>NC_058131.1:388396571-388479335 GCF_016433145.1 Gracilinanus agilis | reverse complement strand
ATATATATATATAAAATTTCCCCTCTTCCACCAAGGAAGGACTTGGGGTTGTGGGGACAATGTGTGGACCTGGAACCTAATCTATCCCAGGCTGTAGCATCAAGAAAGGAATAGTGAGGAGGGAGAATACACCAGTGAGTATGGTTGCTGAGGTCCTGGGGTCCTGTGAGCTATGTCACTCCCAAGAGAGTAGAGTCCCTGGCTACTGCTTATAGGTGTGAGTGGCAGAACTGCCAAGGAGGGGTCTGGTTGGAAAACCTGAGTTCAATCATTCATTGGAGCTTGAGTGGGAAACCAGGGATTATATCTGATACTGGATTATAGAAATTGGAAGAACTAAATAGGGCCCAAGAAATAACAAACATAAGACAATCTTAAAATTTGAGGCACCATATCCCAGTATTCAAGGAACCCAGGGACACTAACATGAAGCTAAAATTTAAGCTTATTGTCCTGGCTACTAATTTAAAGAAACATGAGTAAGCAAAGGAAGAATAATCCGACTATTGATATCTATTATTGGGTCAGAGAAGATCTAGGTTCTATAGAGAGCTAGCTCCATATTTTGGGGGGTCCTGAGTGGCATTTAGTGGCTTCAGATTGAAAAGACCAGAAACAGAAAACTGAGAACAGCCAGACTAGTGGTTAGCCCATAGATGCTCCAACTTCATGGAGTTTTGAGTTTGTTGTATATTGGTTTCAAACAAAGAACACAGAGAAAGAATCACAGTTGTGAAGGGGTCACAAATCATACAAAAACCCATTGAAGTCTAAAAAGTAGAGAGATAGGTCAAGGGTCAAAGGCCAAATTCCAACCACCAATTAGTAGGGAGTTAATTCTGGGAGCAGAAATATATTTCATAGAGAATTTTACTAATTGAGTTCTGTCCTCTTGAATTATAGGACTGCACCTGGTCAGATAAAGTCTTGTCTAGCTTTGTCTATGTCTGGCCTAGACTATATTTTTTAGAGTTCAGGCTTTTTAATTATCAAGGAGAAAAATGGTTAACTCAGTAGCTCCTGGTCTGCTAAGTGCTCAAAGCTTTCCAATAAGAATATTAAGAAAAGGTGGGGATCTGAAAATGAGTCAAAAGAGGAGTCTCAGATTTTTACCTTAGATGGCCCATTCTGTATCCTGAAATGCAGTGCAGAAAAAATCATACACACAGTTTTACTTGCTGATGATTTTGTAATGGGATCCAGATAAAATATCTATTACAGACACTATTTCTCTAAATGACTTTCAATAGCCTCCTGGAGGGGTCAAGTTGTTTTTGGATTAACCAACCTACTGGTACCAGAGCTTTTCAGGCCTCATGTGACCAGGACCAAACACAAAGACTACCTCAGCCTGGATTGGTCAAGTAGGGAATCCAGATAACGGGCCCTATCCAGACCCTATTTCTCCAATCGGCCTTCTACAAAGTTCAAATTCAGGGGATAGTGAAGTAAAAACTCTCTTAAAATAGCAAAGAAAAATTATAAATAGTCACAAGCTCAAAGAGAGCTTTTAGAAGATCTTAAAGAGACCTTAAAAACAAAATGAGAGAAGTTGGGGGAAAATTAGGGGGAAAAAAACAAAGCAAGAAAATTATGAAAGACCACTCAAATGGAAAAAGAGATTCAGAAAATGATTGAAGAAAATAATTCATTAAGAACTAGAATTGGACACAGGGAAGCTAATGACTTCCTAAAGTAACAAGAAATAATAAAGCAAAGTTAAAAGAATGAAATAAAAGAAGAGAACATGAGATATCTTATCACAAAAATACTCACCTGGAAGAGCAAGAAGAGGCAATATAAGAATTGTTGAACATTCTGGATTGCAATGTGGATCTATGCCCAAAGACCTTTGAAAGATTCCCTGTCCTTTGATCCAACCATACCACTACTGGGCTTATACCCCAAAGAGATAATAAGGAAAAAGACTTATATAAAAATATTTATAGCCATACTCTTTGTGGTGGCAAAAAATTGGAAAATTAGGGGATGCCCTTCGATTGGGGAATGACTAAACAACTTGTGGTATCTGTTGGTGATGGAATACTATCAATGAATTAGGCAGGCAACTAAAAGAAACAAAGTAAAAATGGAACAAATTAACCAACTAATAAGTAAGACTAAGTGTTGGACCGAAAAAAAATTAAATAGAGCATTCGTTAATTTGATTTAAAAAAGGAAAGAAGAGAATAAAATTACTTGTATCAAAAATGAAAAGGGTGATTTCTCCTCCAATGAAAAGAAAATTAAAATTAGGACCTATTTTCCCAATTATTTGACAATAAATCTAATAATCTAGGTGAAATGGATGAATATTTAAGAAAATATAAATTACCTATAAAAGAGGAAATAGAATACCTAAAGAACTCCAAGTCAGAAAAGTAAATTAAGCCACCAATGAAGTACCTAAGAAAAAATCCCTAGGGCCTGATGGATTCATTAGTGAATTCTATCAAACATTTAAAGAACAATTAATCCCAATGCTATACAAACTATTTGGCAAAATAGGCAAAGACTTACAAGATTCCTTTTATGACACAAATATGGTGATGATACCTAAACCAGGAAAACCAAAAATAGAGAAAGAATATTACAGACCAATTTCCTTAATAAACCTTGATGCAAAAATCTGAAACATAATACTAGCAAAAAGACTACAGAAATATATCACAAGGATTATTCACTATGACTAGGTGGGATTTATACCAGGAATGCAAGGCTGGTTTAATATGATGAAAACTATCAGTATAATTGACCATATCAATAATAAATCTAACAGAATTTACATGAATATATCAATAGATACAAAAAAGCCTTTGACAAAATACAATACCCAATCCTATTAAAAAAATGGACCTCAGGGTAAAAGCTAAGTGACACTTTGGCGCAGTTGGTAGCATGTCAGTCTTGTAAGCTGAAAGTCCTGAGTGCGATCCCTGGAAGGGGCATGTGGTACAATGGGAGAAGCTTCTAAGGCAAAAGAGTCAATTAACTTTTACCCTGGGGTCCATTATTCAGTCTGCAACTGCTAGTCTGAGATTCCCTTCAGGGCGGATTCTCATGGGAACAGGGAACAAGCACAAGCTTTGGGGTATCCAACCTACAAGCTATTTCTAAAACTTGGGGTTCATCAGATCTCACTAAGCCACAAGTTTGGGGACTTTAGAGTCCATGTTGACACAGACAATAACATTTCATATCCACATCATCCTCTTAGGACATAAACTCTTCTCAGTACAGATAAAAGTGAAGTTATTTTATTTAATCAAATTATTGTTTTTATTTATTTATTATTTGTATCTATGAATAATTAATGTTTATTTAGTAAAATACAATCTACTAATACATATAATGCCTCATAAAATCAGAATTTTCTGGGTGTCTTGAATGGATTTATTCAATTTATGTTATTCCTTATGGGAAAAATGTATTTGGTATTCAACTTTTTTGTTACTTGACCTGCCTTCTGGAATGAATTAATGATACCACCATTCAAAGGTACCATCATCTGTGTGTGTGTGTGTGTGTGTGTGTGTGTGTCCCCATATCCATGTTTTTCCCCTCTCCCCCCCTCTTCCCTGAGATGACAGGTAATAATATGCAGTATATACTTCTACTATTATGCAATACATATTTCCATGTTTGTCATGTTCTGAAAGAAGACATATGTTGCTTATATAAGAAAAAAAACTCATGCCAGAAATAAAGTGAAAAATGGTATGCTTCAATCTGCATTCAGACTCCATTAGTTCCTTCTATAGTGGTGGATAGCCCTTTTTTGTCTTGAGTCTCTTGGAGTTGTCTTGGATCCTTGCACTGATAACAATAGTTAAGTCACTCAGTATTATTATTACTGTAAAGGTTAAATTTAATGGTTGGACTTAAATTATATGAAATAAAGTGGTCACCAAAATTATTATATCTCAAGTGAGAAGCTTATTTACCAAAATAGAGGGGAAACAATAAAGTAGATAAATGTGAAAGAGGTTAGAGAAAATACCTACACTAGCCTTCACTAGGCCTCCTCCAAGATGAAAACTATTCCCTTAGGAAACTAGGAAAGGAATCAGCCTTTTACTCCAAAATGTAAAAGAATCAGTCTAAGTTGAAGCTGAGCTCTAAGCTCATGATCCAAACCACAGTCTCCAGTGAAGTTCCCTGAAAGACTTTCCCCAGTCAGAAGATTATCTCCAGAAGACAATCTCTTCAGACTATCTTCTCAAAGACCATCTCCTCTGAGGGAGTTAGAGCTTGCTTTTATGGTGACTTCTTGTCTCCTCCCCTCTTCACAGGGGCCAATCACAGTTTCCAAATTATCTAGCACTTTCCAGAGGGCAGTATCTGTGGGATTACCTTCTCACCTTCTGAAGGTAAATTTCTCATCAAAAAGGTTCACAGTTACCTGATTGAACAGTTTCTGAGGGTGTGAACTCTTGTGTGAATTCTTAAAAGAATTCACAAGTTTCTGACTGATTGAGTTTAAAAAAAGGTGGAACTCTCCAAGTATCTTTCTGGCTTCTCACCTAGCACTGAGTAGGGGGTGAATTCACTAAGTGGTTTGCAAGCTCCTCCACCTAGTTCAAACTTGGGTTGATTAAATCAAAAGGTAGACAAAGGAGAGTTAATCCTGTCTTCACAATCTAGTGAGGTACTTAAGTTAGTGTTAACTCAGGATAGACAATAGAGTAAAGAATTTTCTTTGCAATGTCCCCTGTGATCCTTTGGGAGACTAGTCTCCCCAATGGATCATTTTATAAGAGAGAAATGAAAGAGATAGAGAGAGAGAATGAGAGAGAGCAAACCAATGTTTGCTAGGTGTATTGACAATAAGCCAATTGGGGACAATCCCTTGTGGCATATAAGTTTACATTCAAAATACTTGTGTTCAACCCCACAAAGTTCAATCAGTTATACTCCAAAGTTTATTCTAGATTTTCTGATGCTGTGGAGGTTTCTTCAGGCATCTTCATGACACTATCTTCAAACAATTCATCTTCTAGATTCAAAGAGTTATTGAGCTCTCTTTCCTGAAATGTTTCTTTATCAAAAGATTTTTTTTGTTCTATGGCAATTATACAATCCCTAATACAATTATACAATCCCCCCCGAGGAGGGTGTTGCAATCCCTATGACAATTATACATTACTGTGTACAATGTTCTCTTAATTTCACTTTGCATCACTTTATATGTCTATCCAAGTTTTCTTTTTTTTCCTTGATCATCCAGTTCACTATTTCTTATGGCACAATAGTATTCCATTAAAATCACACCACAGCTTATTTAGCCATTCCCCAATTGATGAACTTCTCTTCAGTCTCCATTTCTTTACCATAACAAAAAGAGCTGCTATGAATATTTTAGTACAAGCTTTCTTTAACCCCTATATTTGGTCTCTTTGGGTTACAGATCAAGTAGTATTATTATTCAGTCAAGGGATATGCAGTCTGATGGCCCTTTGGGCATAATTCCAATGAGTCACCATTTCAAGATGGAAAGGAAAACTCTTCTGGTTGACCACAAGGGAAAAATGGTTCTGGTTAAGATTCTAGGGCAAAAGAAGAGTGCCAGAACTTTTGACTATGTGTGTGACATTTCAAGATATATAAGGGAAACTTCCTTAACATGTTAGGACTAGAAAATAAGATAGAAATTAAAAGAATTAATTGATCATCTCCTAAAAGAGATCCCAAAATGAAAACTCCCAGAAATATTATAGCCAAGTTCCATAGTTCCCAGGAAAGGAGAAATTTTGAAAGAAATCAGAGAGAAGTAATATGAATATCATATTCAACATTACACAAGACTCAGCTGCTTCCACAATAAAGAAGCAGAAAAGTTGTAATAATATTCTAGGAGGAAAAAGAGCTAGGATTACAACCACAGATAACCTGACCAGCAAAAATGAGTATAATCCTTCTGAGGATAATATAGTTCTATAACAAGGAAGAGAATTTTCAGTCATTCCTGATGAAAAGACTATTGATGAAGAGAAATTTTAACTTTCAAACACAAGACTCAAGAGAATCTTAAAAAGATAAACATGAAAAAGAAATTATAAGATATTTAGAAAAGTTAAACTATTTGTATTCTGTATAAGGTGATTCATGTAATTCTTAGGAATTTTTTTCATTATTGGGATTATAAAAAGGAATTCTTTATTCCTTTTTTAACTTAATGGGGGAATTGGAGGTCCTCTTGCCATAGAGATGTGTAGGGATTAACCAGCCCACATTGACAGGAAGTAGAAACCATAGAGACAGGAAGTAGAAAGCATACAGACAGGAAGGAGGAACCATAGAGACAAGAAGTGAGGTAGAAAAGATTAGGGTTACTGACAGTTAGGGCTGGCAATTGTGGGGAAGTTGGCTGCTAGACATGTATTGGTTTGATGGTTGGCATTTAGCTGCTAAAATATAAAGGCAGGCCTGAACTTATTGAGAGGGCTTTTTGGCTTTGGGGTTTGGGGCTTTTGGTTTGGGCTATTAGGTTTTGTTTTTTTTTCTTGAACTTTTTGGAAGGTGGCTGGTCTTCACTGACATATCTAATTGGGGTTGGATTAAGTACTGATTGTGTTTGAACTTTGTGGGATGGTTGTTATTGACTGTAGTTATAGGTAGTTATAGGTAAATATAAGCAATTTTAGGTAATAATTATAGATAGTTATAGGATAACTAGCATAGACATTAGGACATTTTCTTTCTCTAACTCTTTTCTATATTTCTCTCCTTTAATACATATTCATTTTACTACATTCTTTTGCCATCTCTATTTTAATTAAACTAAATTGGTAATTGTTAAAAGCTGCTAGAAATTTTCTTCTTCTCTGGCTTAATTTACAACTCTACTATATTCTCATTAAAACTTAAATTATTAAAAGCTGCTCTCTTATTTTGTCAAAACTTGCGATCTAACCCTTACAGGATATTCACAAGGACTCTATTTAGACAGAGAGCATAGATTTAGGTTAACTATACTGGGATGATTCCAAAAAGGGGAGGAAAGGTGATGCCCTGGGAGAAAGGGTAAGTGAGAGGAAGAATAAGAAAAATTTCACACATAAAAGAGATAAGCAAGGAAGAGTTTTTATAGTAAATAGGAAAGTAGAAAAGGAGGTACTAGGCAATGTTTAAACTGAATTCTCACTGGAATTGGTTGAAAGAGAGAATAATATAGATATATAAATAGATAGATCAATAGAAATGTAGATGTAGAGATAAGAGATACACTCATTTGGGCATAAACATCTATCTTACCCAACCAGGAAGTAGGAGGAGAAGAAGATAAGAGAAAGGGAGGTAATGAATCAAAGGGTAGATGGACTGAGGCAACATTCAGGAGCAAAACAGATTTTTGGAGCAGGACAGGATAAAAAGAGATAAGAGTAAACAGGAAAAAATAGAGTGGAAAGAAAAACACAGTTAGTAATCATGGCTTCAAATGTGAATGGAGTGGATTCACCCATAAAACAGAAGTGGATAACAGAATGAATTAGAAACCAGAATCATAATATGTTGTGTATAGGAGACATACTTGAAAAACATAAATATATATATATGGGACTAGAGCAGAACTTCAGCTAATGAAGAAAGGCAGAGATAGTAATCAAAAACTCAAGACAAATTCAAATAAAAATAGACCTAATTAAAAGAGATAATCAAGAAGACTAATTTTTTTTCAAAGGTACCAAAGGAAATGAAGTAATATCTATAATAAAGATATAGGAGCATTCAAATTTTTAAAATAAAAGTTAAATGAGTTATAGGTGGAAAATAGGCCATGAAACTGTATGACTGGGTGACCTCCAGAAGTGATGGAGAAGATAACCAAAGGTAAAAATATTGATTTTGGATTATATGAATTTAAATCTTTTGCACAAATAAATCTAGTATAAACAAAATTAAAATAAAAGCAAGAAATAGGGGGAAAGTTTAAAGCAACTTTCTCTGCTAATTGCCTCATTTCTCAAATATATAGGAAACTCAGTCAAATTTCTAAAAATAACAGTCATTCCCCAAATGAAAAATGGACAAAAGATATGAACAGGCAGTTTTCAGCATTAGAAGTCAAAACTATCAAGAGTCATTTGAAAAAGTGCTTTAAAATACTATTGATTAGAGAAATGCAAAATAAAACAACTATGAAAGACCCATTCACATGGCAGAAAATAAAAATGACATGCTAATGGAGAAAAGCAGGGGCACTAATGCATTCTTTATGGAGTTGTGATCTAACCATTCTGAAGAAATCTCTGGCCTATTAAGTGTCAAACTAAGATGAATACCAATCAAGTTCAAACCTACAGAAATAGAACCAAAAGGTTTCAACTATATTAAACTTCAATTGTTATTCTACAAATAAAAATTGAAACACTTCTTTTTATGCTGTGAAATTATATTTTATGGGTCTTGAATAATTCTACCACATCAACCAACTAACAAGTATTTTTGAGCATCTACAATGTACCAGGAGACAAGACTTTGGAGCTAAGGATAAAAGGACAAAAATTGTCACTGCCACTATCTTGATGTAAGGCATATATATTCTAAAGAGAAACAATATGCATGCATACATATATACATAAGTGTTGTGAAATATAATATAAAGTAGAGAAATTAATTTCATGGTGTAGGAGGGAGTTCTAAAGCTGCACATGTGCCCATTTCTTCAAATATCTTGTTAAAATTTTTCCTGTTCTCCTTGTATATACTATTAAAATTTCATGTTGGGTGAAAACAGTATCATGGTACCATTCAGCTTAAATATTATATAGCAGTTTTTGGTATGCCTCTCTCCATTCCACAAATATCTCAATTTTGAGATAAAAGAGTAAAAAGGCATGTTTCAGGAATACAAATATGAATAATTTCAATAAAATGTTCACAATTTTTATATTGGATATGATATCTGTGTCAAGTTTGGCAAAGAGAAGAATGTATCCTTACTCAATAACTATTTTCAAAATTTTGTTTTATCCTCTGCACTTCAAAATAAACACATTAACACTGTTATGGATATTAACACAAGAACAAGTCACTGCAAAAGGATTTCAGGGAGAAGAAAAAAAGACACCACCTCTCTCAGAATATTTATTATTATCCCTCATATTTATCAGCACCACCCCATATTCTGAGAGATCTTCTTCCCTCTGTTCTCCTATCACATTCCAAGCACCCTGAAAACTTTTATCTGCTTCCAAAACCCAGTTCTAGAAAGTTATTATTTGCCCCCAAAAACAAAAATTACCACATAAAGGTAAAAAGAGGAATTGATAAGAAACCACATTTTAGTAGTTCAGTTCTCCTTCCTTGTATCTCCTCCACAGAAGGGAAAAAATGACAACACTAGGGAAGAGACTTTAATTCATTTTGAAACCTTCAGAAAATCATTTTTTCTTCTCTGGATATTAGTATTTTTCCCTGTTCAATGAAGAGGTTGAACAGTATGGTTTGTAAGTCCCCTTCAAACTCATATTATCTTTTAATAATCTTATGTTCAAAGAGATTTTTGTTTCTAATATTCTCTGGTTTATGAACTAAGGTCTTTCTTTGTATCCTTGAAACATAGCACAGTGACTGCCACATAGTAAGACTTGTTGACTTTCCTTAACTAATATCTCTTCCAACTGTCTCAAACTATACTTGAAGGTGTTATAGAGAAAATATAGATTAGAGATGTAGTTAACTGAAAGCAGAAAGCTGGCAAGTTGACAAGAGCTTGGTATTCCAGACGTGGAATCTTGCCACAGAGGGGACTTGCACAGAGGGACTCTGGAGTTAGCAGTTGTTGGCTTTGTAAGCAGCTGTCTAGGTGAGCTTGTGTGGTGTTTAGGATCTCAGTACTTTGGAGTTGTTCCTTGGACCTGAATACAGGATCTTCAATCAAGAATAGTGAAGTTGCAGGTTGAGACAGGATTTTTATCTGTGCTGGTAGACACACAGATAATCCCATCTCCCTGACTTTCCACTTGGATTATATTTTGCTATTTAACCTGAGTTTCCTGGGACCAGAGACATCTAGAAAACAGCCAAGGACAGCTTCATGAGATACCCTTAACCTGACAAGCCAGCCTTTCCCAAAGGCAGTCTGCTGGTAGATTTAGTGTTCAGAGTAGTCATCACCATCCCTCCATTCCCTGACAATTACCTTTAGACTTAAGTGACAGTTTTTTCCCTACTTCCCTTCACTCCCTACTTCTC
The DNA here is from genome assembly GCF_016433145.1 of Gracilinanus agilis. Taxonomy (NCBI): domain Eukaryota; kingdom Metazoa; phylum Chordata; class Mammalia; order Didelphimorphia; family Didelphidae; genus Gracilinanus; species Gracilinanus agilis. The sequence goes on along the minus strand of NC_058131.1, from coordinate 388,469,138 downwards.
ATCTTGTCATCAAGAACGCACTCAGAAAACCCCTGCAGCTTCTCCTGGTGGTTTCTTTCTCTTCTCCATTCCCCATTCCTCTCCTTACCAAACCATCCTGGAGCTGCCTGTCACTGGTTTTGTTATTCTGTTAATTAACCCAAAGAGTTACTTATTCATTTACCATGACAAAGGTCCTCTCTATAAGACACCATTTCAACTATATCATTTTAATTTCTTAAATATTCTTTCTCACATTTCAAAAAGAACTTTCATCTCTTCATTTAATATTCTAACATACCTCTCAACACCAACACATCATTTAAAATCATTTAGGGACTGTGCCTGTCCTAATAATCAATCAATCTATAATCTAAATTTTTCTTTGAATAATATAAACATTGTCTCCCTAGGTGAAATCTGTGCTTCTCTTCCTAAGAAGGGTACCTTGACACCTGTTCTTGGAAAGTCTGTATCTTCCAGAGTTTAAGGATGTCCTTAGCTTAAGGTTAGGCCTTAATGGCATCTAGGTAACTCAGTGGGCATAACACTAAGACCTGGAGTCAGGAAGGTATGGTTTTAAGTGCAGGTTCAGATGCTTACTAGTTTTGTGGCCCTGGGCAAGTCATGTAATTCTTGTGTGCCAGTTTCGTTATCTATTAAAATGGTATAACAATAGTTTCTACCTTCTAGGGTTCTTCTGAGGATCAAATGAGGTAATATTTTCAAAGCACTTACAATACTGCCTGATATATCATAGGTGCTTGATAAATGTTTTTTTGTGTGCAGGGATAGATTCATTAATTATATTTGTATCTCCAACACCTAGCAGAGTCACCACTATATAATAAGTACTTAATAAATGCTTGTTAACTTACTGATGGATTGACTCATTGATTCATTTGTTCATTCATTAAATTGGACCTAGTCTGGCACACTTTCATCTAGCTTCTCTGTATTTTCTCCTCAGGACTCTAGAGGGCTGGACTTTTGGTCCAATTTTTCTCTTTAATTTGTTTCTACCAAAGACAGTCCCCTGCTCTCAGCAACTAATCCAGCAGACTAGGTTTGCATGCGGTTTCTGCTTTCCATTACAACCACATATCACAGCTTGTTCAGTCATTTCCCCATTGATGGACATCCCTTCAGTTTCCAATTTTTTAACACAACATAAAGAACTGCTATAAATATTTTTGTACCTGTAGGTCTTCTTCCTTTATCTGTGATTGCTTTGAAATAAAGCAAAATTCGTCTTCACACATTGGCAACACAGAAGTCCTAACCTTATAGAAAATGAATATTATTCCCCTGAGGTTTTCAAACAATTTTCCATCCTGCCGGAAACTTTCTTATTGTAGAAGCAAACAAGTAGCTTCAAAAAGTAAAATGAGTAGATGCATATGAATACATATAGGTAGATTTGCATATAAAAATTGACATAATTAGAATATCATTAAACAATGAATGTAATTTCCCCTTTGTTATAAAGTGCCACACATTAGCTATTTTAAAGTAAAATGTACTGGCCTAGTAATGTGAGGGCTCAGATTTTATCTTCCTGCCACTGCTATATAGTGTGAAAGCTATTTCTCCTTTTTGTCACCTCAGTACACCATTTATAAGATAAGAGGATGTATGAACAAAAAATTCACTTCCCATGTGCACAGAACTTCCATGTAAATGTAAAGTACCATAGGAACCCAAGTTATTTTTACTAGTAATTATAAATATTACTACAATTTTTTAAAAATTGCAAGAGTGAGAAGCATGGTAATCAACCATGAGAATGAATGGATTCAGAGAAACTTACCTAGAACACCTTTGATTTTATACAGAACTGAATCTGAATTTGGGGGCAGAGTCAAGATGGCCTCTTAGAAGCAGCAAAACTCAATCCTCTCTGAAAACCCTTCCATGCCAATCAAAAACAAAGTACTTTGAGGGAACAGAAAACCAAATCTAACAACAGGACAGAGCAGGGGGACCCTCCTGCTCAATTTAGCTTAAAAGCTTGGTAGGGAGCTGGATTAATTGTGCAGATAGTCAGGCCATTCCCCAATTGATAAATGGGCAGGGGACATGAGATGGTAGTTTTCAGATGGAGAAATCAAGGCTAGGTCAGCACATGGAGGGGTATCCTGGGTTTCTCATGGTTGGAGAGATGTAGGTCAAGGTGACTCTGGGGTACAGCCTCTGCCTAGCATGGCCAGTGTGACAGCAGGGAAGGAGAAGGTAGTGGGTGTTGGAGGTGATATAGAGTAGTTGGGACACTGGTGCATTGTTGGTGGAGTTGTGAATTGATCCAGCCATTCTGGAGGGCAATTTTGAACTGTGCCCAAGGGCCTTTGAAATACTGCCTGCCATTTGATCCAGTCATACCACTGGTGGGTTTGTGCCCCAGAGAGATGATAGGGAGGAATATTTGTGCAGAGGTGTTTATGGCTGAGCTCTTTGTGGTGGCAGAAGGTTGGAGGATGGAGGTGTCCATCATTTGGGGAGTAGCTGAACAAATTGTGGTATCTGTTGGTGATGTAGTGATGTTGTGCTACTATGAGTGGTGGACTAGAGGAGTTCCCTATGAACTGGGGTGACCACCAGGAATTGATACAGAGCAAGGGGAGAGGAGCCCAGAGAATAGTGTGTGCAGGGACTGATGCACTGTGGCATAGTCAAAGGTGGTAGACTTCTCTACTGGCATTGGTGCAATGACTGGGACAATGTATGTGTGTTGGGGGGGGGTTGTTGTGAGGAAGATTACTGAATTATTATTTAGGAGACCTGGCAGCCAGGGCTGGAGAATTTTAAATGGAATGGGGAAGCAGGAAGTGTGGCGCTCTCTCTCTGAGACGGACTCCCTGGTGGTTGGGACAAGTTGTAACTGATCCTGGGAGACCTCAAAGGAAGTAGAGTTTGCACCCAGATTTCTTGATATCCAGAAGAAAGACGATAATCTACTTGTGGGAGATTTTTGGTAGAGACTATTAATCCCAACCTGAGTTGCAGGTTAACTTGGGCTGGGTTAGCTCCCAAAACCTACCCACCTGCAGGAATATAGATAGTGGCACTGGAAGAGCTGCAACATCACTGGAGTGTGTCAGGACTCTGCTGTGAGCATACCCACTTCAGTCCTGCTATTCTTTGGGCATTGTCTTGGTTTAGGTCTCAGTTCAGTGTAGTTCAGTCCCTCCCCTGACCCTGTGGTTTGCCTATAGTCTGGAAGCATAGAAACCCCTATTCCCATCTTTTAGACCATAGTTCCCTTAATTAAATTTGTTACAAACTCTCTTGTCATTTGCTAACTCGTTTTCACAGACCCCTTGTCTAGATGGGACAGAGTGAGAGTTAGGCCTAACTGTCACTTATGTCAACAGTGTTTTCCCTTAACAGTAAACCTAGTTTCCCTAACTTGTTTGGTCCTACCTACTGTCCATTCCTGTCTCCTACTCACCCTTCTGAACCCACATATAATATTTAATTTAACTCCCCTTGTTTTCTCCATAAGAGGGGGAAGGTGAACACTGTCCACATCTAGTGGAAGAACTATGGGAGTGGAGGCATAGAAGAAAAACATATGATTGATCACATGGTTTGATGTGGATATGATTGGGGATGTTTACTTTAAATGATCATTCTGTTGCAAATAGTAATAATATGGAAATAGGTTTTGAACAATGATACATGTAAAACCTGGTGGGGTTACTCCAGGAGGGGGAAGAGGGAGGGGAGGGAGGGAACATGAATCATGTAACTATGGGAAAATATTCTAAATTTATTAATTAAATAAATAAATTCATTTAATTAAAAAGAAAGAAAGAACTGACTCTTCTCAGCCGATATCCTGCAACAAAAGGACATAATCCTAAGAACTCAAGTCCAAATATTTAGACTATTGATATCAAATGTGTCTTTTCAGAGTCTTGAAGTCCAGTTTACCAGCCCCACCATCTTTTAATTATATGACTATTTAAGGAAACAGAATATATATATATATATACATATATATACACACATATATACATATATATGTGTGTATATATATTCTAGAATATAACAAAAGGATCTTTTCAGTGGCATATTCTAAAACTATCATAACTATAGTGCTATATGGACATTTATAATGTAGCATAATTCAATTTGGATAAATTTTATTTTGTTTTCTTTAAGTGAGTTTTGGAAGAAAATATGCCCCAAGTTTTCTCCTATGTCAAGTGTAAAGACTAAAGCAGATCATTTCTACAGTCCTTTCTGTTCAAATAATAGTAACAATCTAGTAGGGCAAAGTCCTATCATCACCAAAAACATCTCCCATTTTCCTATGGAAGGATATTGTATCAAACATATCATAATTTTGCTATCAACTGTCAGAACAGAGATATGTTCTATTTGATCCCATGGTAACTTCTCCAACTTTACACTAGAACTACATGCTATGATTCCTACCTCCCAATACATCTATTAAACTTAAAACCCCTGATGAATTTTTATTTCATCTAGTAGAGGCTTTGATTTGTCTTTCTGGAATCACAGTTTAGATAATAAATCAATCAACAAATATTTCTTAAAAGGTGTCAGACATTGTGCTAGGTATTGAGAATATAGGCAAAAGAATAAAATTATCTTTTCTTTCACAGAGCTTTCATCACACTTTTTATTCAGGAGACAGTTTTTCCTTAGGATCTGGTAGTTGATAAAACTGTAAGTATGATAGGATAAGCAGAGCTCTGACCCAGAGCACTGAATTCAGAATATACTGGGAATATTTGTAGTCTTTCTAATCACAGAAATAAATTTTAGCACTTATTTAACAAAAAAATTAAAAATAAACTTAGATGCTACTAGATACAGCACCAGGTCTCTCATAACCTACACATCATATGGTCTCACCAGAAGTGACCTCTTTGTTATGTCTCAGAGACTGTGAGAATCATTTCACTTACCCTCACTACCACTGCCCACATTTGCACTCAGCCACAAGTATGTTATGTGCCAATTGCTTTTGGTTTTACTTGTGATACTTGCCATGGGTGCAAAAATTCCTGTTTACCTCTCATGATTTACTATGACCTGTCAACTATTACCTGTTAACTCTATTTCTCCAAAAGCAAATTCCATGTTGCACATATAACTCTGTTGTTTTTTTATTTCAGTTCTAATATTCTATCTTTGAAACTTCCTTTCATTTCTGAAATTAGGGAATCTAAGGTCACATTCATCTTTAACACTGAATGTTATGTATTTTCTTATAATATCTTGCTCTAACATTCTAGTTTTATGTTTTAAGTCTATATTGTAATTTAGCTTTATCATTAAAATAATATTATTTTCCCTAAAGAACTAGATTAGTGTAATTAACTTATCAAATAATGATAGGTGATATAGAATTTGGAATAAACTGCTGAGTAATTCTTATAGGATGAGTTCATGGACTTGTTGGCTAAATCTTGTCAGAAACTGTAACAAAAATAGTTGATATTAGCTATTATAATTATATAATTATATTAGTTAATAACATTTTGTTTCTTACTAGCTGAATCATTACTCTAAATGGTATTCCTCGTTGATGCTGTTGTACAGTTAACTTAATTGTGTTAATAAATTTATCAGTTATTTTTAAAAATTTATAAACGAAAAAAGTGCCAGTCGACTTCTGATATACCAAGACATGCAAAGAAGAAACAGATATGTGCTTCTACTTGCAATTGTTTCACCTTCAATTTCAATATTTGCAGGAAAAGTATTCAGTATCCCTCACAGGAGCAGAATTTAGAAGAGAATGGATTTTTTGTATTTTTTCTTGCCTCCATGATCTACTCTATAACCCAGAATGTCCCTTTCTTCTTGGGACTGATCCAACAAGAGATGCACAATAGGCTATGGATTAGAGCATCTTTTTTTTACTTCTTTTTGTTTTATTTTATTTTGCTTTTTTAACATTTCAAAGTAAAATGAAGCCAGTAACTAGGGCACCTTATCATTATCCTTTCATTTGGGAATAAATAGGTAAGTAGGCGTAAGTTACCATCTGCCCCATAGCATCAATTGAGCCTCTCATACTGTTTCACAAGCTTTCTTTCAAAACCAGCATTCAGTACCAAGGAGAGTTCCCATCACTTGGCTTGACATTCAAATTCAATTCTGTTCAATGAGGGTTTATTGAATGTTTAGCACTGTGGGGAAGATGAAGAAGCATATATGATGTGATAGAAAAAGCAAAGATATTAGATTCAAGACTAGGTTTCAAATCTGGGCTTGGTTACTTACCCCATGTAATCACACTCAATAAAATTTAAGCTGTCTGGGATAATAGATATCATGTAGATCAGTTACTTCATAGAATTTGTATTAGGATCAAATGATACAATATAATTGTAAACATTCCTTTTGACTACAAAGTACTATAAAATATGATAACATTCTTGCTTCTTATTAAGAAAAGCAATACGGTATAATGTCCAGACCACTAGACTTGGTGTCAGAGATCTGAGTTTGAATTCCGCCTCATAAAATATCTTTGTGATACTAGACAAATCACTTAACAATTCTGAGCCTCATTTTTCCATAAGGTTGTTTTGAGGATCAAATGGCATAATGAACATAAACATCTTTGTAAACCATAAAGTGAAATTTAAATGCATTATTATTATTGCCAAGTATGATATAACTATTATTTTCTTGTGTGTTTTTTAAATATGGTCCATGTTACTAAGATAAATAAATCCTTGTGGTAGAAATGAGAAATGATTTCAAGGCAAGAAAAGATACTTTTCCCATTCTTAATGTTAAACTTGAAAGGTATTAATAAACTGAAAAGCAGTATGAAGAAGGCCAACAGGACTGGAGAGGAACCAAAATATGAAAGAATGGGATTAAAGAACTTAGAAAAGAAAAGATTGATGAGAAAGACAATAACTATCTTTAAATATGTGTGGAACTATAATATAGAAAGATTGTTTTCCTGGGTCCTAGGAAACATAAAAAGACTTAATTGGCGAATGGCACAGGAAGTAAATTTTCAATCTTATAAAAGTACAAGTTTTCTAATGACTAGAAGTGATCAGATGTGGGCTGGGGTGCCTCACTGAGGTAGTAAATTCTCATTACTAGAACTTTTCATTGAGAAGTTAGATTATCACTTGACAAGACTATCACAGATCATATTCTGGAGATATTTTCCAATTCTAAGATTCAGTGATTCTATCATATGATAATAGCTGTTGTGAGGAAGATTAGTTGGTAATTAATTAAGTATTAAGGTGGGACCTAGCAGGAAGGGCTGGAGCTGGAGCATTCCAAGATGGAATGAAGGAGCAGGAATTTGCTTGTGCTCTGAGAGAGACACCATTAGTGGTTGGCACAAACTGTTGTTAGCCCTGGGAGATCTCAGAGGTAAGGATACCCTGCATCCTGATTTCCCTGGGATCCTGAGTGGTGGTGGCATCTAGCAGGTGGACAAGAACTACAGAGCAGCACCAGGTGGAGGAGGAGTTTAGGATCTGGTGGGCAGCATCTCAGGCACATCCTCTCTGCTTGGATACCTTGGACCACCTTGGCTTTTGGCATTCTGAGATCATCTGTGGATTACCGTGAGAAACCCTCAAAGCCATCCACAGACCCTTTAGCTGTGCTAGTCAAACCTGGCTGAAGCCAGGTTTGAAGCAGCCCCCCAGAGACTCCAGAACAGCTCCTTTATGCCCAGCCTAGCCTAGGTCAATTAGTATTAGAGAAGTTAAGTCCTTCCCCTTGCCCTGTGGTTTTGCCCATTAGGTTTTAGTGTAGAATTCCCTATCCCACCTTTATTTAGTCTAACATAATTAAAATCGTTAAACCCTTTTACCTTGCCTGCATGTTTCAAAGTCTCTGGCCTAGTGGTGACAGTTGGCCAACAGCCATTTTTGTCAGTTAGGAGCAGCTTAGCTCCTAGAGTACACATACTCTGGTCTCCTATCCTGGTCCTGTCTTTCCTACAACACAATGTGTGTAACCACCACCATTTAGATTAAATTTTAGCATCCCTGGTGCCTCCATCTTTTTCACATAGCTGATATATATAAAGCATCTTATGCTTGAAATGTCTCCCACATACTTTTATTTGATCATCACAATTAAGCAGCACAGATAATGTTTTATGAATTTAATTATTTAAAGAATTTCAGAAAGAAATCATAGTTTAGATAAATAAAGCTAACTGATTCCACCCCTTTCATTTTATATATGAGTAAATTTAAACACAAGAAGTTAAATAACCTGCTCAAAGACATGTAGCTAGTAGTAAATATAAGAGTCAGAATTCATACCTAAACCAATTAGTTCTAAATATTCTTTATGCTATTTTGAATAGAAATGGCTTATCCAAGGTCACATAGATAGTAAGAGATAGAATACAAGAATCAAAACCAAAACATCTTTAACTCCAATCAATCAACTGATAAACATTTATTAAGTGTCTATTATGTGCCAAACATTATGTTAATTGCTGTGGTAAGCACATCACATTATGTTCTTTCTACTGCATGTCATTGTTCCTATTACAATACTAAATTAAACAAAACTAGTAAAACTCAATAGCATAGACAGTAATCCTATGAGAAGTAATTCCTTTTTTCATTTTAAAGGTATTTCTTCAATATCTACTTAAAAGACAAAATGGCATGGTTGATAGAAAGTTGGCTCCTCTCCCAGCTTTTGGAACAAGAACTTGATATTTAATAAATACTGCTGGGAAAAATGGAAAACAGTATAGGGAAAATTAGGTTTAGAAAAACATCTAACACCCTATACCAAGATCAATTCAAAATGGGTATATAACATAAATATAAAGAATGAAATCATAAATAAATTAGGTGAACATAGAAAAGTATACCTGTCAGATCTGTGAGAAAGGAAGGAATTTAAGACCAAGCAAGAGATAGACAACATTACAAAATGTAAAATTAATGACTTTGATTATATCAAATTAAAAAGATTTTGTAAAGACAAAGCCAATGCAACCAAAATTAGAAGGAAAGCAACAAACTGGGAGAACATTATATAACAAAACTCTCTAACAAAGGTTTACTTTCCCAACTAAGTCAACTTTACAAGGAACTAAGTCAAATTTACAAAAAATCAAACCATTGCCCAGTCAACAAATAGTCAAGAGACTTGAAGAGTCAGTTTTCACATGATAAAATCGAAACTCTCAATAAGCATATGAAAGAGTGTTCTAAATCCCTCCAGATTAGAGAAATGCAAATTAGAACAACTCTGAGGTACCATGTTACACCTACTGACCAATATGGCAGCAAAGGAAAGTGATAAATGTTGGAGGGGATGTGGCAAAATTGAGACATTAATACACTGCTGCTGGATTGTGAATTGGTCCAACCATTCTGGAGGGCAACTTAGAACTATGTAGAAAGAGCTTTAAAAGAATGCCTGCCCTTTCATCCAGACATACCACTGCTGGATTTGTACCCCAAAGAGATAATTAGGAAAAAAACTTGTGCAAAAATATTCAGAGCTGTGCTCTTTGTGATGACAAAAAATTGGAAAAGGAGGGGGTGTCCATCAATTGGGGAATGGCTGAACAAATTGCAGTATCTGATAATGATAGAATACTATTGTGCCGAAAGGAATAATGAACTAGAGGATTTCTATGTGAACTGGAAAGACCTCCAGGAATTGATGCAGAGTGAAAGGAGCAGAAGCAGGAGAACATTCTACACAGAGATTGATACATTATGGCACAATGAAATGAATAGACTTTTCTACTAGCAGCAATGCAATGACTCAGGATAATCCAGAGGAACTTATGAGAAAGAATACTAGCCACATCCAGAGAAAGAACTCTTCGAACAGACACACAGAAGAAAAACATATGATCTATCACATAGTTCAATATGGATATGATTAAGGTTTTGATATTAAAAATCATTCTATTGCAAATATGAGTAACATGGAAATAGATTTTGAACAATGATACATGTACAACTAAGTGGAACTGCTCATCAGCTCCTAGAGTGGGGAGGAAAAGGAGGGTGGGGAAATCATGAATCATGTAACCATGGAAAAATATTCTAAATTCAAAAAAGAAAAGAAAAAAATTTAATTCATTAATTAACATTAAAAAGAAAGAAAGAAAGTTGGCTTCTGAGTCAGGAATACCTAATTTCAAATCCCTCCTCTTTCACTTATTGGATGTACAATTTGGGCAAGTCTTGTGCTGTCTCTGTGCCCACAGGCAACTCTGCAAGATGACAAGTTGAAGAAATTGTGCTTCCTTTAATTGGTAGAGGAAGTTCCTCACCTGAACATCCCAATAGCAATGAAATTATTTCCATTTAAAAAACACATATTTACTGTAAAGCAAAGGAATAATAGCCACTTTCAATTAATTAAAGGGGGAAAATCAAAGAGTGATTTTAATATGTTATCCAGTCAGTGAAAGTAAGAAAAACTTCTCTATTTATTCTGGGGGAGGATATGGGTATCAGAAAAAAGGAATGCTTTATTGATTATTGGAATGAATTCTCAGAATTCAAATTGACCTCAAAGGATATTTGCCCTAATCCATTATTTCCAAATCTTATAATGGATTTTCTCTACCATATCCACTAAATCGTTCAGTGTTGGTTAAGCCAACTAGGACACATAGCAAGTGAGTTGCTTATAATCCGCAATGATTATTCTAGTGTGACTATTAGCCAATTTTGGATAGGCCAGGCCACTTTTTATAGAAGCATTTAAGATATTATTGGTCACCATTATCATGATGAGATTTTATTCCCATCACTGGTGATTAGAACTGGCATTTGAACAAACACTGGCTGTAGATGGAAAGGGAGAACAGGATGTTTCTAAGAGGGTAATGGCAAGGCAATTTCATTTACTTTGGGTAGTTGTTTAGCACAGAAATATGTGATTATAAAGCCAGTGGAGATAACTAGTGGTGAATCTGGGTCCAAAGCTGGATGAGAAGTTCTATTAATAATCACACTGATTGCAATCATTGTCTGACTCATGCCATCTTTCTGATAAAGACCACAACAGGGGAACTTTTTTGGTTTGATTTTTAACATGAAAATCAAGCAAATGAATGAATCTTAAAAAAACTTCCACATCCACAACACAAAACCAAGATGTCTTCAGTGTCAGATCCTAGCTGGCTTTAATGGATAAGCAAGTGATTCTTTCAAAATCAGAGATGTGATGGTTTAAAGAATGCTTAGTATTTAAGTATAATTTAAGTATAAAATATAGATTTCTAGGGATTAGGAAATAATTTAAGTTAAGGAGTTTTTTTTAGTAAGCAAATACTTTTGGGAGAGATGAAAGAGTATTAGTTATCTACATTATAAAGTGAACCAAAATAATTTTATTTCCTTTTCACATTCAGATGAACCATACAATGCTGAGAAAATTAAAATGTTGGTTAGGGGAGAATGTGAGCATAGGAAAGAAGGTATAAAATATTAAAGCATGGGGTTATAGCATGTGGTTATGCAGTCGTATGTGTGGGCATAATTCTTCCAAAGCAGACTTTTGGAGGTCAGACAACAGCATACAATCTTGGTGCTTATTTGAGGGAGAACACTTGTACTCCAAGGAGCTCCAGCCCTAAAATTTTGATTAGTCCTGTCATACATTTATATGTGAATATAATAATATTTCCTTCTGGGCTAGTACCTCAAAGCATTTATCCAGGGCTTATAGACTAGGACTTAGACTTAAACACAAACTGAGGGAAATAGACTGAACTGAAATTAACTACAGGCTTTAGTTAATTTCACAGGAAGGGACTTGTTTTGAAGTTACACCTTCCTTCAAGATGAATACCCCGGCTTCCCTCCAAGCCCAGAGTATGTTGTTTCTTTCCCTCTTCTTCCCTCTCTTAATAACTAACTGACAAATTAACTAATAGGTTTGTTGAAACACAAAAGGGTTTATTATCTTTAAGGATGATTTTTCAGGAAAGTGGATTGAGGAAGCCCTAACAGTTGTCTCAGGAACCTCAGGTGGGGAAAGGGAGGCAGAGATGGAGTCTGAGCAAGGACCTGCCTTAACTCAGCTTACAAGGTTCTCTTGATATCTAAAGGGAATAAATGATGACTGATTAATTTCTTTATATATAATACTGTCAATTATAGTTAAACCCTTCACAGATTTGAACTCCTTTCTAAAATACTCTTATTAACTCCACAGACATATAAGGTAAGGGAAGGAAAGTAGGAATAATAAAGGAAATGAAGATACAAAGGGTTTACCTAAAATAACAATTCTTAAATAAATATTTCAAAGCCAGGCTAAATTTCAATTCTACAGATAGGTAAGGAAGCAGCTCAGCAGGTTTGAAACTCTCTCCACGAGATTCACAAACCAACTGACTTTTCTCCCTCAAGATTCCAAACTCCTAATTGATTACAGAACTCAGCCAAAGCTTGAAAAAACTATCATGACCCCCTCTCTCTGTACTACAAATGCCCCTTTTCTTTTCAAAATGTGCAACTAGCACCATTTTAATAGTTACTAAAGTCTAAGGGATTACTACTCTTATTCTAAGCTAAATTCTCACTAAGCTTTTATCCCTAACTAAGTTTGCAAAATAATAAAAGGTTGCTATCTCCTAAACTATGCTACAAATAAATTAAGCTAAAACTAAGACGGGTTAAGGTAAAAGCATAGGAAAGGAATGTGGATTTCAGTTTTTGCAAAAAATCTTGAACAGAAAGGAAAACAAATTACATTTAAACATTCACACAAATTTTTAAGGCTAATTTTTGCTAATTAGAACAAAGTAATGAATCCTATCTATGCATCTATCTAATTTTATGAACTAATCAGATATTATTAACTAAGACAAATTTTACAAATATTTTTGCAAATAAGCTTTTAAATTCTAGTTCACTTGCTAAAGTTAGTGTATAATTAGGTTAGTACACTTATACCTATGTTAGAAATGTTAGTAATACTAAGTAAGCCTATATTTTGTAAGTCTATTGGTTAAACCATAGACCTTTGCTATGTACAATATTTACAAAGAAAATTTTAGGAAAATCTGTCCCTGTACTAACTTACTAAACTAACTAAACTGTCCCTGTGTGTTAGTAAAACTTATTGCTAATGGTTATTAAGCAAAATTACATATGTACATGACATGTCAGGTGATTTGAGTAGAAAAGTGTCTGAACCAGAGTTAAGAGACTTTCTTTACTAAGGCAGATATACCCTTCTCTCTTAAGTGTTAGTTTATGTTTCACATGTAAATGTGAAGTCAGGAAAATGTTTTATGTGTTGTCTAGTGACTTATCAGTGTAATGATGTGTTACATACTTACTCCACCGGAATTCTTTTGCAATTAGCATGTACTGCTTGGATGTAATCTAGTGTTGTGTGCAGTGAGAATTCTGTGGGTGTAAGTTCTCTCTTTCCAAATACATGTGTCCAACGCTGATCTGATGTTCCTCTTCACAGTGTGGATGTCCTTCTTATGATAAATGTATTTGGTCACGGATGTCTTTGTAGTTCTCAGGTTTGCTGTCCTCGTGAAGATCTGCGAAGTCAGCAACAAGTGAGGCGTTTGATGCACCAGTGCTTGTCAACTTGCACTTGTGTCGTTTTGATGCACCAGCGCTTGTCATCTTCTGACTTGTGTTGTTTGATGCACCAGTGCTTGTCACCTTCTGACTTGGGTCAGGAACAAATTTTTAAATGTCTATCATATATGATTATTTTCTCTTCTTTTCTTTTGTGATTTTAATAAAGATGATTATTATATGTAACAAAAAAAAAGTTCGTGATTAAGTCTTTGTGCTTTCATTCATTCGTCATCATCAGTTTCTAGATCTGGTATTGATTGCAAATCAAATGTTGTGTCTTCTTTCATTGATTCTTTTCCATTGTCATAATTATTTACAAGATTCTTCTAAATGATTGAGATTGGGATAATCATTTGGGTGTAAAATCTGATTGTTTACTGGTTCTTGGTCTACTTCTGATTCTGACTCATGCTCTGATTGTTGTTCTGAATGTTGCTCTGTTTCTATGATCTTATGTATAGATTTTGTATTTTCTGAGGACTTGCTTGATTGATCCATTGGTGCTAATTGATTTTTGTGTTGTATAGTTTCTGGGTCTTGTGGTTGTTGTTGGGACATGTCTTTTGCTGGCTTGACATGAGTGACATGGAACCATGGATCTTTTCCTTCAATTTTGATTGCACTTGGAGTTGTTAAAATTATTTGGAAAGGTCCAAACCACTTGGGTTCTAACACAGACTTACTTCCTAGCAAAGTTTCTGGTGTAAACATAATCTCTGGGTTGGAAGTTGTGTAGATCAAAATCAAAAGGTACTCTTTGATGTATCAAGCCTAATTTGTGAAGTTGATTTAATCATTTCTTGAGCAATTTGATATATTCATATAGCTTGCATTCCATGCCTAGGTGTGATAATTTGTGAATGCTTTGAGGTGTTTTGCCATGGAATGGTGGATGTCCATACAGCATTTCAAATGGTGAAATATGTGTTATGCTGTTGGGTTGGCTTCTTAGGTGGAATAGTGCTAATGGCAATGCATCAGACCATTTCATGTGAGATTCTGCACATAATTTTGCCACAAGATTCTTTAGAGATTTATTCACTCGTTCAATCTGTCCATTGGTCTGGGGTCTAAATATTGAGTGAAGATGTCTCTTAATTCCTAATGTTTCATAAACTGTAGCTAGAATCTTATTTGTGAAATGGGACCCAGAATCTGATGCAATATGTAATGGTATAGAGAATCTAGGTTTTAACTCTCTTAGTAAGATTTTCACAACAAAAGCTGAGGTGTTAACGCTTTGCTGGAAAAGCTTCTGGTCATTTAGTTAATCTATCCACTATTACTAAAGCATATCTATAACCTTTACTCCTTGGCATTGAGATGTAATCAATTTGTAAGCATTCAAATGGTGTGTAAGCTAAAGGTTTTCCTCCCAGACTATGAACTTTTGTGATTGTCTGGTTGTAATGCATACAAATTTTGCACCTCTGTGAAATTCTCATAGCAACTTCATATATGCCCCTTGCATTCCAATACCTATTTATAGAATCTGCCATGCCCAGAGTTCCATAATGCCCTTTCTGGTGTAGTGCATTGCAAAAGGTATAATATAAGGATTTAGGTAACATCAGTTTTCCATTTGCTCCTAACCAAACTCCGTTAACAAGGTACGTACCGTGATGTTTCTTCCAATCTTTCACTTCCTTTGGGGAGTATGCATTTTTGAGATCTTCTTCCTCCACCAAAGTTAAGTTCAGAATTGTCAAAAGTCCATACTTTGCTGCATATCTGGCTGCTACATCGACTCGTTTGTTCCCTAATTCCACTGGTCCTTGGGTTTTTGTATGAGCTTTGCAATGGATGACTGACACTTGGGCTGATAATTGGATTGCATCCAACAACTGATTAATTAAATTGCCATACGCTATTTGTTTGCCATTTGATGTAATGAAACCTTGATTTTTCCATATTCTAGCAGAATGATGGACACTTGAAAAAGCATAGCGAGAATTGGTAAAAATGTTAGCTTTGAGATTTTCTAAAATTTTTAGAGTGTAAATTAGGCCCACCAATTCTTCCCCTTGAGCACTCATGGTAGACGGTAATGATGAGTACTAAAGGGTTTCAGAGGTTGTCACTACGGCTGCTCCAGTATATCTCTGATTGTCTACTATATATGACGATTGTTGTGTGCAAATGCAAAGCATGGAATCCCTGCAAAGGTACAGGGAGAGCCTCACCCAGAATTCCAGGGGACCCCCCTGGAGAACTTTGGGTGAGGGGCAGTTGAGAAGGGTTGAAGACAGTTAATTGATGGGATTGGATGTGAGCAGATACTCAGCTTGTTTCTCCTGACTTGGGGTTTCTCCTGAGAAACCATTGTAGCTTAAGCCAGTAGTTTCTATTCATAGAGTTAGCCTATTTGTCATTTCTATTCTTCATTAATATAGTTATATAATTATTTAGTAATTAGAGAGTAAGATATTTATCTATAGCAATAGAGCCAGTTTTAGTTAAGTGCTTCATCTTCTCCAGTGAGGAGGAGGAAGGGGGCATCAATTTAACAGTTTAGGGGCACCTTTCATATATCCTAAACCCTTCCTGGATTTATATAATTTTCCTTCTTAATTCCTAATATAACTTTTTACCTTCAAAATTGTGCCTGATAATCATTTGGAAGATACTTACAATTCAGTCTAAACTTCTTGATTGAATCCTGTTGGCTGCCAGTTTAAGATCTCCTCTGTCCTCAACAGTTAGATAAATAATTTCTATATATCTCCTCTAACTGACCTGAGAGGAATATATATTTAAGTAAGGAACATTATTGGGGTTTCAGCCATAAGAGAAACTTACCAGAAGGATCCTATTGCTGTCTTCATTACCAACTGAAGCAGAAGCAGTTAGAGGGGGAGGGGCTTGAGAGCCAGGAGTGTCTTACCCCCTCCTTTCCTCACTGTAGTCTGTCAATCTAGGGCTCTTGACTTAAAGCTATATTTGGCCCTGAAACATTTATCTGCTTCTCCAAACTATCTGTTATTATAATCATAACATGATCCATCTGTGAATAAGGTAATATCGGGGTCTTTCATTGGCTTATCGTCTAAATCAGGTCTTGTTTTATGCATGATGTTAAGTGCATCTTCACAGATGTGTAGACTTTCTCCTTCCAGAGGTAAATCTGGAATCAGAGTAGCAGGATTTAAGTTTCTGCACAGGTGAAAAGTTATATTTTCGCTAGCCAACAGGATCGCTTGGTATCTTGATAATCTCTGAGAAGTGAATGCTTGCAAGTTGGTGTTTCTTAAAGTAGATTCCACTTGGTGTTGGGAAAATACTTTCAGTTCACTCCCTAATACCAAGGATGAAGACTTTCTAATCATGATGGCTACAGCAGCTATGGCTTTTAAAGAATTAGGCATACCACAAATCACTGAATCTAACTTAGAGCTGTAATAAGCAACTGGTCTAAGTCTATTTCCAAATGTTTGTGTGAGAATACTGGAGGCTATCCCTTTGTCTTCATGCACATAAAGTAGGAATGGTTTGTCATGATCAGGGATACCTAGGGCTAGAGCTGATAGAGTAAGTGATTACAATTTCTCTAATGCATGGATATGTTCTTTATTCAGCTTTAAGGGTTCTGGAACTTCCTTCTTGGTTAGCTCTATCAGAGGTCTTGCAATGTAAGCATCTAAAGTACTTTCCTCACAAAAGCCTTATGAAGTCAGCAGTGCAAATATAGGCTAAGAAGAGGACTGAAGTGTAATAAGGCAAGTGATTTGCCCAAGTGTAACAGTTTGTAAATGATTGATAAAGCTAATGTTAATTCTACTACACTTCTGATAAATCAGAAATATTGATGCCTTTCCCTTCTATATACTCTAGAATTTATAGCCATGTACCTCATGTTTTTTAAACGTTTATTAACATTCATTTTTAACATGGTTACATGATTCATGCTCCTACTTTCCCCTTCACCCCCCGCTTTCCCCCCACCCATGGCCGATGCACATTTCCACTAGTTTTAACATGTGTCATTGATCAAAACCTATATCCAAGATGTTGATAGTTGCATTGGTGTGGTAGTTTCAAGTCTACATCCCCAATCATGTCCGCCTCAACCCATGTGTTCAAGCAGTTGCTTTTCTTCTGTGTTTCTACTCCTGCAGTTCTTCCTCTTAATGTGGGTAGCATTCTTTCCATAAATCCCTCAGAATTGTCCTGTGTCATTGCATTGCTGCTAGTACAGAAGGCCTCTACATTCGATTTTACCACAGTATACTGGTCTCTGTATACAATGTTCTTCTGGCTCTGCTCCTTTCACTCTGCATCAATTCCTGGAGGTCTTTCCAGCTCACATGGAATTCCTACAGTTTATTACTGCTTTGAGAGAAATAGTATTCCATTACCAGCATATACCACAATTTGTTCACCCTTTTCCAAATTGAAGGGCATACCATCATTTTCCAGTTTGTTGCCACCACAAAAAGCACAGCTATAAATATTTTTGTACAAGTCTGTTTATCTATCATCTCTATGTGGTACAACCACAACAATGGTATGGCTGGATCAAAAGGCAAGCATTTTTTCATAGCCCTTTGAGCATATTTCCAAATTGACAGCCAGAATGGCTGGATGAGTTCACAACTCCACCAGCAATGCACTAATGCCCCAATTTTGCCACATCCCCTCCAACATTCATTTCTCTCCCTTCTCTCATTTTAGTCAGTCTGCTAGGTGTGAGGTGATACCTCAGAGTTGTTTTGATTTGCATTTCTCTAATTATTAGAGATTTAGAACACTTTCTCATGTGCTTATTGATACTTTTGATTTCTTTACCTGAAAATTGCCTATTCATGTCTCTTGCCCATTTATCGATTGGGGAATGGCTTGATATTTTATACAATTGATTTAACTCCTTGTATATTTGAGTTATTAGACCCCTGCCAGAGTTTTTTGTTTTTACATTTTGTAATTTTTTCTAACTCTTGTTTGGTTTTAAAATCTTTCCTTTCCCAGAGAACTGACAGATATACTATTCTGTGTTCACTTAACTTGTTTATAGTTTCCCTCTTTATATTCAAGTCATTCACCCATTCTGAATTTATCTTGGTGTAGGGTGTGAGATGTTGATCTAAACCTAATTTCTCCCATATTGTTTTCCAAATTTCCCAGCACTTTTTGTCAAATAGTGGACTTTTTTTCCAAAAGTTGGGCTCTTTGGGTTTATCATACACGGTCTTGCTAATGTCACTTACCCCAAGTTTATTCCACTGATCTTCCCTTCTGTCTCTTAGCCAATACCATATTATTTTGATGACTGCTGCTTTATAGTATAGTTTAATATTTGGTACTGCTAGGCCCCCTTACTTCACAATTTTTTTTTCATTATTTCCTTTGATATTCTTGATCTTTTGTCATTCCAAATGAAATTTGTTATAGTTTTTTTCTAATTCAGTAAAGAAGTTTTTTGGTAGCTTAATAGGTATGGTGCTAAATAGGTGAATTGATTTGGGTAGAATGATCATTTTTATTATGTTAGCTCATCCTATCCATGAGCAATCAATATTTTTCTGATTGTTTAGATCTAGTTTTAATTGTTTGGAAACTGTTTTGTAGTCGCTTTAGTAAGATTCTGGTGTTTGTTTTGGTACATAGATTCCTAAGTATTTTATATTGTCTAGGGTTTTTTAAAGGGTGTTTCTCTTTCTACCCCTTGCTGTTGTGAGGTGTTGGAAATATATAGGAATTCTGATGATTTATTTGCATTTATTTTGTATCCTGAAACTTTGCTAAAATTGTTAATTATTTCTATAAGCTTCATAGTTGATTCCCTAGGATTTTTTAATTAGGCCATCATATCATCTGCAAAGAGTGATAGCTTAGTCTCCTCATTGCCTATTTTGATACCTTCAATTTCTTTTTCTTCTCTAATTGTTAACGGTAGTGTTTCTAGTACTATGCTGAATAATAGAGGTGATAATGGGCATCCTTGTTTCACTCTTTATCTTATTGGGAAGGCTTCTAATTAATCCCCATTGCATATGATGCTTGTTGATGGCTTTAAATATATACTGTTTTTATTATTTTTAGGAAAAGACCTTCTATTCCTATACTTTCCAGTGTTTTCAATAGGAATGGATGTTGTATTTTGTCAAAGGCTTTTTCTGCATCTATTGAGATAATCATGTGATTTTTGTTTGTTAGATTGTTGATATAGTTAATTATGTGGATGGTTTTCCTAATGTTGAACCATCCTTGCATGCCTGGTATAAATCCCACCTGATCATGGTGGATAATCCTCTTGATCACTTGCTGGAGTCTCTCTGCTAACATTGTATTTTAGATTTTTGCATCTATGTTCATTGTGGAGATTGGTCTGTAGTTTTCTTTCTCTGTTTTTGATCTAGCTGGCTTTGGAATCAGTACCATATTTGTGTCATAAAAGGAATTTGGTAGGACTCCTTCTTTGCTTATTATATCAAATAATTTGGATGGTATTGGAATTAGTTGTTCTTTGAATGTTTGATAGAATTCACTTGTGAATCCATTAGGCCCTGGTGATTTTTTCTTAGGGAGTACTTTGATGTATTATTCAATTTCTTTTTCTGATATGGGATTATTTAGGAATTCTATTTCTTCTGCTGTTAATATAGGCAATTTGTATTTTTGTAAATATTCATCCATATCTCCTAGATTGCTATATTTATTGCCGTATAATTGGGAAAAATAATTTTTAACGATTGCCTTAATTTCCCCTTCATTAGAGGTGATGTCTCCCTTTTTATCTTTGATACTGTCAATTTGGTTTTCTTCTTTCCTTTTTTTATTAGATTGACCAGTACTTTGTCTATTTTATCTGTTTTTTCAAAATACAAGCTTCTAGTCTTATTTATTAATTCAATAGTTCTTTTACTTTTGATTTTATTAATTTCTCCCTTGATTTTTAGCATTTCTAATTTAGTTTTCATCTGGGGATTTTTAATATGCTTGCTTTCTAGTTTTTTAAGTTGCATGCCCAATTCACTAATCTCTGCCCTCCCTAATTTGTTAATATATGCACTCAAGGTTATAAATTTCCCCATTAGTACTGCCTTAGCTGCATCCCACAGTGTTTGGTAGGATGTCTCATAATTGTCAATCTCTTCATTGAATTTGTTGATTGTTTCTATGATTTCTTCTTTGACTAGCTGGTTTTGGAGAATCATATTATTTAATTTCCAATTAGTTTTGGATTTACCTGTCCGGGTGCCTTACTAATGATTATTTTTATTGCATTATGATCTGAGAAGGTTACATTTATTATTTCTGCTCTTTTGTATTTGTTTGCAATGTTTCTATGCCCTATTACATGGTCAATCTTTGTGAATGTACCATGTGCAGCTGAAAAGAAGGTGTATTCCTTTTTGTCTCTATTTATTTTTTTTCCACATATCAATTAAATCTAATTTTTCTAGGACTACATTCACCTCTCTTACCTCTTTCTTAATTACTCTTTTGTTTGATTCATCTAGATCTGAAAGAGGAATATTTAGATCTCCCACTAGTATGGTTTTACTATCTATTTCCTTCTTGAGCTCTGCCAATTTCTCCTTTATGAATCTGGGTACTATGCCATTTAGTGCATACATATTGACCAATGTTATTTCCTCATTGCCTATACTGCCTTTAATCAGGATGTAATGACCTTCGCTGTCTTTTTTAATCATATCTATTTTTATTTTGGCTTTGTCAGAAATCATAATAGCCACTCCTGCCTTCTTTTTCTCATTTGATGCCCAAAGGATTTTGCTCAAGCCATTTACCTTTAACCTATGTATGTCCACTCACCTCATATGTGTTTCTTGTAGACAACATATGGTAGGATTTTGGTTTCTAATCCACTCTGCTATTTGCTCTCTTTTTATGGGCGAGTTCATCCCATTCACATTCAGAGTTATAATTATCAGTTGTGTATTCCCCAACATTTTCGTATCCTCTCCTAGTTCTACCCCTTCTTCTTACACTCTTTCCTTTTAAACCAGTGGTTTGCTTTATGCCAGTAACCTTTGTCCCCTCCTTTGATTAACTTCCCTTTCTACCCCCTCCTTTATTATTCCCCTATTTTTATTTTTAAGGCCTAATGATTTCCTTCCCCCTTCTTCTTCCCTTTCTTTTATGACCTCCCCACTCCCCTGCTCCCTTTGGTTTATCCCTTCTGACTTTCTCAGTAGGGTTAGATAGAGTTTTATATCCCAATGGGTAAAGCTACTCTTCCCTCTCAGGGTTAATTACACTGAGAGTAAGGTTTAACTATTACCTCTTAATGCTCTCTTCCTCTCCTTCTTATAATAGTATTTGTCCCCTTCCCTTCCCATGCCCTCTTTGTGTGTAATAGAATATCCTATTTTTCTTATTCATTCAAGTTTCTCTTGGTGTCCTCTAATATTCACCTCCCTCTTTCCCACCCCCATATCATCTTAGACCATTTAGTATTCCAAACTCTCCCTATGAATAATTTTTCTAATTACTATAATAGTGAATACTATAATAGTGAATAGAGTTCCTTACTGAGAATAATACATAACATTTATCCACATAGGAACACCAATAATTAGATCATATTGAAGCCCTTAAAGAAGAAAATTTTTAAAAAAATCAGTTTTATTTCTTTCCCCTCTGTTTCTTATTTACCTTTTCATGTTTCTCTTGATTTTGATGGTTGGATGTACAACTTTCCATTTAGTCCTGGTCTTTTCTGTGCAAATACTTGGAGATCTTCTATCTTGTTGAATGCCCAAACTTTCCCTTGGAAGTATATGGTTAGTTTTGATGGGTAGGTGATCCTGGGCTGTAGACCCAGTTCCCTTGCCTTTCTGAATATCATATTCCAAGCCTTGCAATCTTTTAGTGTGGAGGCTTCCAGATCCTGTGTGATCCTGATTGTTGCTCCTTGATATCTGAATTGTCTCTTTCTGGCTTCTTGTATTTTTTTTTTACTTGGAAGCTCTTGAATTTGGCTATTATATTCCTGGGGGCTGTCTTTTCTGGGTCTATTGTAGAGGGTGATCTATGGATCCTTTCAATGTCTATATTGCCCTCTTGTTGTAGAACTTCAGGGCAATTTTGCTGAATAATTTCTTGTTAGTATGGAGTCCAAATTTCTATTAATTTCTGCTTTTTCAGGAAGACCAATGATTCTCAGATTGTCTCTTCTAGACCTGTTTTCTTGGTGTGTCACTTTCTCATTGAGATATTTCATATTTCCTTCTATTTTATTAGTCTTTTAACTTTGTTTTATTTGTTCTTGCTGTCTTGAGAGATCATTCGCTTCTAGTTGCTCAATTCTAGCCTTTAGGGACTAGTTTTCGGGCATAATCTTTTGGTTTTCCTTTTCAATCTGGTCATTTTTGGTCTTCGATTTGCTTATCAGTTCATTTGATTTCAGAGCCTCACTTTCCAATTGCAAAATTCTGCCTTTTAAACTGTTATTTTCTTGCCAGATTTTGGTTTCCAATTTGCTTACCATTTCATTTGATTTTGGGGCATCTTTCTCCAATTGGGAGTTTCTGTCTTCTAACCTGTTTATTTCCTTTTGAGCTATTTCCCACTTCTCTCACCAAATCTCTTCCATCTTTCTCATCATCTCAAATTTGAACTCTTCAATATCTTTTGGCCAGTTTTCATTATTTTGGGAAGGTTTGGATATGATTACTTGTTTGTTCTTCTCTGCTGTTTGCTCTTTTGTCTGGATTTTATCTGTGTAAAAGTTGTTGAGTGTTACAGATTTCTTCTTGATGATCTTTCTCTTTGGGGTTCTTGTCTCTGGCTTGCCATTGTTAGCCCTGCACCCTCTCAGGTTTATCACACTCAGGGTGTGTCTGCACTCCTTAGGCTCCTGAGGTGTCAGTTGTTCTCAGGGTCAAGCCTCCTGGTAGTCCCCTTACCTGTTCCTCTGCTCGAGACTCCTTTAATAGTCTCAGGGCATTGCTTCCACAGTTGTGAACCTCTTTTGCACTTGGTCCCCACTCAAGGTCTGCACCTGTTCTCAAGATCCAAGTCCTCACCTGCTCTCAGGATTCGTGTCTGGGCTTGTGTTCTTTAGCCTCTTGGGATCTTAAGTCTTATTGCTCTCAGAAGCAGGCCCTGGTGACCCCAGGTAGCTGCCAAGGATTTAACCTGTGCCCCAAACTTACTCTGACTCTTGTGAGCTGGCTTTGGCATTGTAGGTGGTGTGGGGTGGGGGAGGAGGTTGCTCAGCTCACATTTTAGTGAGAGCTGTTTCACCCCTTTATAGCATGGAAATGCCCAAATTCCATGTACCTCCAAATGCAATGCTGTGCACTGTTGTGGGGTCCCTTTGATCCTCTGGATTGTTTTTATGTCTTCTTGAGGAGTCCTGTATGTTTTGGTTAGGAGAGGTAAAGCAGCTGCTTTTTACTCTGCCACCATCTTAACCAGCAACGCAAAATAGTTTTTAATGATTTCCATAATTTCCTCTTCATTAGAGGTAATGTCTCCCTTTTCATCTTTGATACTGTCAATTTGGTTTTCTTCTTTCCTTTTTTTCATTAGATTGACCAGTACTTTGTCTATTTTCTCTGTTTTTTCAAAATACCAGCTTCTAGTCTTATTTATATATTCAACAATTCTTTTACTTTCAATTTTATTAATTTCTCCCTTGATTTTTAATATTTCTAATTTAGTTTTCATCTGGGGATTTTTAATTTGCTCGCTTTCAAGTTTTTTAAATTGTATGCCAAATTCATTAATCTCTACCCTCCCTAATTTGTTAATATGTGCATTCAAGGATATAAATTTCCCCCTTCATACTGCCTTAGCTGCATCCCACAGAGTTTGGTAGGATGTCTCATAATTGTCATTCTCTTCAATGAAATTGTTGATTGTTTCTACGATTTCTTTTTCGACTAACTGGTTTTGGAGAATCATATTATTTAATTTCCAATTAGTTTTTGATTTACCTGTCCAGGTGCCCTTACTAATGATTATTTTTATTGCATTATGATCTGAAAAGGTTACATTTATTATTTCTGCTCTTTTGCATTTGTTTGCAATGTTTCTATGCCCTATTACATGGTCAGTCTTTGTGAATGTAATCTTCTTGACTTTCTAATGCTAACTAATCTAATCTATCAATATAGAGAACTGAATGATTTTAGATTTGACAGATGCAGAAGAAGATGTTTCCCTCTTTGTGCTGACACAGCCTGCCCTTCAGGATAAAATCCCTTTGGACAGTTGAATGTCCTGTCATCCCTTAGGTCTCCAGATACTGATCAACAAGGTTACATCACAGTCAACATGGGCAATAATAGAGATTGGGAAATCCTCTGGAAATACTTTGGATTCAATCTTGAGTTTTGATTTGGAGCTCCTCTCAATCTAGGATTCAAAACTGAACTCCAGCAACTCCTCCAAGAATCCTTTGCTTCTTCCAATCTTCTACCTGCCATTGCTGTCAATCTTTCTTCATCAGCATTCCATCTTCACTCTATGTCAAAATCCCTTCCTTCAGAACTTGATCCTACAAACCCTGCCCCCTGAATAGTGCTAGACAGTTTGTGGTAGACAAACTGTGACTGGCCCCTGTGAAGAGGGGAAGGGACAAAAAGTCACCATAAAAAGCAGGCCCCGAACTCCTTCAGAGCAAATTGTCTTTGAGAAGATAGTCTGAAGAGATTTTCTTCTGGAGATAGTCTTAGATAGTCTTCAAGGTACTTTGCTGAAGACTAAAGCTTGGATCATAGGCTCAGAGCTTGGCTTCTACTTGGACTCTGACACTTGGATTACTTTCACTGGGTGAGTAAAAGGCTGACCCCTTTCCTAACTTCTGGAGAGACTAGTTTCTGTCTTAGAGGAGTCTGTGTTGTTATTCACTACCAGCCCTCCTGGTTGAGAGTTAATTAATCTCTGCCTAGATTAAGCAGACCTGGAGCAAAACATTTAGGTTGATAGGACCTTCTCTATCCCCCTCACATTTCTCTTCTTTATTGTTTCCTCTCTATTTGTAAATTTTTGTAAATTTGTAAATATTTGTAAATAAATTTCTGAGTCAAGATATTATAAATACTGCTGACCACATAATTTCAAATAATCATTGTCCAAACATTAATTTTAACCTTTACAATACTTGTATCAGTTCACAGCTCTATTATCAGTAAATGTATCCCAATTTTTTCCACACCCCCTCCAATATAGATCATTTTCCTTTTTGATTATATTATCCAGTCTAATAGGTGTGAGATGGTACCTCAGGGCAGCCATGAGAAAATAATGTTTTTCCCAATTGTTTAGATATGACTTTATTTTTGTGAAGTGTTTTGTTGTTGGGATTATATAGTTCCTGGGTTTGTGTTGGCCAATAGACTCTCAGATATTTTATTTGTCTACCATTATCTTAAATGGGATTTCTCTAACTCTTGCTGTTGGGTTTTATTAGTAGTATATAATAGTATAATATTATTAGCATGCCATGTTGATCACTTAAGTGGGATTATTTTGTATCATGAAACTTGATAAAATTGTTCATTGTTTTGATAATTTTGGGGGAATTATTCTCTAGGAATCTCTAATTTTAGTAACATATCATCTTCAAAGAATGATAGTTTTTTTTCTACATTACCTATTTTAATATCTTCCATTTCTTATTCTCTTATTGTTATAGGTATTGTTTCTAGTAAAATTTTAAATAATAATGGTAATATGGTTGTCTTCCACTCCTTCCACTTCTCAGGAACAGGGGGAAGGGTGGGTTAGTTGTTCTTCATTGCTACTTACAAACTATTTCTCAACCACCATTCTTCAATGCAAATCCCTTTTTCAAGGTCCCTTTGATCTCTTCCTTTCAACTATACCTTATCCAGGTTGATGTCCTCTTTGTAAAAATGAAGGGTAACAGCATATTTATGTAAATGCTTATTCCCTTCCTTTATCTATTATATCCTTATAGTAAATTCCTTCAAGCTTCTTTCCTCATCATAATTCCCTTTTTATATGTTGCCTTTTCTCATTAAAGTGCAAATTCTTTGAGGTCAGGCATTGTCTTTTTGTTTACATTATCATTCTCAACACTTAGCACAGTGCCCAAAATATAATAAGGATCGAATAAATGCTTGTTGGTTTTATTTGAAAGTGCAGATCTGTATTGGTAGAGAGTGTTTCTTCACCTGTTAGATCACTATAATAATGTCTATCCTCTATCCCAATGATTTCCAAAGTGGGAGCTACCACCCCCTGGTGGGTGCTGCAGCGATCCAGGGGAGCGGTGATGGCCACATGTGCATTTATCTTTCCTATTAATTTCTATTAAAATTCTTAAAAAATTAATTTCCAGGGGGCTAAGTAATATTTTTTCTGGAAAGGGGGTGGTAGGCCAAAAAAAGATGGGAACCACTGCCCTATCCCTATCTTCTTAACCCCAGACATTATAAGGAATATCAGGTGAAAAATAATTATAAAGGGCTGAATTGATTTTGTGAATACATATGTTATCATGTTTGTCTCTGAGATATTTTTCCCACATACATAAAGGATGAGTAATATAGTTGAATCTTGCTTTAAAATGAAAAGATAATTTGGTCAAAGATATTAAATTTTTATATTCTTCCTATATGGTTAAATTTTGTTTTATCAAATTTTAAATTAAATATATATTTCAAAGATCATCCTTCTCTCTCTGCCACTTTCCTACTCATACTTTGAAAAAGTAAGAACAATAAAACTTCTGTTAAAAGTAAAAATAATCAAGCAAAATAAACTTCTCATTGACTATTTCTGAATAAATAAATATTCATAAATAAATGTCCATTCAAAATGAATATACATACATACATATTTATGAATTTACTATTACTTTATTGTTTTATTACTTATAATGATTTATATATATTTTATATACTTTTTATATATACACACAAACCCATAACTCTGTGCTCAAAATACATAACTTTTCTGTCAGGAGGTGGGCAGAATGTTTCATCAATAGTCCTCAATATTTATGTTTGGTCATTTTATTCACCAGAGTTCCAAAGTTTTCTTTTTTTAATGTTGTCTTAATCAGCTAAGGTTCACCTTCTCATCCTTTTACTCCAACTTCTTCCCCAAAACATTAAGAATGCAAGAAAAATAAACCATAAAAAGCCAAAACAAGTTTTCGCATTAGCCATGTGCTAAATATCAGTTGTGTTCTTAGTCCTTATTGCCTATATCAGGAGGGGCTAACATGTTTTATCATTTGTTCTATGGAAACCAGATTAGTTATTTTGCTGAAAAGTTAAAATGATAGTATTCCTTCACAGTTATTTGCCATTATATTCAGTTTTGCTTGGTATGTTGTCCTTAGTTGCAAGTCCATATGCTTGTGGTCTCTTATAACCTTGAATACTAAAGGGCAAAGTTATTTGCCAATGGACATCGTATATGTCAGAAGCAAGATTTAAACACAAGTTTTCCCAAGTCCAAAACAAGCTTTGTCCATTATGCTATGTTTACTTTGCAACATTGATGAACTATACTAGTAGCAAGCAATGTAGTTACAATTCATTTCCCTTTAGTTAAGTTCTTTTCCTTTTAGTTAAAGAAAAAATTTTCTAATTGTAATTATGTTATCTTCAATAATAAAAGATCTTCTCACTGATAGAGTACAGGTGACAAATGCCTCTAAGCGGGGCTATGACTATGGAAGGGCCCACAAAGAAAAAAATAGGAGAGTGTTCCAGGAAAAGGAAAAGATCACAGAAACTAGAGAAATAAATATTTTGTGGCTCTGTAATATTTTAGAAGTTGTTCACTCCCCACTAAAGTGGATTAGTAACAGAAGACTTGGTGATTTGCTATCCCAAAGATCCTGACTTCATTGTATACAAAAAATATGAACTACAATAGCTTTTGAAATTTGCTTCCTATAAACCTGAATTCAGATTGAATATACATTTTCAGAATGGATAAAACAACCTCAGTGGTCTAAGTAGTTGGATTCTATTCTTTGGTTTAATAGTTTGATACTCTTGTCAACTCTATTTTCATGAATCCTGTAATTTTATTGTTTTAATTTTTGCTTATATTAATTTGTCCCAAACTGATAATTACTTTGATTTGTATTATATTTTGATTATTATGTGGTATATAAGATTTTATGTGCAAGATGTGAATTTGGAAACCTTGGAAGAGAATAAATGAGCTGGAAACTGCAGATATAGAGTTTAAAAGGCAAAGAGGAGAAATTGTTTTTTGACTGATGCACTCTACATTGCAGCTGCAACTAATTGGATACTTGCTAATATTGGTGCAGAAAAGGAAACTGTTAACCAGCTGCACTGAATTTATGAAAAGAGTTTAGTATGGCTTGCTATGATTTAAATGATTGCAAATGGAGCTAGCTGTTGAAGGTGAGACCCATCAGTACTATAGCTGCATCTAACAACTTGTATATGATCTTATTTTGATCTCACTTCCATATTATCAATTGAACATTTCTATTTTAGTATACTTGCTAAATTAGAAGACCAAATTGATGCTAGAAATTATTATTCATAGGGTGGTCATGCTGATGAATCAGCAGCCCACCAACAGGGAAAGATCATCAGTATTGCTTATTACTGAGTTGTTCATCAAAGACACAGTGAAGTCATAAGAATGGCCTTGTGAGGCACATCTAAATACCAAATTGGTCATAGGTAGATATATAGAAAGAGTCAGAAAGATTGGGAAAACAACCTCTCAAAGGGATTGTATAACTTTTATGAAGACCCTATTATTTTCCTCACTTGAAAGGGACAGTTGCTACCTGGATGATAATAGGTCATGCTCCTTGAACAGAAGAAATATTTCATAAATTATCAGTTCTGGGAGCAGTCTTTACCAAGGATTATAATAGGATTAGAAGAAAATTGGACCCAGGGGAAAAACTAAAATAAAACATTACAAGATCTATCTATAATCCTTAGACCAAAACCTAGCAGTTCATGATGACTCTTCCAACATGTCTAGGTAACAAATACGTCTACCTTTTAAGGAGTGCAAGGATTAAAAATGGTTTGACTAAATTTATGAATTAAAAAGATTGTTGTGGTCACCATTTATAAAAGTTAAAGTTAAATTATTAGTATGTTAGTAGCTTTAGTAGCTTTATTACAGCAGGGTAGAGATAGTAAAGAGGGAAAGGAAGAAAGTAGAAAATATTGCCTAGCTAAATATCCTGTAATTGCCAATCTGAAGAAATCCAGCTCAACTCTGATAAAGGCTACTTCAGGTCCCAATTTCCAACCATAAGTCACAATAGTCTCTTCCTCAAGAGTCTTAGCAGCACAGAATCAATCTCCAACGTAGAAGTCCAAGGCAAAAAAGGTGCCGCACAGAAAAATCCTTCTTTCAGCAAGAGCCACCAAGGTGGCAGTAATCCAATGCAGTGACACAATGCAGAAGTCCTCTCTTAGCATGAGCCACCAATGCAGCAGAATTCCTCCTAAAAATGCCTCCCCAGGAGTCCTTGGGATGGCTTTTTATAAGCAGTTTCTCCCTGTCACTTCCTGTATCCCTCCCACTTCACATGAACCAATCGCTGTCTTTCAATTTGCCCAAAGTAGGCAATGCTTGTGGCCTTTTAGGGATGAACTTTCTTTGTTAGTGACTTACTAAGTATTAAGTTGGGATACTTTAAGTTCCTGATTGATTAATTTAAAATAGACAAAGAGAATAAAAAATTCCCTTTCACAAGATCTATAGCCATTCCTTGCTAAAATAATCTGTGACGAATGTAATTTGATAAGGGCTCAGAAAAACTGGTCAATTGTCAGTTCACAGCTTTAGACCAATATCCTAAAGTAAATATAATCCCTTTAATAGTGTCTCCTCATATTTGTATAATGTCTGTTCTTGGTATGCCTGGCACATTTTAAGTGCTTAATAATTTTTGTTTCATTCTTTCATTCAACATCTCCTTAAATACAATGAGATCATCTAGGTAAGTTGATATCTCTAAATAGTTCATGTCAGCCACTATTTTTTCCATGAGCTCTGAAAAATGCCAAGGGGCTCTGAATTCTAATAAAATCAGGTACTCACATCAGCTGAACCCATTAGAAAGATGAAGGCCAGATTCTCTTAATTCTCCTGTCATACAAATCTAATCTATCAGTGCCTCATCTAACAAAGAGCATTTAGTTACTCAAAAGACAATCCAGACTGGCTTAATTTCGTGGCATGGTGTATTGATCCAATTTAGTTCTTTTATTCAAGCTTCAATAATCTGCACACATCACAATTTTCTCATTTTTTCCATATAATCACTACAGATACAGTACTCAAACTATGGGATAGACTCTTTTAGTGATATCAAGGAGCAATACTTTTTTTTTCAAAATGGTATTTGAGGACCTCCATCTCTATAAGATGTATTTTCCTTGACTACTCTCAAAAATGTTGTAATCATATAAATGGATCAGAGATATCAACTGCTAGGCATTCCCTACATCCCACTAACGAATTTCACTTTCTCTACTTATATCTATTTCTCATGCAAAATTTCCTCCTCAGATGATTCTTCCATTTCTTGGTCTTCAGGATATCTTTATAATCAGACTTTTCTAGAACCCCCTCTGAGACTAAAGATTCAATGAATACCTTGGCAATGTCATATTTTCATTAACAAGTCTGTTCTCTTCCAGGACTATCTTCTATTGTCCTATAATCTTCTGTAGAAGTGCAGCACTTATTACTGCAGACGCAACTTGTTACCTGTAGTACGATGATTTCTCCCTGAATAGAGTGGCATTTGTCTGATTCAATACAGAAAACCTAAAAATATTCGGGTGATCCAGTCACATTGTGGCTCTGAGATATTTGAGGAATAATATATCACTTCCAACTTGGGAAATTCAAGCAAGTTTCTTATAAGAAGTGATATCTTTTGTAAGCCCTCAATGAATTAAAGTTACCAAACCCAAACAAATTAAATCCTACAAGAAGAGTTATTAAATTTTATTTTGTGTAATGAACCCCTTTAGCAATCTGGTGAAGGCTATGGACCCCTTCTCAGAATAATATTTTAAATACATAATATACAAAGACTTGCCAAAAAATTATTTTGAGATGGAATTATCAAAATACTAGCAAAATAGTTCCTGGACCTCAAGATAGGAACCCTTGTAAGAGCAAAATGAACAGGTATAATTTGAGTCACTTCCTAAGTTTTTTAAAAAATATTCTTGAGAATAGAAGATATTCTGCAATACTAGAGAAAGGCAAATGTTCTCCTAAGATTCAGAAAAGGGGAGAGTGTGCATAATATAAACCAATGAGTTTTGTTTACATCCCTTGCAAAATTCTATAATCCATTAGTATGGACACTATTTTAAGCATTTAGAAGGGAAAGCAGTAATCAATAAAATTGAGCAGGACTTCATCTAGATCAAAACATGTCAAACTAGGCATGTTGTCTTTTTTACCAGAATGACAGGGAAGGTAAATCAATAGAAATTCTGTAAAATGATATACTTGGACATCATCAAAGCATTTGAAAAATTCATCCATAATTATGCTTATGGGAAAGCAGAAAAAAGTCAGTTAAATTAGAGTACCATGAGGTACATTAGGACCTGACTAAGAATAGTAATTTATTCTCCTTACCTTTTCTAAAAGTCTGGGGAGTCATGGATATAGATCCAAAAAATCATGGTTAAAGTATTATTGTCAACTTGAAGGGACCTGTCCACTAGTGTGTTCCAGGGGTAAAGGTGCAGATGGTGTGCTTGTCAGATTTGCAGATAACATAAAGTGAGGAGGAATACCAAAAATATTGAATGTCAGAATGAGAAGCCAAAAATAGGACAAACTGAAACTAGTAAGGTAATCTGGTACAATTATAAAAGCATGAGATTTGGAGACCAAGGATCTGTCTTTGATTCCCATCTCTTTGTAAGTATAAGTTATGTGACTACATTTCTTCATCTATAAAATGAAAGGGTTTTACTACATAACCTCTAACATCCCTTTCAGTTCTAAATTCTATGAGCAAAATAAAATAAGATGACATTGTGACATGAGAAAAGAGGGAAAAGATTATTTCAAAAAGACATGGAAAGATTTGTATGACATACAGAGAAAAGTAAGCAGGAGCATAAGAACAAATTATGTTATAGCACCAATATTAACAAATGTAATAATCTTGAAAGACTTCAGAACATCAACTTAATGGCTGGCTATGATTCCAGAGGACTAATAAAGAAATTTCCCACTTCACAGCAGAAAGATGATAAACTAATATGCAGAATGAAAAATTCATTTTTGGATGTAACCAACATGGGAATATATATTTTTGTGACTGTCATTATGTGGAAAGTATTTCTTTTTCAGTGGGAAGGAGAAGGTAGAAGGGAGGAAAAAGAAATGCTTCATCACTGAAAAATGTTTTAAAATTTTAATAGGAATAAATATGTGTTTACACACAGGTTGGAAAAAATCCACTTCACAAATATTTAACAGAGGAGTCAGAGGTAGAACAGTATTTATTTTTTAAAAAGGAATCTTAGTTGATAGCAAGCTCATAACATTAAATAATATCATATGGCAATTTTAAAAAAGCTAATACTTAATAGAGCTTCATTGAAAGACATATTGACTAAGAATAGGGAGTTAATAGCTCCAGTATAATATTCCTTGACTGAATCATCGCTCAATAACTTTCTTCAGTTCGAGGGTTCCATATGTTAGGAAATACATAGATTACCTGAAGTAAATCCAGAAAATTGAGAAAATTGGAGAATATGTTATAAGAAAATCTTGTATGAGGAGGGACAAGATGGCTTTCTTCAAGTATTTGAAGGGCTATCTGGAGAGGGAGGGTTTAGACTTATTCTACTTGGCACAATTTGAATCTAATTGAAACAATAAATGAGAGGAACTTAGTAAATAGGTTAAACCTTGTCTTAAGGAAAAATATTCTATCCAGAGCCGCCATCAAAAAGTAGAATAGACTGCCATGGTAGATCAATAGCTCCATCCCTCCATAGCAGGTGTCTTAGCAAAACCTCTTATAGGAGATGTAATAGAAGGGTTTCTTGAGGTCACTCCCAGTTTTTATATTGTATTAAAATGTTAGAGATGTAAAGTATCTTAACATATAAAATTCAGCATTTTGGAAATGAGAAAGTAAATTGGAATATTTGGACTAGATATGATATTAAAACATAGAATGTCAGAGAGAGAAGAACCCCAAGAACATAGTACAAACAGTAATTGAACTGGAAGGGATTTAATAATATAACAAACAGAATGTTAGCTATGGAAGGGAACCTAGTACTTTGAAAGTGAGATTCAGGAGCAGGTAGAAAACTTAGACTATAAATTTTGAGAGCTCAAAGAACCCAGATATTATAAAATTTTACAATTGAAAGTGACCATAGAAGAGAAATTAAGGAATATTAGAGCTCAAAAAGACCTTGAAATTTACCTTAATTTTATAGAGAGTTAACAGAGACCAAAATGAAAATATATTTTATAGAGAGTTAACAGAGACCAAAATGAAAATATATTTGCTGAAGATCACTCAATTTGTGAGCTCAGAAGCATCTCTTGGATCTCTGTCTCCTGGCTTGCAACACAGGTTCTCTCTGCTTCCTGGAGTTTCATTGCTTCAAGCCATGTGATTTCTTCCTATGTCTTATTTAGAAAAGAGAAGTGGAAATGTGTTGGCATTTTTAAAAAATGCATTAAACATTTAAATCCTCAATTACCTTAACAAAAAAAAGGCCTCTTCAAATATTTTCCTTCAAGACACAAGAAGGAATAGCAGAAGTGGGGGGGGGAGGGAACCCTCATAAAGAAAGAAAATTGATATCATTTGATATTTGTTTTTTTAAAAGGGGAGAAAAATTATTGCTCATTGAAATTCCAATTCTTAATTTTTCATTGTTTTTCTTGACATAACTCAGCAAATGCTTTAGTTCTATTTTCCTTCCTCCAACAATCTCATAAACTAGAGTTGTTTCAAGAAGAAATAATGACTCACATCAGGATCTGCAACCTGCTGACATATCTCTGAGATAGGATAGTTTTATGATAACCTTAGGCCAAGATCTTCCAGATAAAAAGGGATTTGAATAAAATAAAAACAAATTTAGCATGTTTTTACCTCTGAGGACTGAGAACTTCTATTTAAATTTGTTTTTAATTAAGCAAAAACTTAGGAGTAAAGAGCAATCACAATCATGAAAGTCAAAACCTGTATATGTTTTAAATGTTCCTATCTCTACTTTCAATTTCTTCTTGGAAACCCAAGCAGTCAGGAGAAACAATTAGACCACTGTCTTTTCTTGGATCCAAGGCATATGCTACCTGGGGACATTTAGCACAGGGGTAAACATCTTTGCACACCTAATGTTGTTTACAAAGTGTTTGCAAAATGACTAGTAATTGGCTTTCATTATGGTTGGTAGTTGACCTTGGTTAGGTTTTCATGCCCAAAATAAAATAGATTTTCTGAGCCAAGCAAATAAGGGGATTGTGCTAGGATTACTAGGGATTGTGTAAGGTGATAGTGGGGGAGAGAAAGAAAAACTTGTTCATTCTAGAAATCATGTTAATTCCTTATAATCCTTACTGGTTATGTGACCCCAGATAAATAATTTAATCTCTGTTTAATTTAGATTCATCATCTATAAATAAAGCATAATAATAATAACACCTAGCTCCCAGGGTTTTTGGGAGGATCAAATGAAATAATAATTGATAGCCATTTAGCATATGCCAAGCACACTGTAATTACTGTATAGATGCTAATTATTATTATGCAATCAGATGCCAAGTTTTACCTTCACATCATCATAGAAATCTGCCCCTTTGTCTCCCTTGACATAACCCCCATCCTTGTCCAAGCTCTCACTATGGAAATATCCTTTTAATTGCTCTCTCTACTTCAAATCTCTTCTCTCTCTAGTCCAAACACAACATAGCTAAGAAAATAATTTCCTAAAATGCTAGTATTGCTATATTAGCAATAGATTTATATAGTGCTTTAAGGTTTGCAAAATAATTTACAATATGATCTCGTTTCATTCTTACAACAATTCTGGGAGGTAGGTATTATTATCCTCCCCAGTTTATGGATAAGAATACTGAGACAGGCAGAAGTTAAATCACATGCTTTGAGTTACAGTTCAGAAATGTCTAAAGCCAGATCTGAACTCGTCTTCCTGACTCCAGATCCAATGTTCTTTCCACAAAATATGTCTAGTGATTATCTTACCATTTCACTCAATAAATCAATAAATTCTTTTCCTTCCTTCTTACATCTCTGCTCAAATTTCTCTGTCATTTAAAATTCAAATTATTATTGTAACCAACATTCTAGGTATATCATATATAATTCATCTAGTCAAATGGCTATGGTCACACATGGAATCCCACCTTCCTTTATAAAGACTGTCTCCTATGCCTAGAATCTACTATCTTCTCACATGTATCTCTTGGAATACTCCATTTCCATTAATGCTTAGATGTAACTTCTAACATAGGACCTTCCCTAGCAGCTGCTAGTACTTACCTCCAATATTCAATTTATATTTCTCCTTATCTAATATTAGAGATATAAGTAGATACATGTAGATGTATGCTGTCTATTCTAGTAGAATGTAAGTTCCATGATGCAAGGACTGATTCATTTTTGTCTTTTTATCCATAGTAATATACATAGTAATCATTTAACAAAAGTTGGTAGATTACATTTACAAAGGGATCCCCAGAGCCTGTAGAGTCATAGATGTATAGAATTTTATATTTGAAGCAGATATTGGTATTTATCCAGTCATTTAATCAAATGATCTGTAAGCTTAAAAATTAATATACAATATCTCCAAGTATCATATTTAATATGATTTATTAATAATAGCTTGAAGTAAAGGAAAATAAAAAGCTAGAGTAAAGAGGGAGCTAACCCAGCCATGGTTGAGAGAGAAGAGAGCAAGAGGGCAGAGTTACACACAACTTATTTACAAACCATGAGGACAAAACAGGGGGAAGAAAGAAAAAGGAATTTGGGGATGAGAAAAAGAATTCTAGGAGATGGAGTCTTTAGGATGTAACATTCTAATTACACAGATCTAAAGATAATTGATTCCAATTCCTTTTTTGTTTTTCATATTGAAATTTGATTTTTTTAATTGTACTTTTTTCTCCTTCCTTTCCCATCATGATAGAACAACAAAAAAAGTGTAGGAATAAGTTAGGAATAGTCTGGTTTTCTAGGGTTAGTTGAAGGAAGGGAATTTTGAGAGAAACCATGGGAAAGGATTCTGGGTAGAAAGGAATCATGGGTCTACATCTGGAAATAACTGAACTTCACTTCCTGCTTGGATTTTGACCAAGCTAGAGGGAGGTTTTGTCTCAGCCTACAATTCCCATCAAGCTGAAGGAGTAGTTTTGTTCTAAGAGATTCTCCCTGGAAAGTCTGGACTTTCTTGGAGAAAAATCTTTGACATCCAGGTAGAGGGTTTGCTTGGAAGAAACTAATTTCCTTGAGACCAGTCTTCATCTCACAGTGATCCATCTACTAGAATTCTATTAGCTAAGGTAAGCTTTCCACCTATAACTTTGAGTTACTTAATACAGATGCCAAACCCAGAGATTGTTTCCCTTTCTTTCCATATTAATTATTGGTATTAAGTTAGATTAAATCAGATAGCATTGTGAGTGCAGTTCTTAGATAGCATAGGGAGGATTAAGCCAAAACATAAGTTCTCTGGGATTGTGCTGATCATTAATTGATTAGGAGTCAGGTTTTATAAAACTATTCATTTTTACAAAGATTATGTTATAGTAGAAAATTTTGTACTGGTTCTACTTACTTCCCTCTTCATCACTTCATGCAAGTCTTCCCAGATTTCTGTGCCATCATCTCTTTCATTATTTTTATAGCACAATAGTATTCTATTATATGCTTATGCCATAATTTGTTCAGCCATTCCCCCACTGATTGGCATTACCTTAATTTCCAATTCTTTGCCACTACAAAAAAAAGCTGATATATATATATATATATATATATATATACATACATATTTATTTATTTGTTTGTTTGTTTGTTTATGTAGAACTTCCTTTTTTTCTTTTCTTGGATTTCTTTGGAGAATAGGCCTAATAATGATACGTTGTCAAAGGATATCCACACTTTAGTAATTTGAGGAGTGGAGTATGGTTCCAATTGCCTCATAGAATAACCAGGCCATATTTCCAACTCTACTAACTTAATTTTACTAGTGAAGAAATTGAGGTTTAATAAATTTATGCTAATTCATTTCAGGTAATAAACAACAGAACCAGTATTCAAATCTGGGTCTATTCATCATAAATCTAATGCACTTGATACTATATCATGATGTTTCCCAGATTAATAGAATGTAAGAGCCAGAACGGTCCTTGGAAATCATCTATTCTTTTCACCCTCCATTAGCTGTTCTGCCTAGTTTAAACTTTACCACCCAATAAACTGCCCTCTCAGGTTTAGCTCATCACTTCTAATCTCATCACCATGCTGTTAACTTGAGCTTTCATTGATACCACCTCCCTCAGCCTCCTTTCCCTTATGGTTGGAGAGCTCAAGGACAGAATACCAGGTTTCTCCCAATGCCATCCTTTATAAATGGCAGAAACTGGACACTGGGGCTTACTTCCTTCTGCATCCCAGCTTTGCTCCATTTCAACTCCACAGAACAACCCTCATGCTGGATACCTCCTTCCACACACTCTTTACTGCCTCCTTTTTTCTCATGTATTGTCTCCTGCATTAGACTTTAAACTGCTTGAGGTCAGGGATTTTCTTCTTTTAATTAACTTAACCCCTATCCCTTAGTATAGAGCCTGGTCATTAGAAATATCCATTGGATTGGATCTGGCCAATAAAGCAATTATTCAAAAAGCATCAATTGCTTTCTGCATGCCAAACTCTGTGCCTAGTTCTAGAGACACCCAGAAAAAGGAAAGACATTCACTGAACTCAAGGGCTTACATTCTTCTTTTTGGTTATCATTTTCTTTTATTTTTCTTCAATTACATGTAAAAAACAATTTCCAACATTTCAACAAGAATTTTGATTCCCAAATTCTTGCCTCTATATCTCCCTCCCCAACACGCACTGAGATGGTAAGCAATCAGATATAGATTTTACATGTGCAATTACAGAAAATAATTTCTTCCATATTAATCCTTTTGTGGAAAGAAAACTCAAAAAAACTAAGGAACAAAGTGA
The DNA here is from genome assembly GCF_016433145.1 of Gracilinanus agilis. NCBI lineage: Eukaryota > Metazoa > Chordata > Mammalia > Didelphimorphia > Didelphidae > Gracilinanus > Gracilinanus agilis. The sequence continues at coordinate 388,430,402 of NC_058131.1, read as the reverse complement.
AAAAAATTTCCTTTGATCTGGATTCAGAATCCATCAGTTTTTTCTCTGGAAGTTAATGGAATTTTTTATCATGGGTCTTTTGGGATTATTTTGGATCATTGTATTGCTGAGAATAGCTAAGTTATTCACAGATGTTTGTCATATAATAATCCTGTCACTGTGTACTATGTTCTCCTGGTTCTACTTACTTTACTCTGCTTCAGTTCATGTAAGTCTTTTCAGGTATTTTTGAGCTCTTCCTGTTCATTATTTCAAATAGCACAATAGTGTTCCATTACAATCATATATTATAATTTACTCAGCTATTGCCCAATTGATGGGTATTGTTGTGAGGAAGATTAATTAATAACTACCTAATCTTCCTCACAACAGTATCCCCTCACTTTCTCATTCTTTGACCCACACAAAAAGAGCTTCTTTAAATAATTTTGTACATGTAGGTCCTTCTTTTTCTTTTTTTTTGGTTTTTATTTATTTGGGATATAAAGCTAGCATTATTATTTCTGGGTCAAGGTGTGTTTTATAGCCCTTTGAGCACAGGTCCAAATTACTCTCCAGAATAATTGAATTAGTTCAACAAATCACTTAGTGCAAAATTAAATCATAGGATTTAGAACTGGAAAAGATTTTTCTTGAAGATATTCTAGTTCCTACACGCTAATACAACTCACAAACTTTCAAGACAAGAAATTCAAGGCCCCAGAATATAGAAATCACTTGAACAAAGTTGCAGGTATTAGAAAGCAGCAATGGAACTTGAAACCAGGTCTTCTAATTGTAAATTCACTATTCTCACTATAGCACAAAGCCTCCTATTAAAAATTTTATGAATTTAGAAAAGTCATTTCAACTTTCTTGGTATTCATATATCTGTAAATTTAGGTGATTGGATTATATAATCTTTAATATTTCATATGGTTCTCATGACTATTTAAAATAATCGTGTCATACCTGAAAGTCCACCATTGGGGAGTCACTTCTTTGGTTATTAAAATCTTTTGAGAGTGTAAATGGTCCACTAAGGCTTCCACAACACAGGTGGTTGAGAAACAATTTGACCAAATAAAAATATTTAAAACCTTGATGAATTCATCTTCATTTTGCACCAGGATGCACTCTAGACTTCTACAACATGCACCAGAAACCCTTTAATCCAGAAAGATTATTTCAACTTTTACTTCACACTTTGGAAATATTCTCTATCAAAGGGCCCCTATCTCTGATTGGATGTTCCTCCTAGAATCTCCACTTAAGAAGGATGCTCAGAGAAGCTATTTGTCTCTACATCTCTTACCATGCTGCTCTCTGGGCTTTTCCATCATATTCCTTTTCTGGGTACCTTCCTCCACACCCTTTTCCTTTTCAGCTTGCATTTATGTGTTCTCTTCCCCATTAGATTATAAGCTCCATAAAGACAAAGGCCTTCTTTTCGTTTATATTTACAGAGACTAAAATTATGCCTGGTACATGGTAAGCATGTAATAATTGCTTGTTTTGTGCCTGACATTTGCTTTCAACCATTCTCATAGTATTGAAACTTTCTTCTTCCTTCATTAAGGCATTTTTTTATTCCTGAAAAGCTAATAAGTCTTCCTCTCTGAACATGTCAACCTTTTATTAGCCCAAATGTTTAATATACTTGTAAGACCTATCCTAGCTCATAACCGTCAGTATTCTGTTGTAAAAAAATGAATGCAATAAACCTAGCCCACATGACTGTCATTAGCTTCCATTGTTCTTATAGTATTTAAGCAAACAAGAGATGCAAATTCCACTAATTATAAAAAGCATGCAATAGATGACGCTTAGTGAGTACTTGTATTTTGTTCTTGAGGTACCCCAGAAACTGTACAGTTCCCTGTAGTTCAAGAGGCAAAAATGATGTAATAATAACATGGTGGGGAGAATAGGGAAAGAAAAGCAGGGTGCTATCATTTTCTGAAGATTATTGCTTCAATATTTTATAAAGGATAGAAAAATGAAGAAGAAAAAAGATTAACATCATCCCAGATTGTAAGAGTAAACTCCTTATTCTGCCATTCAAGGCCCTTCCATAATCTAACTTCAACCTCCCTTAATAGCTTTCTTCAAACCACTCCCTTTTAGTGTACTATACCTTCTAGAAAACTGATTTACTCTCTGTTGCCTGGATATTTCCTTCTTTCCCTAATATCTAAGTCTTAGCTCATGAAATCTCTCATGCCTAGAATCAATTTTCCTGAAGTTCATAAAATTCTGCCTTCTACAAAAAACCTTTCCTATCCCCCCTTAATTATAATGCCTGTCCTCTATTGACCATCTCTTATTTATCCTACATACATATTGTTTGCACACAATTGTTTACATGTTGTCTCCCCCTCTTAAACTGTGGACTCTGAGGTCAGGAATTGTCTTTTGCCTCCCCCAGTGCTTAGCACAGAGCTTGATACATATTGGGTGCTTAATAAATGTGTCATTTCCTCCATAAAATAGCAATAGAGTAGTAATAGCCCTATTTGGAAGTGATCTCTTCCTTACTTTTCTCATAGCATACATCCTAGACATTTGCTTTGTACTAATTCTCCCATGTCATAATTATTTGTATACACATTGTTCATGTCTATTAGATTATGGGAACATATAAAACAAGGGCTATGTTACTCAAATAGAGCCCAGAAACCCAGAAAGTGCTTGATAAATGTTTATTGAAAAGACATGTAGAATCATACTATCATGGATTTAGAATTAGAAAAATAAGGCCTTGGGATATTATAAGTGACTTACTAGCCAGCATCATAGACTGAGTGAGTAGAATTCCAACCCAAATCTACTAGACTCCAAGACCAGCAGTCCATCCATTTTACCATGCTGCCTCTCAAAAAAAGGGATCTCATCCTATTTCCAAATTTATCCTCAATTGTGGTTGCCCTATTTAGGAATAATCCAGAAGAAAGCAAATAAAATGGATATGAAAAACTATCCCATAGAGTAGAAACACAGAAGAAAAACATATGATCCATCATGTGGTTAAATGGGGGATATGATTGTGGTTTTGGCATCACTCTATTGCAAATATGAGAAATATGGAAATAGGTTTTAAACAATGATACATGTATAACCCAGTGGAATTGCTTGTCAACTCTGTGAGTATGGAGGGAAGAGGGGAGGGAAAGAACTCAAATCATGTAACCATGGAAAAATGCATAAATTTAAAAATAAAAAATAAAGGGATACATACACAATTGCCAGCAAATAAAAAATAAATAAAAATTAATTGCCCCCCCAAAACCTATCCCATATAAGGATTAATTGGATAAATTAACCCAGAGAAAAGAAATAAAGACCTTAACATCATTAACTATTTAAAAGGCTGTCCAAAAATGAGGGAATGCCCTTTGATTGGGAAATGGCTGAACAAATTGTGGTATCTGTTGGTGATAAAATACTATTGTGCTAAAAGGAATAATGAATTGGAGGAATTCCATGCAAACTGGACTGACCTCCAGGAACTCATGCAGAGTGAAAGGAGCAGAACCAGGAGAACATTGTACACAGAGACTGGTACACTGTGGCACAATTGAATAAAATAGACTTCTCTACTAGCATCAATGCAATGACTCAGGACAATTCGGAGGAACATATGAGAAAGAACACTATCCACATTCAGAGAAAAAATTGTGGGAGAAGAAATACAGAAGAAAAACAACTGCTTGTTCCCATGGGTTGGTGGGGATATGATTGGGGATATAGACTCAAAATGATCACCCTAATCCAAATACTAATAATATGGAAATAAGTCTTGATCAATGACACATGTAAAACCCAGTGGAATTGTTCATTGGCTATGAGAGGGGGGATAGGAGTAAGGGAGGGAAAGAATATGATTCATGTAATTATGGGAAAATATTCTAAAGTAATTAAGTAAATGAACTTTAAAATAAATAAAAATAAAAAGCTGTCCAAAAGGAGAGATGTTGACTTCTTTTACCTGGTCGCAGAATGCAGATTTAGGAACAGTACCTAGATATTATAGGAAGGTTGATTTTTTACTCTCCATAAAAACTCCCTGAATCAAAGCTTCCCCAAAATGGAAGAATTTCCTTTAGTATATAGGAAGGTATTCAGACAGAGGAATAATGACCATTTGTTAAGGCTGTTAGAGAGGGGATTCTTGACTGGGGTGAGATGTTGAGGACCTTCTGAAGACCCTTCCAGCTTGAAGATTTTGTAACTAAGATGCGAGGACAGAAATTCAATTGGTATCACACAAGAGCCAGCACAAAAGAAGCTATGGTTAAGTTATTGTTACTAATAAAAGCATTTGCAGTCATCTCTAGGGGAAGAGGCATGCTTGAGTTTTGGATCTCCTTCAACAATTCCATATGGCTCCTTCTATACTCCTGATAGTAATATATCCAGTGAATACATTTCCCATGTCAGGCTCAATAGGCATCATCAGTTTGCCAACTTAATAATATTATCCTGTTCTAAAGTCAACAAGTCATTACTGAATACTTGCTATGTTGCTGGTATTGAATCAGGGTCCCTAGGGGATACAGGAAAAAGAGAATATATAGCCATCTTCTAGAGTTCATAATCTAACAAAGTCATGATGAAAATTTGAAACAAATAGAGTAAGCTAAAAAATACAGAGGAAGTAAGAGACTAGAATGACTGTCAGGCCCCATCTGAAAGTTTTGCCCAATTCAGAATGACACATTTTAGGAGGGACTTTATCAGGACAGAGTGCCTTCAGGGAGAAGTAACAAGATTGAAAATGGATTTGGAAACTATAAGGAATCGTTAAATGACTAGAAATGTCAACCCTTGAAGACAAAAATTAAAATGTCAAGATGGTTGTCTTAAAATATCTGCAGGACTCTCCAGGGGAGGGTGGATTAGAAAGATTTGAAAGATTGTAGAGATTTCAGGCTTACAGAAGATCCCGGCTCCTTCATAAGCACTACACTGGGACTTAGAGATGTGCCATTCTACCAGGATATAGAAAGAATCATCTCTAGAGTGCCCCACCCAAACCAGTAATTCTTTTTCCAGGGCCCAAGATATACATGCTACTGGTTGAGAACCAAGCATAGAGGGCAGTCTAGGTTCTGGAGTTGTCTAAGTTATTTTCAGATTCCCATTCATGGATGTCATATGACCCAGGCCCAGTCTTCCCTAGTTCCTATAGCTACAGGACATTGACTTTCGGAAAATTCATTATATCCACCAAGTCACCTCCTGCCCTGATGGAAAGGTAACTGCCCAAACCCAGTTTAGTAAGAATAATCTTTAGGATATTCCAACTGGGTACAATGCAGAAACAGAGTTTGACACAAACCTAGTCCCAACAGTGCCCAAAAATAACTCTGGCCTTTCTGAAAGCAACCTCAGAGTACCCCAGCCATGATCCAGAGGAGTACCAGTGGTTCCAACCAAGCTGTAGAAGAAATCCAGGCAAACTCCAGTCCAAGAAGTTCTTTAAAACCTATCATAGGAATCCACATAAAATAAACACTAATGACAGCAAAAAGGAGAAAGACCTCAGGCAAACCCTAAGAAGGGAGAGGTCCTGAAGACCTGTAAGAAAGGGGAATTTCTAGGCAGAGCCTTAGAGTTCTTCAAGGGAGGATTCTCATTTCAACATATACTTAGAAACAGTCAGGCTCTACCCACACATTCAGTTGTGGAACTTGAATCAAATTCCAGCTCCCCCATAAAACCAAGGAAAACCTCATATACCATGAAGAAAGAATCCCACAACACGTCCAAGTAAAGCCTCAGAGGAAAAAAATTCTAGCTACAGGAACACCTGGCAGAAATGAAATGAGAGATACAAAATGGAAAAAAAAAACTAGAGGAAAGAATGACAAGGAAAATATTTTAAAACAAATAGTGGAAATTTCCACTTAAGAGTTGAGTTCCCTAAAAATTAGAATAAGACAGATTGAAAACAATGAATTAACAGTTAAAGATGTATTAAAATAACTTTAAGAAGTGAAAAAAAATAAGAAATAAAATGTTAAAAACAAATAGCCTATCTCTTTTTACAGATGATGTTATGGTATATGTAAAAAATTTTAGAAATTCAACTAAAAAGTTAGTTGAAACTCGCAATGATTTTGGTTAAGTAGAAATTTTTTAAAACATTAGCATTTTTATATATTACTAACAAAGTCCTGCAAGAAGAGACAGAAAGAGATATTCCACCTAAGATAACATGGATAGAACAAAATTCCTGGGAGCATAACAATCAAAACAAATGTAGGAACTACACAAACATAATTATAAAATACTTCTTGCACAAATAAAGTCAGATCTAAATAATTGGAGAAATAATTGTTCATAATTTGGCAGAGCCAATATAATTAAAATGACAATCCTACCTGAGCTAATCTACTTATTCACTGCCAACCCAAATTACATATAAATTATTTATCAAGCTAGAAAAAATAATAAAATTTATTTAGAACAAAAACATCAAGAATATCAAAATTAATGAAAAATGTAAAGGAAGGAGGTCTAACAGTATTATATTTTATAGTGTATTATAAAGCAGCAAATCAAAACTATCTGGTACTGGAAAAGAAATAGAAAGTTAGATCAGTGGAACAGAACAGACATACTACAAACAGTAGCAAAAAATTATAATGATCTTGAATTTGACAAGAGTAAAAATACAAGCTTTTGGAATAAGAAATAGCTATTTGATAAGAATTGCTGTAACTACTGAAAAGTAGTTTGGCAGAAACTAGATACAGTCCAATATGTTATATACCATTCACTAAGATAAAATCAAAATGAATACAGGACATATCATAAACAAATTAGAAAAATAAAGAACATATTACCTACCAGGCTTAAGGACAGGAAAGGAATTTATGTGTAAACAAGAGATGAAGAGCATTGTGAGATGTAAAATGGATAACTGAATGGAAAAGTTTTTGTACAAATAAAACAAGTATTGCCAATATTCAAAAAAAAGAATAAAATTGGAGGGAGGATTTCAGAAGTAGCTTTCAGATAGAGGTTTCATATCTAAAACATAGAGAGAACCTTGTCAAATTTATAAGAATAAAAGTTATTCTCCAATTGATAAATGGGCTAAAGAAATAAACAGTTTTTGAATGAAGAAATCAAAGCCATAAATAGTCATGAAAAAATGCTCTAAGTCACCAATGATCAGAGAAATGCAAACGAAAAGAATTCCAAGTTATCATTTCATACCTATCAGCCTAGCCAATATAACAAAATGACAATTGTTTGAGGGAATATGGAAAAGTAGGGACAGTAATGTACTGTTGATGAAACTGTGAGCTGATGCAACCATTTTGGAGAGCAATTTGGAATTATGCCCAGAGAATTATAAAACTGTGTCCATCCTTAGACCTAGCAATACCATTTCTGGACCTTTTTCCCAAGGAGATCAGGGAAAAGGAAAAAAAAAATGGGTATGTCCCAAAATATTTATAGCAGCTCTTTTTTCGTGGCAAAGAACTCAAAAGTGAGGGGATGTCCATCAATTGGGGAATAGCTAAAAAAATTGTGATGTATGATTGTAATGGAATACTACTGTACCTTAAGAAACAATGGGTAGGGAGTTTGAAGAGCTAGGAGCTAAGATGGCAGAATAAAGGCTGCTCAACTCCTCTGTGCACGTGCACACACACACACACACACACACACACACACACACACACACACACTCCTCAAAACAAAGGAAAGCTTAAGGAACACATCTCACTGGGCAAAGAGGAGAGAGTAGCCTAGGAGGCACAGCATCTATGAGAACTGATAGATCTTAGAGCATCCCATGACTCTGCCAGAAGCAACAAAGCCTAAGAAAAGGAATAAACACAGCCCAAGCCACTGCACACAGGTAGTGAAGACAGGAAATCTAAACATTTTCATGTGGTTTTGGGGGGCCCTAGGATTATAAGAGAGGTGAGAAGAAGAACTGGAACTAAAGTGAAGTAACCGGCTCACTTGGGCAGCGGAAATCAGGACAAAAAGCCTTACCAGCTAAGGCCAATTGGCAGTGACAGTAAAACAGCAGAGTGGAGAACAGACTTGCCCACAAAACAACCAGGGATCTTGTAGCATGGAGTGGTCAATATAGCTGGATAAAACAGTTGCAAACCTCCCTAGACAGAGCCAGCAGAAACACCTCCTTGACTGACATTCCATGGGAACAAGGGAAGCCAGTCCTACCCCAACTACCAAAAGAGAGCACTCTGTAATCTAGGAACAATGTGCCCTCTATTCCAGGAACATAGAAGAACCTCAACAGATAGATAAGGTAATGGAGAAAAAAGAAAACTAAAAAATGAGCAAAAGGCAAAAAAAAAAAAAAACCCTGACTTTACAAAGTTACTAGAGTGACAAGGAAGACCAATGAAGTCAGAAGAGGACAACAGTGCCAAAAAAGAAAACATGTGAATCCTCAAAGGGAAGTGTGAAAGTATATCAAGCTTCAAAAGAATCCCTGGAAGAACTTTAAAAAAGTTAAAAACCAAATTGGAGAATAATTCACAGAAAAGCTCAACAGTTAAGGGAAAAATTCACTAAAGAAAACAACTCTGAGGAATAGAAACAACCAAATGGAAATGGAGACCAAAAGTAAAAAAACTGAACAAAATAACTCTTTCAAAAGGAGGATTAGCCAAATAGAAAAGGAAATACAAAACTCAAGGAAGAAAATAACTTCCTAAAAATTAGAATTGGACAAATATAAGCTAATGAAAGCATAAGACAACAGGAAACAATAATAAAAAAATTTTAAAGTGAAAAAATAGAATGAAATCTAAAATACCTCACTGGAAAAATGAATGACTCAGAAACACATCTGGAAGAGATAATCAAAGAATCATTGGAATACCTAAAAGCCATGATAAAAAAGAATCTGGACACAAGAAATCATTTGGGACAAGTGCCCTGATATCCTTGAATAAGAGGGAAAATTAAAAATGGAGAAAAATCCAATGATCACCTCTTGAAAGAGACCACAGAAGAAAATATCCAAGGACTATGGTAGTCAAATTCCAGAACTCCCAGGCCAAGGAAAAAGAATTAGAAGCTTCCATAAGTAAACCATTCAATTATTGAGGAACCACAGTCAGGATTATAGAGGACCTAGCAGTTTCTATATTAAAAAACCAGAAGTCCAGGCAAAGGATCTAGGGCTAAAATCTAGAATTACATACCTAGTAAAATTGAACATAGTCCTCCAAGGGAAAAAATTGATATTTAATGAAATAAAGAGATCTCAGGCTTTCCTGACCTAAAAACCAGGGCTGAAAAAAATTGATGAGCTAATTCTATACTCAAGAGAAGCACTAAAAGATAAAGTGAAAACTTATGCATTTTTATAAGGTTGAACTGAGTGTATTCATACCTGGGAAAGTGATAATTGAAATAAAATATCTATAATTCTTGAGAAAGGCAAGGAATCTAAATTATGAGATACTTAAGTACCTAAGATACTTAGGAACTTAATCACTATTAAAGAAATGAAAAGGAGTATACATAGAAAGAAGGAAGGAAGTTAAATAAGATGGACTGGTGTAAAAAAAGAGATAGAAAAGAGGAACATCTGGGTAAAAGAGAAAAGGAGATAGAAGAGAATAAACTACTTCTCATTAAGGGATACATAAGTGGATAAGTAGAGGGTGGTTATGATTAAACCTTACCTCCACTGGAACTAGTAAAAGTGGGTTTAAACCTCACACTCAGTAAACTATAAAAACCAACATTACCTTATAGGAAAATAGAAGATATGGGAGAATAAGGGAGTGGAAGATGGACAAAAAGGAGGGTGAATTGGGGGAGGTAGTCAAAAAGAAAATATTTGTGAACAGGGAAAGGCTAAAAGGGGTGAGAGAAAGAGAAAGGAACAAGCAGGTAAGAAATAAGATGAAGAGAAGCACACAATCAATAATCATAATTGTGAATGTGAATGGGATGACCTCACACATAAAACAGAAAAGGATAGTATAGCAGAATTTTAAAATCCTCATTATATACTGTCTACAAGAAATGCACCTAAAACAGGGAGCCTCACACAGAATAAAAATAAGAGACTTTAAATTTACTAAACCTCAGCTATAGTGAAAAAAAGCAGGGATAACAATCATTATTTCAGACAAAGCAAAAGTAAAATCTGATTTAATCAAAAGAGATAAAGAAGGAAATGACATCATGATAAAAGGCACTCTAGACAATGAAACAATATCAGCATTAAACATGGGTGTACTAAATGGCATAGCATCTGTATTCCTAAATAAAAAGTTGAGTGAATTATGAGAGGAAATAGATAGTAAAATATAACTAGTGGTAGAATGCAACCTTACCTTCCCTGAAGTAGATAAACCAAAATAAATTTAAGGAGGTAAATAGAACTTGAAGAAATCTGGATATGAAAAATCGCTGAAGAAAAATGAATAGGAATAGAAAAGAATACAACTTTTTCTCAGCAATGTATGGTACCTTCACAAAAAAAAATCACCACATAATTGAGCATTAAAACCTCACATCAAAAGTAGAAAAGTAGAAATATTAAATGCATACTTTTCAATCTCAATAAAATTGATTCCATAAAATTACACTGAACAAAAGGAAACAGAAAGGCAAAATTAATTGAAAGTATTTTATCCTAAAGAACGAGTAAATCAAAGAAGAAATCATAGAAACAATTGACAATTTTATTAAAGAAAATAACAATGAGGAGACAATATATTAAAATGTACAGGGTATAGCCAAAACACTATTTAGGGGGAAATTCATATCTCTAAATGCTTACATCAATTGACTGAGGAAATAATAAATCAATGAATTGGGCACATAGCTAAAAAAAGCAAACTAGAAAACTAAAAAATTAAAAATTTCCAATTAAACATCAAATTAGAAATACTGAAAACAGAGAGAAAGATTAATAAAACTGAAAATAAGAAAAACTATTGAACTAATAAATACGACAAAGATTTGATTTTATGAAAAAATACATATAATAGATAAACCAGTGGTTAATTTGATTTGAAAATGAAATAAGAAAGCCATATTTCTAGTATCAAAATGAAAACAGTGAAATCAGAACCAAAGGGAAAAAATTAAAGCAATTATTATAAATTATTTTACCCATCTATCTGCCAATAAATCTGACAATTTAAGGTGAAATTGATGAATACTTACAAAAATATACACTACTTATATTAATAAAGGATAAAATAAAATACAGAAAAAGACATTGAACATTAAAAGAAACCCCCAAGAAAAAGGCCCCAGAGCCAGATGAATTCACAAGTGAATTTTACCAAATATTCAAAGAATAGCTAACTTTAATACTACATAAACAAATTTTTAAAATATATGAAGAGGGAATCCTTCCAAACTGGGAGTATCAAGTAAATGTATGAACACCATGACAAAACACTCTTCACACAAATAAAGTCAGACCTAAACAATTGGAAAAACATTAATTGCTTATGAATAGATTAAGTCAACATAGTGAAAATGAACATCCTACTACCTAAATGAACTTACCTATTCAGTGCCATACCAATCAAATTACCCAAAAATTATTTTATAGAACTAGAAAAGATAACAACAAAGTTGATCTGGAAAAACAAAAGACAAAGAATATCAAGAGAATTAATGAAAAATATGAAGATAGAAGGCCTGGCTCTATCAGATATATCAAACTATACAATAAAGAAGTAATCATAATAACAATATAGTACTGACTAAGAAATAGAGTGGTGGATCAGTGGAATATATTAGGTAATCAACATATGACAGTTAATGTCCATAGCAACATTCTATGGAATAAACCCAAATATCAAAGGTTTGGGGAGAAAGATCTCACAATTTGACAAAAACTTCAGGGAAAACTGGAAAGCAGTATGGCAGATATTAAGCATAGACTAACATTTCACACCATATACCAAGATATAGTCAAGATGGATACTTGATCTAGAAATAAAAGTTGATACCATAACCAAATTAGAGGGAAAAGTTTGCCTGTCAGACTTTTGAATAAGGAAAAAGTTTATGACCAAACAAGACATAGAGAACATCCCAAAAAACAAGAAATAAAGGTTTATGATGGAGGATAACTAATCCAGCAAAACTATAAGTAAGCATAAAGAAATAAAGGAACTTTAATGAACTAAAGGGTTTCCAAACCTCCCTTAATGAAAAGCAAGGCCTGAATAGGGTTTTTAATCAAAGGAAATGCAGGCACCAAGAGAAATATAAGAGGATACACATATTTGTGAAATAGAAAAAGAATGTGTGGGGATAAAATCTTTACATATTTAACAAGAGGATAAGAAACAAATATTTTTATGGGTCATAGAAACGTGAAATGTCCAATAGTCTATAAATGGTTCTTTCCCATCTTTTTTTGTCTGTGCAGAGGAAAAAATAGGAAAGACAAAGAACTATATTGGATAGGAAAAGTGGAAGGTGAGAGAAATTATTATTTCTTAATACATATACATATTCCCTCTTGAAAACACATGAATAGAGATCCTAGTTTAGAAATAAAAGGTGTCCTACAAGTCAGAGTACCACTTGAAACTTTAAGGACTTAAAATGATTTAGTGTCATTACTATTAGTTAGCTTATTGTTGTTAGCCAAAACAACATTAGGACTTTGGGGACTCCCTTTATTTCTTCTAAATTTTAATAAATTTAAATGGCATTAAAACTTTTGATATACTATGTGAATTAAACTGAAAAGGAAGATAAGAAAGGAGAGGGAAAAGAGAGTGAGACTAAAAAGGTATAAGGGAAAATAGGATAAATGTTGGGAGAAATATGAAGGGAGCATTAAAAAGAAAGGAAGAAAAAGAAAAAAACAATTAGGAGAGGGCTAAGAAAAGAACTGTAACATAGAAGAAATAGAAGGTTTCACTTTAAAATTTTTATTATTTACTTATTTGTAACTTTTTTTTAAGTCTTTGAGTTCCAGATTCTCTCCTTCCCACTCCTCCTCCACCCATTGAGAAGGGAAAAAAATGATATCAATGACATGTGTGAAATCATGCAAAACATTTTTATATTAGTCATACTGCAAAAAGCAAAAAATAAAGCAAGAAAATTACACTTCAATTTGCTCGTTCATGAGTTCTCTCTCTCTCTCTCTCTCTCTCTCTCTCTCTCTCTCTCTCTCTCTCTCTCTCGATAGAATTATTTCATTCCTTTGGAATTGTCTTGGATCATTCTATTGAACACAATTGATTATCATTACAAAATTGGTGCTACAATGTACAATGATGTCCCGCTTCTTCTCACTAAAATTTGGAGCATATAGGTCTTCCCTGCCTTTTTGTTCTGAAACCACCCCCCTCCTTATTTCCAATAGTACAGAAGCACTCTATCACAATCACATGACACAACTTGTTCAGCTATTCTTCAATTGATAAGCATTACCTCAATTACTTTTTAAAATTAATTTATTTAGAACATTTTACCATGATTCATGATTTTTCTCATCCCTCTTCTCTCCACTCTCCCAAAGTTGACAAGCAATTTCACTAGGTTATACACGTATCATTGTTCAAAACCTATTTCCATTGTATTCATATTTGCAATAGAGTGGTCTTTTAACACCCCAAACCCTAATCATATGCCCACTGAACCACATGACTGATTGTATGTTTTTCTTCTGCATTTCTACTCCCAAAGTTCTTTCTCTGGATGTAGATAGTGTTCTTTCTCATAAGTTCCTATGCATTGTCCTGGATCATTGCATTGCTGCTAGCAGAAAAGTCTATTAAATTCAATTGTGCTACAGTGTATGAGTTTCTGTGTACATTGCTCTCCTGCTTCTGCTTCTTTTTCCGCTCTGCATCACTCCCTGGAGGTCTTTCCAATTCCCATAGAAATCCTCCAGTTCATCATTCCTTTCAATACAATAGTATTCCATAGCCATCAGATCCCATAATTTGTTTAGCCATTCACCAATTGTTTGACACCCATTCATTTTACTTTTTTTTGCCACCACAAAAAGCGCGGCTATAAATATTTTTGTACAAGTCTTTTTCCTTATTATCTCTTTGGGGTACAAACCCAGCAATGGTATGGCTGGATCAAAGGACAGGCATTCTTTTAATACCCTTTGGAAATAATTCTAAATAGCCTCTCAGAATGATTGGATCAATGCACAACTGCACCAGCAGTACATTAGTGTACCAATTTTGCCACATCCCCTCCAACATTTATCACTTCCCTTTGCTGCAATGTTGGCCAATCTTCTAGGTCTGAGGTGGCACCTCAAAGTTGTTTTTATTTGCATTTTCCTAGTCAGGATGGATTTAGAACACTTTATCATGTGCTTATTGATAATTTTTATTTCTTAATCTGAAAACTGCCTATTCATATCCCTTGACCATTTGTTGATTGAGGAATGGCTTGATTTTTTATAAATTTGACTTAGTTCCTTATATATTTGGAAAATTAAACTTTTGATAGAGAGTATTGTAACAAATTTTTCCCAAGTTTATTGCTTTCTTTCTAATTTGGGTTACATTGGTTTTATTTGTACAAAACCTTTTTCAATTTGACATAATCAAAGTCATTCATTATAAATTTTTTAATGTCCTCTATCTCTTGCTTCATCTTAGCTTCCATTCTTTCACACAGATCTGACAGGTATACTGTTCTATGTTCACCTAATTTACTTGCAGTTTCCTTCTTTATATTTAAGTCATTCACCCATTTTGAATTGATCTTGTGGAGAGTGTAAGATGGTGATCTAACCCTAATTGTTCCCATACTGTTTTCTAATTTTCCTAGCAGCTTTTGTCAGTGAGTTCTTGTCTGAAAAGCTGGAATATTTGGGTTTATCAAACACTAGCTTGCTGAGGACATTTACCTGTAGTCTATTCCACTGATCTACCCCTCTGTCTCTTAGCCAGTACCATATTGTTTTGATGACCACTCCTTTACAGTACAGTTTAAAATCTGGTACTGCTAGGTCCTCACTCTTTACATTTTTTTTCATTATTTCCATTGATATTCTTGGTCTTTTGTTCTTCCAGATGAACTTTGTTATAATAGTTCTAATTCTATAAAAGGGTTTTTTTGGTAGTTTGATATTTATGGCACTGAATAAGTAGATTAATTTGGGTCGGATTGCCATTTTTATGTTAGCTCACCCTACCCATGTGTAATTAATGTTTTTCCAATTATTTAAATCTAGTTTTAATTGTGTGTAAAGTGTTTTGTAGTTGTGTTCATATAATTCCTGGGTTTGCAAATAGATTCCTAAATA
Source organism: Gracilinanus agilis (assembly GCF_016433145.1). Lineage (NCBI taxonomy): Eukaryota > Metazoa > Chordata > Mammalia > Didelphimorphia > Didelphidae > Gracilinanus > Gracilinanus agilis. The sequence continues at coordinate 388,415,149 of NC_058131.1, read as the reverse complement.
TTTTATATTGCCTAGATCAGTGATGGGCAAACTACAGCTCACAGGCCAGATGACTCTTTCTTTACTTATTTTGTCAAATAGTTTGTATAGTATTGGAATTAGTTGTCTTTTAAATGTTTGATAGAATTCTCTTGTGAATTTATCTGGTCCTGGGGATTCTTTCTTAGGAAGTTCCTTGGTGGCTTCTTTAATTTCTTTTTCTGAGATAGGATTACTTAAATATTCTATTTCCTCTTTTCTTAATAGAGTCAATTTACATTTTTTGTAACTATTAACCCATTTCACCTAGATTGTCATTTTTATTGCCACATAATTGGGAAAAATAGTTCTTAATAATTACCCTAATTTCCTCTTCATTAGAAGTGAGATTACTCTTTTCGTCTTTGATATTGTTAATTTGATCCTCTTCTTTCTTTTTTTATTAGATTAAGCAGTACTTTATATGTTTTATTTGTTTTTTTCAAAGTACCAGTTCCTAGTCTTCTTTATTAGTTCAATAGTTTTTTGCTTTCAATTTTATTAATTTCTCCTTTAATTTTTAGGGTCTCAAATTTTGTTTTGTCTGGACATTTTTAATTAGTTCTTTTTAAAGGTTTTTTTTTAATTTTGCAAGCCCAATTCATTGATCTCCTCCCTCTATTTTGGTGGTATAGGCACTTGAAGATATACATTTTCCTCTGAGTAATGCTTTGGCTGTATCCCATAGATTTTTCTTTCTTTCTTTTTTTTTAATTTTAAACCCTTAACTTCTGTGTATTGACTTATAGGTGGAAGAGTGGTAAGGGTAGGCAATGGGGGTCAAGTGACTTGCCCAGGGTCACACAGCTAGGAAGTGTCTGAGGCAGGATTTGAACCTAGGACCTCCCGTCTCTAGGCCTGGCTCTCAATCCACTGAGCTACCCAGCTGCCCCCACCCCCATAGATTTTTATATGTGGTCTCCTCATCGTCATTCTCTTTAATGAAGTCCTTAATTGTCTCTATAATTTCTTTTTAGACTCACCAGTTTTGAAGAATTAGATTATCTAGCTTTCAATTAATTTTAAATTTGCCTTTCTATCAACCCTTGTTAATTATAATTTTAACACATTTTGATCTGGAAAAGTTGCATTTATTATTTCTGCTCTTCTTCATTTATTTACAATATTTCTATGCCCTAGAATATGGTTGATCTTTGTATATGTACCAAGTACTGCTGAGAAGAAGGTATATTCCTTTTTATCCCTGTTCCATTTTCTCCAGATATTTATTACCTTTAATTTTTCTAGTATTTCCTTCACTTTCCTTACTTCTTTTTTATTTTTCATTTTGATTTATCTAGTTCTGAAAGGGAAAGTTTGGGTTCTCCCATTAGTATGGTCTTACTATCCATTTGCTCCTTAAGCTCCTTTTATTTGTCCTTTAGAAATCTAGATGCTATATCATTTAGTGCAAAATGTTTAGTAATGGTATTACTTCATTTTTATAGTACCCTTTAGCAAAATGCAATTTCCTTCCTTATCTTTTTTAATCAGAACAATTTCTATTTTAACTTTGTCTGGTATCATCATTGCTACTCCTGCTTTTTTTGCTTTCAATGATGCATAATAAATTCTGCTCCAGCCTTTTGCCTTGAATCTGTGTGTGTCACTCTACATCAAATGTGTTTCTTGTAAACAACATATATTAGGATTCTGGGTTTTAATCCACTCTGCTATATGCTCCTGTTTTATGGGTGAGTTTGTCCTATTCACATTAAATGTTATGATTACTAACTATGTATTGCCCTCCATCATATTATTCCCTTTAGATACTGCTCTATTTCCTTTCACTCTGTTCCTTCTCACCAATATTTTGCTTATTGTCATCCGTGCCCATTTCCTACTCCCTTCAATCACCCCCACTTCCCTTGTCTTATTCCACTAATACTTCTCTGTAGTATAACATAGAATTCTATACCCCACTAAGTATATTTGTTTTTCCCTCTCTGAGCTAGTTAAGATGAGAGTAAAGTTTAAGCATTTCCCATCACCACCCTCATCCTCCCCTCTCTATTATGATTTTTCAAACCTCTATATGTTATACGATTTATCCCATTCTATCTCCCTTCCTTTTTCTCTCAATGCAACCATTCCTTTCACCTCTTGTTTTTTTTTACATATCATTCATATGCCTACATATCACATATATCTTATATTATCACATACATCATATCATCATAATCAGCTTATTTCCCCACCCTCTTTCTGGGTAAATTCCTTCTATCTTCTCTAAAACAGAGTAATTTTTGAGAATTACAAGTATCTTCTTTCCATGTAGACACATAAACATTTTTTAAACCCTTGTACTTCGGTGTATTGTCTCATAGGTGGAAGATTGGTAAGGGTAGGCAATGGGGGTCAAGTGACTTGCCCAGGGTCACACAGCTGGGAAGTGGCTGAGGCCAGGTTTGAACCTAGGACCTCCTGTCTCTAGGCCTGACTCTCACTCCACTGAGCTACCCAGCTGCCCCTGACACATACACATTTTGACCTTACTGAGTCTCTTAAATTTTCTCTTTCTTATTTACCTTTTGGGGCTCTTCTTCTGTCTCCTGTTTGGATTTCAAATTTTTTTGTTAAGGTCTGGCTTCTCCCTCAGGAATTCTTGGAAATCTTCTATATTATTGAATATCTATTTTTCCCACTCCAAGAACATGCTCAAGTTTTGAGGATAAGTGACTGTAGGCTGTAAACCCAAATCTTTTGACTTCCAGAACATTATATTCTATGCCTTTCTGTCCTTTAATGTAGAAGCTGCTAGATCCGGTGTGATCCTGATTGTAGCTTCATGATATTTGAATGGTTTCTTTCTTGCTGCTTGAAGAATTTTCTCCTTTCCTTGGTGGCTACTGAATTTATCAGTTACATCCCAGGAAGCTGTCACTTGAGGATTTCTTTCTGGAGATGATCTGTGAATTAATTGAATTTTATTTTCTTATTCAAGAATCTCTGGGCAGTTTTCTTTGATAATTTCATGTATTATGATGTTCATGACCTTTTCTTGATCCTGTAGTCCAATAATTCTCAAATTGTCTTTCCTACATCTATTTTCTAGGTCAGTTGTTTTTTTTTCAATAAGATCTCTGTTTTTTCATTCCTTAAATTCTGCTTTATTGTTTCTTGGTTTCTCATTAAATACTTGGTTTCTAGATGGTCAATTCTGATTTTTATGGCCTAATTTTTCTCTGTCAGCTTTTGGTTCTCCTTTTTCAATTGGCCCATTTCTTATTGTATCATTTTCATTTCTCCTTGCATCACTTTCATTTCTCATTCCTACTTTTCCTCTGCCTCTCTTAATTGCTTTTCGAAGTCTTTTTAAGTTCTTCCAGAATCTATGTCCAATTCATATTTTTCTTTTGGACTTTGGATGTGTTTACTTTGCTTTCATCGTCCCCTTCTGTGTCTATATCTTGCTCTTTGTCTCCACAAACATTCTTTAGAGCTAGTTGCTTTTTTTGTTCTTTGCTCATTTTCCCTATCTAATTATAGGCAGACTTGGGGTGGTGTGATATGATGGTCTGAGGACTGAGATCTCTGAGAGCCCCCTTCCCCTGATTATTCAATTGATCCTTGAAATGTTAATAGCTTAGAGACTTGCTTCAGGATTCCCATATAGAAGTATAAATAGTTTGACTCTATTAAGTCCTTCCAATTATTCTTTCATATTTACCTTTTTATACTTCTCTTGAGTTTTCTGTTTGAATGTCAATTTTTTTTATTCAGCTCTATTTTTTTCATAAGGAATTCTCAAACATCCCTTATTTTTATTAATTATTCATTTTTGCCAGAGTATACTTAGTTTTGCTATATATGTTTTTCTTGGTTGTAATTCTAGTTCCTTTTTTCCTCTAGAATATCATATTCTAAGTCTTTACTCCTTTAACATGAAAGATGACCTTGTGTGGTCTTCCTGGTGGTTCCAAGATATTTGAATTATTTATTTCCAGTAGCTTTCATTATTTTCTTGTTTACCCAGGAGCTCTGGCATTTAACAGTATTTTTGAGAGTTTTCATTTTGAGATGTCTTATAGGAGGTGATCAGTAGATCATTTTTATTTCTATTTTGCCTTTTGGATAATAGAGAAGATTTCCTTGATTTTAAAAATTATGGATCCGGGTTTAGGTGGCGGCAGAGTAAGAAGCAGCTCTTAACCTCTCCTAACCGAAACACACAAAACTCCTCAAGGGGACATAAAAACAAGTCCAGACGAACGGAGGAACCCCACAACAGGGCACAGCATGGAAGGTACGAGGAATCAAGGCATTTCCATGCTATAAAGGGGTGAAACAGCTCTCACTAAATCGCGGGCTGAGCAACCACCCCACCCCCACCCCCTCCACACACATCTATAGCGCCGAAGCCAGCTAAAAAGAAATAGAGCAAGTTTGGGACACCCATCGAGTCATTGGCAGCTCCGGGACCTGTTCCTGAGAGCAGCAAGATTTAGGACCCCAATAAGCCAAAAAACACACGCAAAATCTGAGCGAGGGAGCAGAGAATGGACTCAGGGCGCAGAGCGTGGGCTGAGAGCACAGGCACTGCGGAGGCGTGGGTGGAGGCAGACACAGCCAGGAACTAAAGCCTGAGTGGGGAACCAGCGTGGATGGGTATACGACTGTGGAAGCAGCGCCCTGAGACTTGTAAAGGAACCTCCCGCAGAGGATCAAGCAAGGGGGTCCACCAGGGGGCTTGACCTTGGAAAAAAACAGAACTCATACCTCAGGAGCCAATAGACTGCGGACAGACACTGAGCGTGAGGATAAACCTGAGAAGCTGCTGGGCTAATGATGGCTACCCAGTCTCAGGAAGCTCAGAAGAGAAAGAATAACAACAAGAAAAAGAAGTCTTTAACACTCGACAACTTTTACACAGAGAAAATCCAGACAACTGAACAAACAGAGGAGGAGAACAAACAAGCATCCGAACCCTCCTCAAATAAGGAAAACTCCTCACAAACTATGGAAGAGTTCAAAACTGAGCCTCAGGCAGAGGAGCAAGTGTGTCATTTGAAATTATTGTAAGCCCTGGAAAACTACTTCTCCCAGGACTCTCTCTGCTACAACTTCCCCTGACACCTCTCACTTCCTTTGGGGGAGGTGTCAGGGAAAGTATAAAATGGAAAGTTTGGCACCTTTTCTCTCTCTCTCAACCTTGGAGGCTGGCTGGGCTCTCTGGACCCTGAGCGCTCTCTCTCTCTCTCTCTCTCTCTCTCTCTCTCTCTCTCTCTCTCTCTCTCTCTCCCCAGGAGGGTCTACTTTCTGACTCTGGAGGGGGGCTAGCACTCTTGACACTGGATACTTAGCACTCTCTACCCTGAGACCTTGATCTCTCTCTTGGCACTTTTTTCCCCTTTCTTCCTACCTCCTAGTTTTCCATAGACCTTTCCCTTTCTAATTAAAATAAAACCTAGCTATTCTAAACCTAAAGTTGATCTCTGATCATTCATTTAAGGGTTCTGGTAAATTTCCCCAACTGGGGCTGGGGACCGTTACTTTCCTTTCCCTTCCTCTACCTTCCTCTCTCCTTTCTCCTATCCATCCTTCCATCCTACCTCCATCCCTTCATTTTCACCACACACGAGCAAAGGGATTATCCTTGCTTGCTTGACTCTGAGAGCAGCTAGACTTCAGACACCAGGAGCCTAAAGAGCACAGATTGACCAACCAGGGGGGTGCGAGGATAAAGTAGAGAGGGCTGCAGAGCTCTGTGATTCAGGCAAAAACTCCTACACAGCTTAATAGGCAGAAAGCCTGCCTGCCTCACCCAGACTTCTGACTATGAAATATAAACAGCATAATAGCAATGGCAAGCCATGAAGAAGAACCTCAAAAGAGAAAGACCAAGAAGAAATCTTTAACACTCAACAACTTCTATACAGAAAAAATCAAGACAAGAGAGCAAATAGCAGAGGAGAACAAAAAAGTAATCACATCCAAACCTTCCCAAAAAATGAAAATTGGTCACAAGCTCTTGAAGAGTTCAAATCTGAGGGGGCAGTTGGGTAGCTCAGTGGAGTGAGAGTCAGGCCTAGAGACAGGAGGTCCTAGGTTCAAACCCGGCCTCAGCCACTTCCCAGCTGTGTGACCCTGGGCAAGTTACTTGACCCCCATTGCCCACCCTTACCACTCTTCCACCTATAAGACAATACACCAAAGTACAAGGGTTTAAAAAAAGAGTTCAAATCTGAGAGCATGAGAAAGATGGAAGAGATTTGGCAAGAAAAGTGGGAAATAGCTCAAAAGGAAATTAACAGGTTAAAATACAGAAATTCCCAATTGGAGAAAGACAAGGGTAGCTCAGTGGATTGAGAGTCAGGCCTAGAGATGGGAGGTCCTTGGTTCAAATCCGGCCTCAGACACTTCCCAGTTGTGTAACCCTGGGCAAGTCACTTGACACCCATTGCCCACCCTTACCACTCTTCCCCTAGGAGACAAAACACAGAAATTAAGGATTAAAAATAATAATAATGATAAATTAAAAAAAGAAAGAGGTAAGAGGTGAATGAAATCTTTTTTTATTTTTATTTTTTTAACATTTAATAATATTTATTTTTTTGAAAAGTTAACATGGTTACATGATTCATGCTCTTACTTTCCCCTTCACCCCAGACCTCCCACCCCTATAGCCAATATGCATGTCCACTGGTTTTACCATGTGTCATTATTGATCAAGACCTATTTCCATATTATTGATAGTTGTACTGGGGTGGTCCTTAGAGTCTACATCCTCAATCATGTCTGCCTTAACCAATATGTTCAAACAGTTGCTTTACTTCTGTGTTTCCATTCCTGCAGTTCTTCCTCTGAATGTGGGTAGCTTTGTTTTCCATAAACCCCTCAGAATTGTCCTGGGTTATTGCATTGCTTCTAGTACAGAAGTCCATTACATTCGATTTTACCATAGTGTATTGGTCTCTGTGTACAATGTTCTTCTGGCTCTACTCCTTTCACTCTGCATCAATTCCTGGAGGTCTTTCAAGTTCACATGGAATTCCTCCAGTTTATTATTCCTTTGAGTGCAATAGCATTCCATCACCAGGATATACCACAATTTGTTCAGCCATTCCCCAATTGAAGGGCTGAATGAAATCTTTAAAAAATTAGATTTAATAGATATGTAGAGAAAAATAAATAAGGACAAAAAGGAATACACCATCTTTTCAGCTGCGTATGGTACATTTGCAAAGATTGACCATGTAATAGGGCATAGAGACATAGCAAAGAAATGCAAAAGAGCAGAAATAATAAATGTAACCTTTTCAGATCATAATACAATAAAAATAATAATCAGCAAGGGCACATGGACAGACAAATATAAAACTAATTGGAAATTAAATAATATGATTCTCCAAAACCAGTTAGTTAAAGGACAAACCATGGAAACAATCAATAATTTCATTGAAGAGAATGACAATGATGAGACATTCTACCAAACTCTGTGGGATGCAGCTAAGGCAGTACTCAGGGGGAAATTTATATCCTTGAGTGCATATACTAACAAATTAGAGAGAGCAAAGATCAATAAATTGGGCGTGCAAATCAAAAAACTAGAAAGGAAACAAATTAAAAATCCCCAGCTAAAGAACAAATTAGAGATTATAAAAGTTAAAGGAGAAATTAATAAAGTTAAAAGTAAAAGATCTATTGAATTAATATTTAAGACTAGAAGCTGGTACTTTGAAAAAAACAAAATTGACACAGTACTGGTCAATCTAATTTAAAAAAGGAAAGAGGAAAACCAAATTGACAGTATCAAAGATGAAAAGGGACACCTCATCTCTAATCAAGTGGAAATCAAGGCAATCATTAAAAACTATTTTGCCCAATTATATGACAATGAGTTTAGCAACCTAGGTGAAATGGATGAATATTTACAAGAATATAAATTGACTAGATTAACAGAGGAAGAAATAGAATATTTAAATAATCTCATATCAGAAAAAGAAATTGAACAAGCCATCAAAGAACTCCATAAGAAAAAATCCCTGATACTAGAAAGATTCAAAAGTGAATTCTACCAAACATTCAAAGAACAACTAATTCCAATGCTATACAAACTATATGACAAAATAAGCAAAGAAGGAATTCTACCGAACTCCTTTTATGATACAAATATGGTACTGATCCCAAAGTGAGGTAGATCAAAAACAGAGAAAGAAAACTACAGGCCAATATCCTTAATTAACATGGATGCAAAAATCTTAAATAGAACCCTAGCAAAAAGACTCTAGTAAGTGATCAAGAGGGTTATCCATCATGATCAGGTGGTATTTATACCAGGAATGCAAGGATGGTTCAACATCAGGAAAACCATTCACATAACTGATCATATCAACAGGCAAACAAAAAAAACCACATGATTATCTCAATAGATGCTGAAAAAGCCTTTGACAAAATACAACGGCCCATTCCTATTGAAAATATTAGAAAGTATAGGAATAGAAGGACCTTTCTTAAAAATAATAAACAGTATATATCTAAAACCATCAACAAGCATCATATACAATGGGGATAAATTAGAAGCCTTCCCAGTAAGATCAGGAGTGAAGCAAGGATGCCCATTATCACCTCTATTATTTAACATTAAATTAGAAACACTAGCAGTAGCAATTAGAGAAGGAAAAGAAATTGAAGGTATTAAAATAGGCAATGAGGAGACTAAGCTATCACTCTTTGCAGATGATATGATGGTCTACTTAAAAAATCCTACAGAATCAACTAAAAAGCTAGTAGAAATACTCAGCAACTTTAACAAAGTTGCAGGATACAAAATAAATGCACATAAATCTCAGCATTTCTCTATATTTCCAACACATCACAGCAGCAAGAGATAGAAAGAGAAACACCATTTAAAATGACCCTAGACAATATAAAATACTTAGGAATCTATCTACCAAAACAAACACAGGAATTATGCAAATACAACTATAAAACACTTTCCAAATAATTAAAACTAGATTTAAAGAATTGGAAAAATATTGATTGCTCATGGGTAGGATGAGCTAACATAATAAAAATGACCATTCTACCCAAATTAATTTACTTATTTAGTGCCATACCTATGAGACTACCAAAAAACTTTTTTACTGAATTAGAAAAACCTATAACAAAGTTCATCTGGAAGAACAAAAGATCAAGAATATCAAGCGAAATAATGAAAAAAAAACATGAATGAAGGTGGCCTAGCAGTACCAGGTATTAAACTATACTATAAAGCAGAGGTCATCAAAACTATATGATACTGGCTAAGAGACAGAAGGGAGGATCAGTGCAATAGACTTGGGGTACATAACATCAGCAAGACAGTGTATGATAAACCCAAAGAGCCCAACTTTTGGGACATGAATCCACTATTTGACAAAAACTGCTGGGAAAATTCAAAAACAATATGGGAGAGATTAGGTTTAGATCAACATCTCACACCCTACACCAAGGTAAATTCAGAATGGGTGAATGACTTGAATATAAAGAAGGAAACTATAAGTAAATTAAACAAACCCAGAATAGTATACTTATCAGATCTAAAGGAAAGGGAAAAATTTTAAACCAAGCAAGAGTTAGAAAAAATTACAAAATGAAAAATAAATAATTTTGATTGTATTGAATTTAAAAGTTTTTGTACAAAGAAAAAACAATGCAACCAAAATCAGAAGGGAAACAACAAACTGGGAAAAAATCTTTATAACAAAAAACTCTGACAGAGGTCTAATTACTCAAATATACAAGGAGCTAAATCAATTGTATAAAAAATCAAGCCATTCCCCAATTGATAAATGGGCAAGGGACATGAATAGGCAATTTTCACATAAAGAAATCAAAACTATCAATAAGCACATGAGAAAGTGTTCTAAATCTCTAATAATTAGAGAAATGCAAATCAAAACAACTCTGAGGTACCACCTCACATCTAGCAGATTGGCTAACATGACAGCGAAGGAAAATAATAAATGTTGGAGGGGATGTGGCAAAATTGGGACATTAATAAATTGCTAGTGGAGTTGTGAATTGATCCAACTATTCTGGATGGTAATTTGGAACTATGCCCAAAGAACTCTAAAAGACTGCCTGCCCTTTGTTCCAGCCATACCATTGTTGGGTTTGTACACCAAAGAGATCACAGACAAAAAGACTTGTACAAAAATATTTATAGCTGTGCTTTTTGTGGTGGCAAAAATTCTGGAAAATGAGGGTATGCCCTTCAATTGGGGAATGTCTGAACAAATTGTGGTATATGCTGGTGGTGGAATACTATTGTGCTCAAAGGAATAATAAACTGGAGGAATTCCATGTGAATTGGAATGACCTCCAGGAATTGATGGAGAGTGAAAGAGGCAGAGCCAGAAGAACATTGTACCCAGAGACTGATACTCTGTGCTAAAACCGAATGTAATGGACTTCTGTACTAGCAGCAATGCAATGACCCAGGACTATTCTGAGGGATTTATAGAATAAGAACACTACCCACATTCAGAGGAAGAACTACAGCAGTGGAAACACAGAAGAAAACCAACAGCTTGTTCAAATGTGTAGATACGGACATGATTGGGGATGTAGACCTGAAAGGACCACACCAATGCAACTATTGGAAATAAGTCTTGATCAATGACACATGTTAAAACCAGTGGAAATGTAGGGAGCTTTGAAGGGCGGGGTGGAGGGGAAAGTAAAAACATGAATCATGGAACCATGGAAAATTTTTCTAAAAAAGAAAAAGAAAAAAAGCAATTTCATACATTAGCTCATTTTTCATAACAATCCTGAGACAGAGGCAAAGCAAAGATAGCTATCCCTATTTTACAGATAAAGAAACTGAATCCTTTCAAGTACAATGACTTTCCCATTGACACAAAGAAAGAAAGTTATCAACACTTCTCCCTCTTTGTCCTACAACATAACCCTTCTGGTCCTGTGCAGTGACCAGAAAGCAGGAAATAAAATATTCAAAAGAGGGAAGACAGAACAAATGAGAAGACAGCACAAGAGTGGGAAATAATTCTATTACCAGGAAAAGGGTATATACACTCCATTTCCATGTTCTCCCCAACCCTGAGAGACAGTTCAATGCAAAGTATGGCCTGAAAGTCAGACTTGACTTTGAGTTGAACCTTTACTGCTATTTCATTATAAGACTATTGGTTTCATTTCACCTCTCTATACCTCTTTGCCTCAATAATGAAACAAGAGAGAAAAGAAATAATTGTTAAAATATCTTCCATCTTAAACACTCACTTCTGTTATGCTCCAGTCTTTTTTCACAAAAAGTAAAATTCTGTGTTTTATCATCCTGTCTAGCTCAATTAGTTTATGTTATAAGGTTCCTTATATTATAGTTCTGACATTCTGTATCTAGTATTTTATGATTGAAAGCCACTTCTAGTACTATGATTTTAGGAATCTACGACAGTTATTATTCATTGTGTCTGACTCTTTGTGACCCCATTTGGGATTCTCTTGGCAAAGATACTGAAGTAATTTGCAATTTCCTTTTTCAGCTTATTCTATAGAAGAGGAAACTGAGGTGAAGAGGGCTCAATGATTTGCCCAAGGTCACACAATTAGTAAGTAAATATCTGAGGCCAGATTTGAACTCAGAAAAATGAGTGTTCGTGACTCCATGACTGGCGTTCTATCCATTATACCATCTAACTGCTCCACTCTTTTTTTTAAACCCTTAACTTCTGTGTATTGACTTATAGGTGGAAGAGTGGTAAGGGTAGGCAATGGGGGTCAAGTGACTTGCCCAGGGTCACACAGCTGGGAAGTGTCTGAGGCCGGATTTGAACCTAGGACCTCCCATCTCTAGGCCTGGCTCTCAATCCACTGAGCTACCCAGCTGCCCCCTAACTGCTCCACTCTTGACTATTCTAACATAACCATTACTGAATAGATCAAATATATAGTTAATGGCATTTTTTACAATGGAAAATAAAAGTTAGAGAGGATGTGATACTAGATGAAAATCATATTAAAATAGATTAAGGATAGAGAAGATGCTATGAATTCAAATTCCAGACTTCTTGTTGAGTGGCTTTGCAAGCTAATCAAGATTCCTGTCATGGGTGGGATATTTTATCAATTACAAAGAAGAAATCTCAGAAAAAATAGTGAGGGAAAATATAACAGACAAGGAACAAAGGAGAGAATTTCACTTCTGTACAAATGAATGATAGTGGGTGAAGAACCTGAAAATAGCATTTGGGGAGTGTGGTGAAGTATGTATGCAGTGTAATGTGGGCTGAGAGGAAGAATCAATATTTCTACCTCCCGAATGGAGATGTAAATAATTTGCTTCAGTTGGTATATTGTGAAGCCACATAGATTTTATGCAGAAATAGATTATTTTCAGAGCACACCCAGCATTTATAACACTAATTATACCATTATTCACATCCCCTTCTGTGAAGGATCCAACATGTGTTCATTTTAAAATATGGATTTACTGAGTATTGTCTCATAAATCTCTCCAAAAGACCCATCAGGTGTTTTAATGGGAAAGTCCTTACTGAGATACTTCAGCCTTTTTAGGGTAGCAGGCACATAAGAAGAATGGTCCAAGGAGATGATTTAGAACTAGTACCCACAACAGGAAGTGATCCTAGGAGGAAGGAGTAGAAGCAACCTTTTCTAGACATTCATGGTATAATTTGAACTCTTTTTGTACATATTTTATCCTCCTCCTAATAAAAAACAACTATATAATTTTTAAGGTTTGTAAAGTAGGTTTTTAAAATTTATTTTCCCCTAATTCTATGTAAAAGCAGTTTCCAACATTTTAAAAGTATATTGAGTCTTGAATTCTTTCCCTTCCCCTTCCCCAAGATAGCAAGCAGTTTTAAATATATTTTCATGTGCAATCATATAAAACATTTTTCCATGTTAATCCTTTAGTGGAAGGAAAATAGAATGAAAAAATTAAGAAAGGTTTTTTTTTCAAAAAGTTTACTTTGGTTTGGATTCAAACTCAATCAGATCTTCTATCATGAGTTCATTGGGATTGTTTTGGATCATTGTCTTATTGAGAATAACTAAGCCATTCATAGTTGCTCATCATACAGAATTGCTGTCACTGTGTACAATATTCTACTGATTCTGTTTACTTTATTCTGCTTCAGTATGTCTAAGCCTTTCCAAGGTTTTTCTGAACTCCTTCTACTAATTATTTCTTACAGTAAATAGTATTCCATTACAAACATATACTATAAATTTCTCAGCATTTCCCAATTGATAAAATATCACCTAATTTTCAAATTCTTTGCTCCCACAAAAAGAGTTTCCTTATTTTTGTACATATAGCTCCTTCCCTTTTTTTGTTTTTTATCTCTTTTGGATACAAACCTAACAATGTTATCTAGGTCAAAGAGAATGTAATATTTTATAGCTATTTGGACATGGGTCCAACTTGTTCCAGAGGATGGCTAAATCAGTTCACAGCTCTCACAACAGTGCCTTTGTGACTCATTTTTCCCACATACCTTCCAAATTTTGTCATTTACTTTTTCTGCCAAAATAGCCAATCTAATATGTGTGACGTGGTATCTCAGAATGTAGTTTCAGTTTTCCTTTCTCTAATTAATAGTGATTTAGAACATTCTGAATGACTATAAATGTTAGGAAAGATCTAACCTAAAGGAGTGATAGTCTGGCTAGGAACCAAGTGCAGATACCAACAGTATCAGCAAACTAGAAGCTATTAGGGCAGCTGTGTTAGCATCAACTTTAGGTAACCTTTATCCCACAGAATATGGGATAGGGTTTGGTGGCTGATGAGGGAGGCATGGAGGTGTCCCTCTGTTGATGCTGGACTCATAGTCCAGATGCCATAGGATTAATAAAATTGAATGTAAGAAAACCATTGAATTAATAAATGATACTAGGAGATAGTTTCATGAAAAAAACAGTAAAAAAGATAAACCAGGGGTTAATATGATTTTTAAAAAGACAGAAGAAAACCAAATGATTCATATCAAAAATGAAAAAAGTGAATGCACCATTGATGAAGATAAAATTAAATCAATTATGAGGAGTTATTTGATCTGATTATATACCAATAAATTTAACAATCTAAAAGAAATGGAAGCAGATTTACACAACTATAAACTACCCAGATTAACAGAAGAGGAAACAGAAAATGTAAATAAGCCCATTTTGGGAAAAGAAATTGAACAGGTCATAAATAAACTTCCTAAGAAAAAACTAGCAGGACAAGGTGGATTTAGAAGTCAGTTCTATCAAAGATTTAAAGATCAACTAATTCCCATGGAAAAATAGATAAAGGAGTCCTACCAAACTTTTTATGAAATAAATATGGTACTATTACCTAAACCAAGAAGAGCAAAAATAGAGAGAAAATTATATGCCAATTTCATTAATGAATATTGATGCAAAAATTTTAAACAAAATACTAGCTAGAAGAATACAGAAAGATGTCATAAAGAATTGTGACCAACTAGAATTTGTGCCAGCAATACAGCATTGGTTCAGTATAAAAGAAACTACCAGCATAATTGATTGCAACAGTAACAAAATTAAGAAAAATCATATGATTGATCATATTAATAGATGCAGAAAAACCTTTGAACAAAAATACAATATCCATTCAGGGGTATAAATGAATCACTCCTTAAAATGATAAGAAACATCAGCAAGCATTATCCAAAATGGAGATAATCATTATCCAAAATGGAGATAAGCTAGAAGCCTTCCAAACAATATCAAGAGTGAAGCAGGGAAGTGAATTATCACCACTGTTATTCAATATTATATTTAAAATGTTAGCAATAACATTAAGAGAAAAAAGGAAGTGAAAGGATATTTTTAAATGGGCAACAAGGTAATAGAACCATCTCTTTTTGCAGATAATATGATATTATACTTAAAACATTCTAGAGATTCACCTGAAAAATAAAATAAAAAACAATTTTAGCAGCTATACACATGTCATCAGCAATTTATTACAAGTAAAGTACTGTAAGAGATAATTATAGGTATTACATTTAAATAACCTGAGATAGGGGCAGCTAGGTGTTACAGTGGAAAAAAGATTTAGGTCTGAAAAAAAGGTGCTGGGTTTAAATTTGCCTCAGACTTTTCATTGTTGTGTGATCCTAGGCAAGTCACATAAGCCAAATTGCCTAGCACTTACTGCTCTTCTATAGTGGAAGTGATACTAGGTCACAATTCTAAGACAGAAGGTTAGGGTTTTAAAAAATAACATTAGGCAATATAGAGGATTTTTTCTCTTTATTGCCAATTTTTATTCAGGCCTCTATTTGCACTTTACAATAATTGTAACCTTTTTAATTATATTTTATTATTCTTATTTTTTGGAAACTTTTTTCCATGGTTACATGATTCATGATTCCTGCCCCCCCTACTTTCCCCACAGAGCTGACAAGCAATTCCACTGGGGTATACATGTATCATTGCTCAAATACTATTTCCATGTTATTCATATTTGCAGTGGAGTTACCTTTTAACATTAAAACCCTAATCATTACTTCCTGGTTAAGAAGACGGCAGAGTAAAAAGCAGCTGCTTAACCTCTCCTAACCGAAACATATAGGACTCCTCAAGAAGACATAAAAACAAATGCAGAGGAACAAAGGGACCCCACAACAGGGTGCAGCATTGGAGGTACATGGATTTGGGGCATTTCCATGCTTTAAAGGGGTGAAACAGCTTTCACTAAAACATGAGCAGAGCAACCCCCTCCCTCACCCCACACCATCTACAGTGATAAAGCCAGCTCACTAGAGTTAAAGCAAATTTATTGCATGCATTAAGTCCTTGGTAGCTACCTGGGGTCACCAGGAACTGCCCCTGAGAGCAGCAAGACTTAAGACCCCAAGAGGCTAAAGAACTCGTGGACTTTGAACACAGACCCTGAGAACAGGCACAGACTAAAGCACAGACATGGATCCTTAGAGCAGGCACAGACCTTGAGTAGGGACCCAGTGCAGAGGGGTTCAAGACTGTGGAAGCAGCTCCCTGAGACTGTCAAAGGAGCCTCAGGCAGAGGAACAATCAAGGGGACCACCAGGAGGCTTGACCCTGAGAACAACTAGACCTGAGACCTCAGGAACCAAAAGAGTACAGACAGACCCAGAGTGTGAGGATAAACCTGAGAGGGCTCAGGGCTAACAATGGCAATCCAGAGACAAGAACCCCAAAAGAGAAAGATCCTCAAGAAGAAATCCGTAACACTAGACAACTTTTACACAGATAAAATCCAGACAGCAGAGCAAACAGCAGAGGAGAACTAAAAAGTAATCATATCCAAACCTTCACAAAATAAAGAAAAATGGCCACAAGCTACTGAAGAGTTCAAACCTGAGATGATGAGAAAGATGAAAGAGATTTGGTGAGAGAAGTGGGAAATAGCTCAAAAGGAAATTAACAGGTTAGAAGACAGAAACTCCCAATTGGAAAAAAGATGCCCAAAAATCAAACAAAATGGTAAGCAAACTGGAAACCAAAATCTGGCAAGAAAATAACAGTTTAAAAGGCAGAATTTCACAATTGGAAAGTGAGGCACATCAACTGAAGACCAGAAATGACCAGATTGAAAAGGAAAACCAAAAGATTATAGCTGAAAACCAGTCCCTAAAGGCTAGAATTGAGCAATTAGAAGCAAATGATCTCTCAAGACAGCAAGAACAAATAAAACAAAGTCAAAAGACTAATAAAATAGAAGGAAACATTAAATATCTCAATGAGAAAGTGACAGACCAAGAAAACAGGTCCAGAAGAGACAATCTGAGAATCATTGGTCTTCCTGAAAAAGCAGAAATTAATAGAAATTTGGACTCCATACTAAAAGAAATTATTCAGCAAAATTGCCCCTAAGTTCTTCAACAAGAGGGCAATATAGACATTGAAAGGATCCATAGATCACCCTCTACACTAGACCCAGAAAAGACAACCCCCAGGGATATAATAGCCAAATTCAAGAGCTTCCAAGTAAAAGAAAAATTTTAGAAGAAGCCAAAAAGAGACAACTCAGATATCAAGGAGCAACAATCAGGATGACACAGGATATAGCAGCCTCCACACTAAAAGACTGCAAGGCTTGGAAGATGATATTCAGAAAGGCAAGAGAACTGGGTCTACAACCAAGGATCACCTACCCATCAAAACTAACTATATACTTCCAAGGGAAAGTTTGGGCATTCAACAAGAGAGAAGATTTCTAAGTATTTGCACAGAAAAGACCAGGACTAAATGGAAAGTTCAATATCCAACCACAAAAATCAAGAGAAACATGAAAAGGTAAATAAGAAACAGAGGAAAGAAAGAAAACTCATATTTTTTAATTTGCCTCTTTAAGGGCTTCAATATGATCTAATTATTGGTATACCTGTGTGGAGAAATGTTATGTATAATTCTCTGTAAGGAACTCTATTCACTATTATAGTGTTCACTATTATAGTAATTAGAAGAATTATTCATAGGAAGAAGTTGGAATACTAAATGGTCTAAGATGACATGAGGGTGAGAAAGAGGGGGGTAAATAGTAGAGGACACCAAGAGAAATTTGAATAACTAAGAAAAATAGGATATTCTATTACACACAAAGAGGGCATGGGAACGGGAAGGGATGAATACTATTATAAGAAGGAGAGGAAGAGAGCATTAAGAGGTAATATTTAAACCTTACTCTCAGTGTAATTAACCCTGAGAGGGAAGAGTAGCTTTACCCAATGGGATAGAAAACTCTATCTAACCCTACTGAGAAAGTCCGAAGGGATAAACCAAGGGGAACAGGGGAGTAGGGAGGTCAAAAAATGGGGGGGAGAGAAGAAGAGGGAGGAAATTCATTAGGCCTTAAAAATAAAAAGAGGGGAATAATAAGGGAGGGGTTAGAAAAGGAAGTAAATCAAGGGAGGGGACAAGGGTTACTGGCATAAAACAAACCACTGATTTAAAAGGAAATAGTGTAAGAAGAAGAGGTAAAACTAGGAGAGGATACCAAAATGTTGGGGAATACACAACTGATAATTATTATTCTGAATGTGAATGGGATGAGCTCTCAAATAAAACAAAAGCAAATAGCAGAGTGGATTAGAAACTACAATCCCACCATATGTTGTCTACAAGAAACACATATGAGGCAGTGGACATACACAAGTTTAAGATTCAGCACTTGAACAAACCCTTTTGGGCTTCAAATGAGAAAAAGAAGGCAGGAGTGACAATTGTGATTTCTGACAACACCAAAGTAAAAATAGATATGATTAAAAAAGACAGGGAAGGTCATTATATCCTGATTAAAGGAAGTATAAACAATGAGGAAATAACACTGCTCAATATGTACACACCAAGTGGCATAGCATCCAAATTCATAAAGGAGAAACTGACAGAGCAAAAGAAGGAAAGAGATAGTAAAATCATAATAGTGGGAAGTCTAAATATTACTCTTTCAGATCTAGATAAATCAAACCAAAAAATAAATAAGAAAGAGGTAAGAGAGGTGAATGAAGTCCTAGAAAAATTAGATTTAATTGATATGTGGAGAAAAATAAATAGGGACAAAAAGGAATACACCTTCTTTTCAGCTGCAC
>NC_058131.1:388324946-388391745 GCF_016433145.1 Gracilinanus agilis | reverse complement strand
GCAGGATACAAAATAAATGCACATAAATCATCAGCATTTCTATACATTTCCAACACATCACAGCAGCAAGAATTAGAAAGAGAAACACCATTTAAAATGACCCTATACAATATAAAAATACTTGGGAATCTATCTACCAAAACAAACACAGCAATTATACGAAAACAACTACAAAACACTTTCCAAACAAATAAAACTGGATCTCAACAATTGGAAAGCCATTGATTGCTCATGGGTAGGTCGAGCTAACATAATAAAAATGACAATTCTACCCAAATTAATTTACCTATTTAGTGCCATACCTATTAAGCTACCAAAAAACTTCTTTACTGAATTAGAAAAAACTATAACAAAGTTCATCTGGAAGAACAAAAGATCAAGAATATCAAGCGAAATAATGAAAAAAAACATGAATGAAGGTGGCCTAGCAGTACCAGATATTAAACTATACTATAAAGCAGCAGTCATCAAAACAATATGGTACTGGCTAAGAGACAGAAGGGGGATCAGTCGAATAGACTTGGGGTAAATGACATCAGCAAGACAGTGTAAGATCAACCCAAAGAGCCCAACTTTTGGGACATGAATCCACTATTTGACAAAAAGTGCTGGGAAATTTGGAAAACAATATGGGAGAAATTAGGTTTAGATCAACATCTCACACCCTACACCAAGATAAATTCAGAATGGGTGAATGACTTGAATAGAAAGAGGGAAACTATATATAAGTTAAGTGAACACAGAATAGTATACTTGTCAGATCTCTGGGAAAGGAAAGATTTTAAAACCAAGCAAAAGTTAGAGAAAATTACAAAATGTAAATTAAATGGTTTTGATTATATTAAACTAAAAAGCTTTTGTACAAACAAAAACAATGTAGTCAAAATCATAAGGGAAACAACAAATTGGGAAAAAATATAACAAAAAACTATGATGGGGGTCTAATTACTCAAATATACAAGGAGTTAAAGCAATTGTATAAAAAATCAAGCCATTCCCCAATTGGTAAATGGGCAAGAGACTTGAATAGGCAGTTTTCAGGTAAAGAAATCAAAAGTATAAATAAGCATATGAGAAAGTGTTCTAAATCTCTAAAAATTAGAGAAATGCAAATCAAAACAACTCTGAGGTATCACCTCACACCTAGCAGACTGGCTAAAATGACAGCAGGGGAGAGTAATGAATGTTGGAGGGGATGTGGCAAAACTGGGACATTAATGCATTGCTGGTGGAGTTGTGAACTGATCCAACCATTCTGGCTGGCAATTTGGAACTATGCTCAAAGGGCTATAAAAAAATGCCTGCCCTTTGATCCAGCCATACCATTGTTTGGTTTGTACTCCAAAGAGATCAAAGATAAACAGACTTGTACAAAAATATTTATAGCTGCGCTTTTTGTGGTGGCAAAAAACTGGAAAAGGAGAGTATGTCCTTCAATTGGGGAATGACTGAACAAATTGTCTTATATGCTGGTGATGGGATACTCTTGTGCTCAAAGGAATAATAAACTGGAGAAGTTCCAGGTGAACTGGAAAGTCCTCCAGGAACTGATGCAGAGCGAAAGGAGTAGAGCCAGAAGAACATTGTGCACAGACTGATATACTATGGTAAAATTTGAATGCAATGGACTTCTGTACCAGCAGCAATGCAATGACACAGGACAGCTCTGAGGGATTTATCGAAAAGAACACTACCCAAATTCAGGGGAAGGACTGCAGGAGAGGAAACACAGAAGAACAACAACTGCTTGAACACATGGGTTGGGGTGGACATGATAGGGGATGTAGACTCGAAACTACCACACCAATGCAACTATCAACAGTTTGGAAATAGGTCTTGATCAATGACACATGATAAAACCAGTGGAAATGTGCGTCGGTAAGGGTGGGGGAGGTATGGGGGTTGAAGGGGAAAGTAGGAGCATGAATCATGTAACCATGTTAAAAATGAATATTAATAAATGTTAAGAAAAAGATAATAATAAACTGGAGGAATTCCATGTGAACTGGAAAGACCTCCAGCAATTGATGGAGGGTGAAAGAGGCAGAGCCAGAAGAACATTGTACACAGAGACTGATACACTGTGCTAAAACCGAATGTAATGGACTTCTATACTAGCAGCAATGCAATGACCCAGGACTATTCTGAGGGATTTATAGAATAAGAACACCACCCACATTTAGAGGA
Source organism: Gracilinanus agilis (assembly GCF_016433145.1). Classification (NCBI taxonomy): domain Eukaryota; kingdom Metazoa; phylum Chordata; class Mammalia; order Didelphimorphia; family Didelphidae; genus Gracilinanus; species Gracilinanus agilis. Next base: position 388,389,558 of record NC_058131.1, on the reverse strand, counting down.
AGAACTACAGAAGTGGAAACAGAAGAAAAACAACTGCTTGAACACATGGGTTGAGGCGGACATGATTTGGGATGTAGACTCGAAATTACCACACCAATGCAACTATCAACAATTTGGAAATAGGTCTTGATCAATGACACATGTTAAAACCAGTGGAAATACGCATCAGCCATGGGGTGGGGGGATCACAGGGGGTGAAGGGGAAAGTTAGAGCATGAATTATGTAACCATGTTAACTTTTCTAAAAAATAAATATTAATAAATGTTTAAAAAATCCTAATCATCTCCGTATCAAAGCACGTGGTCAAGCATATGTTTTTCTTCTGCTTTTCTGCTCCCACAGTTCTTTCTCTGGATGTGAATAACATTCTTTCTCATGAATTCCTCTGGATTGTCCTGGATCATTGCATTGCTGCTAGTAGAAAAGTCTATTACATTCAATTGTGTCATAATGTATCAGTCTCTGTTTATGATGTTCTCCTGGTTCTGCTCTTTTCACTCTGCATCAATTAGTGGATGTCTTTCCAGTTCACAAGGTATTCCTCAATCAATGGACAATCAACCCTCATTTTCCAATTTTTTACCACCACAAAGAACACAACTATAAATATTTATATTCAAGTCTTTTTCCTTATTATCTCTTTGGGGTACAAACCCATCAGTGGTGTGGCTAGATCAAAGGGCAGGCATGCTATTAAAGCCACTTGCCAATAGGTCCAAATTATCCTCCAGAATGGATGGAGCAATTCACAACTCCACAAGCACTGTATTAGTGTCCCAATTTTGACACATCTCCTCCAACATTTATCACTTTCCCTTGCTGTCATATTGGCCAGTCTGATAAGTATAAAGTGGTACCTTAGAGTTGTTTTAATTTGCATTTTTCTAATCAGGAGTGATTTAGAACAGTCTTTCATGTGCTTAAACTTTCTTTAAAAATAGTTTCCATGTGAAATAATTAACTTGCTTAACTGTGACTTAGTCACAGTCACTAAAACAACCATGTCTTTTTACTAGAACTATTGTCTAACTAGCCATAACTGTCCCTGTCCTCTATTTTTGTAGTTGTTTTTTAACCTCATTGTAAGACTTCTCATTTATCCTTATTGCATGTAATGTTAACGCTTTTGACTCACCATCCCAGTCACTTAGGTAATTTGCTGATCCTTATTTTATCATCTATTGCTTAATTTTAATAGATGTATGTCATACAGAAATCAACATTTTAAATGTTGAACAAAGAAGAGTAAGCGACAGATTTCTGTAGCACTCTAGTCACTAACTCTCTATTGGAAACTTCTTCTCTAGACTGACATTAATCTGTTTTCATTATTATTTGTCTCCAACCTCTTTACCCTTCTACTGTATTGGTCTTCACCCCTGCTCCCACCATGCACTTTATGAAGCATAAATTTACTCCCATTTTGTCTCTTTTCTCATTTCTCTTAATATTCTCCTCTTTTTTACCTCCAGTTTTATATATTTTTACATACATACATACATACATATATGTGTGTGTATATATATATATATCTACATATACATATATACATATATGTGTGTGTATATATATATATCTTGACATTTCATCCTATACAATTTGTCACTGTTCCCTTTAAGTATACTTTTTCTAGCTGCTCTGATGATAACAATTTTTAAGGGTTACTAATATCATCTTTTCTTATAGGAATACAAGTCATCTGAGCTCATTGGGTCCCTTAAAAAAAGTTTTGGTTTTTCGTTTTATTCCCCTCTCTTAATTACCTTTTGGTGATTCTCTTGAGTTCTGTGTTTGGACATCAAATCTTCTGTTTAAGTCCGATCTTTTCTTTATAAATGCTTGGAAACCTCCTATTTTATTAAATGACCATATTTTCCCCTGCAGGAATATAAGCAGTTTTGCTGGGTAGTTGATTCTTGGTTGTAGATTTATTTCCCTTATTTTCCAGAATATCATAAGCCATGCCTTCCAGATACAACCAGATCCTGTGTAATTCTAACTGTGTTTCCATGGTATCTGAATGACTTCTTCTTAGCAGCTTGTAATATTTTTTCTTGGTTTGGTAGTTCTTGTATTTGGCTACAACATACCTGGGCATTGTCATTTGAGAATTAAATATAGGAGATGATCTGTGGATTCTGTGGAAATCTCCACTTTTCCTTCTTATTTCAGAATGTCAGGGCAGTTTTCTTGGATAATTTCCTGTAGGATGATGATCGGGCTTTTCCTTTTGTCATGATCTATTGGTAGTCCAATAATTTTTAAATTGTCTCTCCTGGATCTGTTTTCAAAGTCAGACATTTTGTCAATGAGGTGTTTCATATTTTCCTCAATTTTTTCATTCTTTTGATTTTGTTTTATAGATTCTTGCTGCCTTGTGAAGTCATTTGCTTTTAGTTGTTGGATTTTAGTTTTTAAAGATTGAATTACATCCCTGGATTTTTGGTCATCCTCCTTCTGGTCTAATTTTCTTTGTAGGTCATTTTTCACCTTCTTTGTCTTGTTTTCAAAGTCGTCAATTTTAGTTTTCAAGACACAATTTTCTTGTTTTAGTTCATGTATTTCCTTTTTCCAATTGTCTTCAACCTCTCTTAATTGTTTTTTGAATTGTATTTTGAGTTCTTCCAAAGCCTGTGTTCAATTTGCTGGAGTTTCTGTGTTTTTATTGGTGTTCCTTGCTCCTCCTCTGTTCCCTTTGCTATTTGTTCATTACCTGGATAGAAGCTGTCAATTGTGATGTCTTTTTTCTTTTTCTGTGGTTTACTCATATTTTTCCTTCTTTCCCCCCCTGTAATTGGCTGTAATCTTGCTCCTCTGATTATTTGCTGGATCTGTGGGTGTGAAGGTGCTTGCAGCTATTTTCAGTGCAATCTATGGGGAAGGGGTTTGAAGCTTCCCTGCCCTCTGAAGATTTCTTATCTGCCTTATTGATAAGATTAAACCAGGGTGGAGTTGATTTCAGAGCTGGATGTACCCTGAGACCAAAACCTAGAGAAAGCTGTGAGAGCAAGATGGAGTGTTTTGGCTGTGACTAGGCTAACCTATCTGCACTTCTCCTTAAGTTGCCTCCCTGCCATTTGTGTTCAATGCCCTGAGCCTGGTACAACTGTGCCAGCAAGGCACTCCCTCCAGACTAGCACCCTTGCCCACCCAGAGATTCTAGAAACCTCTGGAAACTCAGCACAGTAGGTAGGGAACGGGTCCTGGGATCTTCCTTCTTCCTTTCCCTCAAACTTGACAGTTCAAGAATTCAGGTTGTTTGTTTTTTGGTTTGGTTTTTTTTGGCATACTTTTTAAGTTGAGTCCAGCAGGAGGATACCCCAGCTCTGTCCTTTTGTAGATTTGGTTTTCTGTTCCCTTGAAGCACTTTTTTTTTATTGGTGTGGAAAGACTTTCAGAGGTCTGGAGTTTTGCTGTGTTTAAGACACCATTGTCCCAGAATCCTGTTTTCATTATTAATTGGTTGAGCAATAAAATAAATTTCAAATAAATCTAACTGTTCAAGCTATTTATTTTTGACCAGTTCATAGATGTATCATGGAAGGCTTTAGCAAATTCCTTGTGCAGTCTAGGTAGAGTATACAATTCCCATGATCAACCAGTCTAGTAACACTGATAAAGGAAATGAAGTTTGTCTGATAAGATTTGTTCTTATTCTTGATAAATGTACACTGATTAACTGTAATCATATCTTCCATTCCTAGGTGCCCACAAACATCACTTTTAACAGTTTAACAGTTCATTCTATAATTTTGACAGAAATAAAAATCAAGCTCATAAAGCAAAAGCTTCAAAAATACTGTATATGATGCTAGTCAGATCATACTGGAATATTTTTTATTATTGTGTCCATTTATGAGCAAAAATTAAAAGACAAAACAATACTTCCTTAGAAGTGTGAAGAATATAGTTAAAAGTCTAGAAACATCATACTAGCCAAGAAGTTGGAGGAATATGTGGAGAAAGATTACTAGGCTGGAAGTTAGAAGATCTAGTGTTTAGTCCAAGCTCTAGTATCTTCTCATAGCCAACTCTTTGATGTTTTTATCTATAGAATGTGAGAGTTAAATTGGATGATCCCTTAAGTCCTTCTTGGTTCTGAGAGTCTATTCATTTTCTACAGCTTCTTCCAGCTCTAAGCTAGCTATATGGCCAGAAGAAAATCACCTAACCTGTATAAGCCACAGTTTCTTCCTGCATAAAATGGTGATAAAACCTACAGTATTTCACATTATTTTAAATATCAACTAATTTAATGTATTTAAAACAATTTACAATCTTTGGAAATATAAACTATGTATTTCATGTTTATATTGATCAATTCCTTCTATGGAAGGGTACATTCAAAAGTTATTCTTCAAACATTAGTTTTGAAGCTCTATATAATGTTCTCTTGGTTCTACTCCTTTCACTTTTCATAATTTCATGTCTTTCCATTTTTTAAATTAACCTAATCATCATTTCTTATTATGCAGTAGTATTTCATCATAATCATATGCCACAACTAGCTCAGCCATTCTCCAATTGGTGGGCATCTTCTCAATATCTCATTCTTTGCCACTACAGAGAGAAGTACTAGATGTATTTTAGAACATATGGGTTCTTTATCTTTTTCCCTAATCACTTTGGGATATAGACCCAATAGAGGTATCACTGTGTCTAAGGGTAGAAACAGCCTGGGCAGAAAATAACATTGCTCTCCAAAATGATTAGATTGATTTATAGTTCCAATAACAATGTATCAGTGTCCCTATTTTTCCATATCCCTTCTAACATTTATCATTTTGTCTTTTTATCATTTTAGACAATCTAATGGATAAAAGATGGCACCTTAGAATTGTTTTGATTTGTGTTTCTCTACTCAGGAATGATTTAGAGCATTTTTTTAATATGGCACTATATATGACTCACATTTCTTCATCCAAAAACTGTCTTTTCATATCTTTTGACAATTTATAAATAGGAGAATAACTCATATTGTTATGAATTTGACAAAATTATTTACATAATCTAGATAAAAGATAAGAAATTATTTATAAAATTTTTGCCAATTTTCTGTTTTTCTTCTAATCTTACCTACATTTTTATTTGTACAGAACTTCTTTAACTTAATATTATCAAAATTATCCATTTATAACTCACAGTACTCTATTTCTTGTTTTTTCATAAATTCCTCTCCTACCATAAGTCTTATGTGTAATGTTTCCTCTTCTTCCTATTTGTTTATATCTCCCTTTATGTCTACATCATATATCCATTTTGATCTTATCATAGTAAATGGTGTAACACAGGGGTCGACAACATATATGGCTCTCGAGGCCATATCTGGCTCTTTTGAGGGCCAGATATGGCTCTTTCTGCAGGAGCCATAAAGTCAATTTTTTTCAGGCATTGTTACAGGAGCCTGCACTGTTACAGGAGTGCTCACTGTGAGCACTGTACAGCTCTCACGAAATTACATTTTAAAAAATGTGGCATTTATGGCTCTCACAGCCAAAAAGGTTGTCGACCCCTGCTGTAACATATTGGTCTATACCTGCTCTCTGCAAAACTGTTTTCCAATTTTCCCAATAATTTTTACCAAAAGTAAATATGTATATCAACTTTGCTTTTATTAGTTGCATGTCTCTTCTATTTCAATGATCAAATTTTCTAATTCTTAGCTAGTACCAATTAGTTTCGATAATTAATACTTTATAATACAATTAAAAATCTGATACTGCTAAATCTTTTATTTTTTATTAATTTATTTTATATTCTTAACCTTTTGTTCTTCCAAATTAATTTTATTTTTTATAGCTCAATAAAATACTTTTTGTTAATTTGATTGGGATGGCATTGAATAAACAGATTAGTTTAGGTAGGATTTTCATTTTAATTATATTGACTGCCCACCAATGAACAATTATTATCTCTCCAATTCTTTACATGTTATGTTATTTGTATAAAAATATATTTCATAATTATATTCATGTAGTTCCTGGCTTTGTTTTGGCAAGTATGCTCCCATGTATTTTTATGTCTATGGTCATTTTATATAGGATATCTCTTCTTGCAGGTTTTTGGTAGAGATATATAGAAATGCTGATAATTTATGTGAGTTTATTTTATGTCCTGCTACTGCACCAAAATTATTATTTTCAACTAACTTCTTACTTGAATGTCTTGGATTTTTCACACATACTATTATATCATCTGCAAAAGAGAAAATTTTATTGCTTCTTTGCCCATTCTTATTCCTTCAATGTCTTTTCTCCTCATTGCTATTGATAACATATCTAATACAATATTAAATAATAATTGTGATAATGGGCATTCTTTTTCACTCCTAATAATAATGGGAAGGCTTTTCTAGCTTATTATCCTTATAAGTAATACTTGCTAATTAAGAAAAAGTTCATTTATACTTATACTTCCAGTTTTTTATTTTTTTATTTTATTTCTATATTTTTTTACAATTAAAAATATATTTTTAATTTTTATTTTTTATTTAGAATATTTTCCCATGGTTACATGATTCACGTTCTATCCTTCTCCCCCAACCCCCTGCCTCCCATAGCCCAACACACAATTCCACTGGGTTTTACATGTATCATTGATCAAGACTTATCTCCCTATTATTGATAGTTGCACTATGGTGATTGTTCATCATCTACATCCCCAAAAATATCCCCATCAATGCATATGTTCAAGCATCTGTTTTTCTTCTGTGTTTCTACTCCCACAGTTCATCCTCTGAATGTGGATAGCTTTCTTTCTCATAAGTCCCTCAGCATTGTTCTGGATCCTTGCATTGCAACTAGTAGATAAGTCCATTATGTTCAATTGTACTACAATATATCAGTCTCTGTTACAATATTCTCCTGGTTCTTCTCCTTTCACTCTGCATCAATTGCTGAAGATCATTTCAATTCACATGGAATTCCTCCAGATCATTATTCCTTTGAACACAATAGTATTCCATCACCAACAGAAATCACAACTTGTTCAGCCATTCCCCAATCAAAGAACATACCCCTCATTTTCGAGTTTTTGACAGAACATAGAGTACGGATATAAATATTTTTGTACAAGTCTTTTTCTTTATGATCTCTCTGGGGTATAAACCAAGCAGTGCTGTGGCTGGATCAAAGGGCAGACAGTCTTTTAGAGTTCTTTGGGCATAGTTTAAAATTGCCATCCAGAATGGTTGGATCAATTCACAATTCCCCCAGCAATGCATTAATGTCCCAGTTTTGCCACATCCCCTCCAACATTTATTACTTTCCTTTGATATCATGTTAGCCAATCTGCTAGGTGTGAGGTGGTACCTCCAAGATGTTTTGATTTGCATTTCTCTAATTATAAGAGATTTAGAACACATTCTCATGTGCTTATTGATAGTTTTGATTTCTTTATCTGAAAATTGACTATTCATGTCCCTTGCCCATTTATCAATTGGGGAATGGCTTGATTTTTTGTACAATTGATTTAACTCCTTATATATTTGAGTAATTAGATCTTTGTCAGAGTTTTTTATTATAAAGATTTTTTCCCAATTTGTTGCCTCCCTTCTAATTTTGGTTGCATTTGGTTTTGTTTGTACAAAAACTTTTTAATTAAATATAATCAAAATTATTTATTTTTCATTTTGTAATTTTTTCTAACTCTTGGTTGGTTTTCAATTTTTCCCTTTCCTATAGATATGACAAGTATACTATTCTGTGTTTAATTTACTTATAGTTTCCTTTATATTCAAGTCATTCACCCATTCTGAATTTATCTTGGTATAGGGTTTGAGACGTTGATCTATACCCAATTTCTCCCACATTGTTTTCCAATTTTCACAGCAGTTTTTGTCAAATAGTGGGCTACCTCCCTTCACATTTTTTTTCATTATTTCTCTTGATATTCTTGATCTTTTCTTCTTCCAAATGAACTTTGTTATAGTTTTTTTCTAATTCAGTAAAAAAAAGTTTCTTGGTAGTTTGATAGGTATGGTACTTTATTGGGTATGATGGTCATTTTTTTATGTTAGCTCATCCAGCCATGAGCAATCAATGTTTTTCCAATTGTTTAGATCATGTTTTAATTGGGTGGAAAATATTTTGTAGTTATGTTCGTATAATTCCTGTGTTTGTCTTGACATATAGATTCCTAAGTATTTTATACTGTCTAGGGTGATTTTAAATGGTGTTTCTCTTTCTACCTCTTACTGCTCTAATGTGTTAGAAATATATGGAAATGCTAATGATTTATGTGCATTTATTTTGTATCCTGCAACTTTGCTAAAGTTGTTGATTATTTCCACTAGCTTTTTAGTTGATTCTGTAGGATTTTTTATGTAGACTATTATATCATCTGCAAAGAGTGATAGCTTGGTCTGCTCACTGCCTATTTTAATACCTTCAATTTCTTTTTCTTCTCTAATTGCTACTGCTAGTGTTTCTTGTACAATTTTAAATAATAGAGGTGATAATGGGCATCCATGTTTCACTCCTGATCTTATTGGGAAGACTTCTAATTCATCCCCATTACAGATGATGCTTGTTGATGGTTTTAGATATATATTGTTTAGGGTGTGAGATATTGATCTAAACTTTATCTCTCCCACATTGTTTTCCAATTTTCCCAGCAGTTTTTGTCACATAGTGAATTTTTATCCCAAAAGTTGGGCTCTTTGGGTTTATCATACAATGTTTTGCTGATGTTACTTACCCTAAGTCTATTCCGTTGATCCTCCCTTTTGTCTCCCCTTCCCATATGCCTCTTTGTGTGGTATAGATTATCCTATTTCTTATTCCTTCAAGTTTCTCTTTATGCCACATTCTATTCCCCACCCATTTTCTTTTTTTTGCATATCATCTTAGACTACTTAGTACCCCAACTTTTCCCTATGCATAGTTCTTCTAATTACTATATTAGTGAATACAATTATTGAGAGTTATAAATAACATTTTTCCATATATTAATATGAGTAATTTGATCTTTTGAGGCCCTTGAAGAAGAACTTGAATTTTTTTTCTCTTTTTCCTTTCTTTCTTATTTACCTTTTCATGTTTCTCTTGATTTTTGGGTTTGGATATCTAACTTTCCTCTTAGTTCTGGACTTTTTTTACAAATACTTGAAAATCTTCTATTTTATTGAATGCCCATACTTTCCCCTGGAAGTATGTAGTCAGTTTTCATGGGTATGTGATCCTTGGTTGTAGACCCAATTTTCTTGCCTTTCTGAATATCATATTCCAAGCCTTGTGTTCTTTTAGTGTGGAGGTTGCCAGATCTGTATGATCCTGATTGGTGTTCCTTGATATCTGGATTGTCTCTTTCTGGCTTCTTGTAATATTTTCTCCTTAACTTGGAGGCTTTTGAATTTGGCTATTACATTCCTGGGGGTTGTCTTTTGAGGATTTAGTGTAAAGGGTGTTCTATAGGTTCTTTCATTGTCTATTTTGCCCTCTTTATTCAGGGATATCAGGGCAGTTTTCTTGGATAATTTCTGATAGTATGATGTCAATATTCTTATTTGTCTCTGATTTTTTCAGGAAGACCAATGATTCTCAAATTGTCTCATCTTGACCTGTTTTCTTGGTCTGTCATCTTGTCACAGAGATATTTCATGTTACCTTCTATTTTGTTAGTCTTTTACCTTTGTTTTATTAGTTCTTTCTGTTTTGTGAGATCATTGGCTCCTACTTGCCCAGTTCTAGTATTTAAAGACTGGTTTTTGGCTATAATCTTTTGATTGTCTTTTTTTGTCTCTTCTATCCAGTTCTTCATGGCTTCTAGATGGTCATTTCTGGTCTTCAATTTGCTTATGATTTCATTTGACTTCTGGACCTCAATTTCCAATTTTGAAATTCTGCCTTTTAAACTGTTTTTTTTTCTTTTTGGACTATTTCCCACTTTTCTTGCCAATTCTCTTCCACCTTCCTCATAATCTCAGATTCGAACTCTTCAAGAGCTTGTGACCAATTTTAATGTTTTGGGAAGGTTTAGATGTGTTTACTTTTTTGTCCTCCTCTGCTGTTTCCTCTGTGCTCTTGATTTTTTTCTCCATAAAAATTATCCAGTGTTAGTGCCTTTCTCTTGTTCTTTTTGGTGGTTGGTATTTCTTGAGTATTGCTGGCCATCACTATGCTGATTTTTGATTCCCTCAAAAGTCTGAGTGAAGAAGGCAAGCTCTCTGTGTATGAAGCTACAGAGTGGTTTTTGCCTGAGGCTACTTTTTGAGTCTGTGTGGTTTCTGCTGTGTGACGCCCCCTCTTCTCTATGCACCCAAGGTGCACACTCTTCAGCCTCCTAGGGTTTCACATCTAGGTGATCTTAGAGGTGTTCTTAATCAGCTGCCAATCAACTTAGAGACTGCCCCACACTGCTCTAATTTTGACACACTGGCTGTGATTCTGGCACCATAGGTGGAGTGGGGGAGGGTTAATCAGCTCACATTTTGGTGAGAGCTTATTCACCCCCTTATAGCATGGAAATGCCCAAATCCCACCTACCTTTGATGCTACACCCTATTGTGGAGCCCTTTCATTTATCTGAACTTGTTTTTTTTCTTCTTTTGAAGTATCATATAGGTTGGTGGTGGGAAGAGTAAGGGTTCTACAACTACTCTGTAGCCATCTTAACCCAGAAGTCTCCAGTCTTTTTTAATAGGAATGAATGTTGTATATTGTTTAAAATATTTATATTCATCCATTGATATAATCATAGTTTTTGTTGCTTTTGTTGTTGGTATGTAAAATTATATTGTTATATAATCCCTGAATTCCTGGAACAAACACTGTTTGGTCATAATGTATAATCTTTATTACATGTTGTTGTAGTATCTTAGATAACATTTTATTTAGGATTTTTTTCATTCATATTCACTAATGAAAATGATCTATAATTTTTAAAGTAATAGCCTTTAAAAAAGAATGGAAGGATTGAGATGTAAATTCATCTTCTATAACCTTGATAAAAGTGTTTTAGGACAATTCAAGTACAGACAGAGAAATGGTTTTGTTTTGTACCTTGCCCCCTTTCCCACATAATTCTGACTCCTTAAATTAAGTCTCTATATTTCAAAAACTTTTCACTTCATATAGCTTGGGTTGTCCTCTATAACATGCCAATCTCTTACAATTTTGAATTGAGCTAGTCTTATCCTAAGCCACCTTGCCTATTTCTCTATTTCTCTAAAGAGAATATGAATTGCATTAAGTGGAGTAATTACCAACACTAGCTGGTATTGGATTAGCATCCAATAAAGGGCATCACCAGAGCCTGCTTTACCAGAGTTTCAAGGGTTCCTTTCAGAATTTCACAACTAGATAGTCATCTTAGGCTACATTGAGTCCTTACTGTACATTAATCACCCTGGCTAAAATTAACTTATGTTGCTGTTACCTACCTCTCCTAATCCATTCCTTCCATCACCACCCCCAATACACACACAGTTCAGTGTGCTAAGTTCTTTTCCTTCTCTCATGTTCTTTATTGTACACTTCCAATTTTATTCTCTCTGGCCAAGACCATTGGCTAGGTGTAAATCAAAATTTACCTCTTAGGATTTGTCAATATAAAATTGTATTAGGGGGAAATTATCTGAATGCTAGAAATTATTTGAATGACAGTGAAAAGGCAAAAGAAAAATCCAATTTCTTTTTATTTTAAGTTTTATTCATTTTTTTAATATCACTGTCACCCATAGTCATCCTAAACTCACTATCCTCAGTTACCCTATATATCCATTTAGTTGCCAAATCTTTTTTCTATCTCCATAACATCTCTGGCATTATCTCATTCCCTCTATTCACACAGAATATCTTAACTTTCCACTCTTATTACTCCCAGTAATTCACAGTATGGTCCAGTAATACTAGCCTATTTATTTTTTCTAATACATGGAACTCTATCTCCATTTTCCATGTCTTTATATTGACTATTTTCCTTATCTAGAATGTTCAGCTTCCTCAACTCTGGCCTATTGAAATTGGTTTTTTTCCCCAAAAACTCAGTTCAAGTACCACTTTCTACAGGAAGCTTCACCTGGTCTCACAAGCAACTAGAATCTTCCCTCCAATGTTACTTTCTATATGCTTTGTCTTTAATTTGCTTATACTTAGTATAGCCATGTTTTCTCTCCCATTAGACTATAAACTCATTGAGGATAGGTGATATTTTTCTTTTCTCTTTTTATTCCCAGCACCAAGAAAAAAGTATTTAGCAAATGTTCAGTTCATTAATTATATTGTCACATTTATAAAGCAATTAGTAGAAAATGTTTCATATCTCATTTTATTTTCATTACACGGTGAGGAAGGCAATGCAAATAATATTACAGTCTTCATGTAGATTAATCAATAGAGAACCCAAGCACAGAAATATTTTGCCCAATGTCGTACCTAAGTATTCAGAATCTAATTTCATTGCTCTTTGCACTATATCCTGTTTAACTGAATGGAGTTTCTGGGTTCCCCATGTCATCTGTGTAACTCTCCTAAATTTATTTGTTCCAACAAATATTTATCCAGTGCTTATTTACAGGTTCATGTGTTGAACACTTGGAACATGAAGATAAATGCTATGACCAGTCAACTAGCATTTCTGAATTGTCCATTGTGTTCCAGCCACTGTTAAGAGTTAAGAAAGTACAAAACTATTCACTGCTCTCAAACAACTAACAGCCAAATTGGGGGGTTGGTGGGAATAACAGACAAACTAAGTTCAAGCATGATATACACAGGACAAACTGGGAGTAATTGCTGTAGGAAGATTAAGATTATGAAGTATTGAGAAAGCTTTGTGTAGAAAAAAGTGAGACTTTAGCTGTAACTTGAAGGAACAAGAAAATCAGCAAACAAATATAAGGAGGAAGTTTATTATAGACCTGGAAGGATGGGGAGAGAAATCCAAGGAAAACCACAAGAAATCAACTTTATGCACTAGAAATTTCACAGAACACCAGACTGTATCGGGTTCAAGTTCAAAGTCATTTTAAGACTTTGGGCAAGTCTTCTCTCTTCTTTGGACTTCAATTCTCTTCTCTAAAATTAGGGCATGGGAGGAAATTATTTATAAAGTCTTATTTCTAAAATTATTTGATTCTATAATCCAGCACGATTTATGTAAGTAACTACAATATAGGTCACATAATATGTGACAAAGAATATATGTGATATATAAAATATAATAAGAGCTATGTGAAAAGAGTTATATTGTTCATCAGGTGAGAAATTATTTAAGAATAGAATGATCAGGGATGACTTCATAAAAAGATAGTATTTGTTCTGTTCATAAGCCTAAAAAATATGTAGAAGTAGCTTCAATACAGTGTCCCAAAAGTCTTTTAGTTTTATTATGTTTTATTAATTATATTAAATTATATTAATTGTAATAGTCATATTACAAAATTATATATTATACAGTTATATAATATAAGAATATTATAAAAATTATAATAATTATTAATGAATTGTGTTGATTAAAGATTAATTATGTTTTAAATTATTAAAGCTTAAAGCTTTACTAAGACTTCTGGGACATTCTATATAAACTCTATAAGACCTAACATTTTTTAAAAAATTTATTCCAAGTTTCTAGGAGAGAGAAATTATTTATATATAGGTTAATAAGAGACAGAGGACAAGTAACATTTAACCTAATCCTTGAAAGATGGACGGTTTTTCAATAAAAGTAGGCGGGGCAGTGAAAACTGAAGGGGAAGGACACTATAGCTAGAGGGAATGCCCTGAGCAAAAAAGGCAAGTTCTGACAGTTTTCTTTAACACATTCAAATAGTATATTATCTGTGAGTGTAGGCCACTGAGAAGAAAACTTTAAACATCAGCCAACTCCAATTTCAAGTACTTTATGAGTAACTTGTGTGCTGATGAGACCAGCATCTTTGCTGTATTTGACAACTGAAAAACTATTGTCCTTGTTGAAGCTTTTATCTTGACAAAGAAAAATAGAGAAGAGAGCACTCGATTTATTTCACACCATTATTAATAACTTGATTGACAGAGTAACTGCCCCCCTGACAGAAATAGTAGACAATATTTAGAAGGGTTTATAATACCTTGGAAATAGCCAAGTGATATTAGCAATGGACTAAAGGTTATCAACATGAAATCAGGTTCCGAGGAGCACTGTCTTCCAGGGTCCTGTGACTTTGGATACAGGCATACCAAAATTCTTGGGATCATAGATTTAGCTTTGGAAAAGGTCTTAGAAATCCCCTAATCTAGTCATTCCCCAATTAATAAATGGTCAAAGGATATGAATAGGCAGTTTTCAGATGAAGAAAAGAAAGCTTTCTATAGTCATATGAAAAAATGTTCTAAATCACTTTTGATTAGAGAAATGCAAATTGAAAAAACTCTGAGCTACCATCTTATATCTTTCAGATTGGCTAATATGGCAATAAAAGAAAATTATAAATCTTGAAGGGGATGTGACAAAATTGGGACACTAATGTATTATTAATGGAATTATTAATTTATCTAACCTTTCTTAAGGGCAATTTAAAAATATGCCCAACAGGCCATAAAACTTTGAATCAGTTATTCATATATATAATATAATATAATAACTAGGTCTATATCCCTAAGATATTTTTAAAGGAAAATAATCTATTCTTACAAATATATATTTTAGCAGCATTTTGTGGTGGCAAAGAATAAAAAATTATGGAGATGTCCATCAATTGGTGAATGGATGAAAAAATTGTGATATAGGATTGTGATGGAATATAATTATGGTATAAGAAATGATGAGCAGAATGATCTCAGAAAAACCTGAAGAGACTTACCTGTACTGGTGCAAAATGAAGTGAGCAGAACCAAGAGAAAATTGTCCATAGTAATAGCAATGTTGTACAATGATCAACTGTGAATGATTTAGCTATTCTGAGTAAAACAGTACTCTAAGACAGTGATGGGAAAACTTTTTAAAGAGGGGGCCAAAGGAAAGGAAATGCTCATCTGCCAGTCTGTTTCAAGGCAGAAGGTAAGTGCTATCTAGACACATATGAATGTAAGCTCCTTGTGGGCAATGATTTCATTTTTTTTTTGGTCACTCTATTGCTTAATTTTTATCTGGCATTTAATAGACACAATAAATTCTTTTTTTAAAAAAAAGTTTCATTGTATTGTATCCTACTCATTGTATTCATCAGATTAGGAATAATGTCACGGGGCAGGATAGAATATTTCAGGGGGCTGCATCCGGCCTGCAGGCCAGGCTGTAGTTTGCCCATCACTGGACTAGACTATCACAGCCTTTATATGCTTCCTACAGACCCCTTTATCTTTGAAGTCAGACAGATTACTTTGGTAAGATTCCTGATAACAACTGTTACCTCCTTGCTCTATTATCTTAACCATGCTATCTCATTTATTGTACAAACACATGAGGAAAATAGAATGTATTCTATTTGGAAACATATGAGATTGGCCATTTGGGTGTGTTTTAATCACAGTAGTGCTTTGCTGTTTAGTGGGTTAGTGAAAATAGGCTGTATTTGACATTTAGGATCCCATCTTTGTAAATGAGCCTGAAAATAAGCCAAGAGCTCTCTGATTTCTAAACATTAGACTCAGGCTGAAGTCTGGGTCCAGATAAAGATTTATGCTAAGGAACCAGGAACAAGTAGGTGTTTGGAGGAAGTCAAGGGGTTAGCTAACACCGAGTAAGAATTCAGAAGCACAAGACTTTTGGAAGGTCTGAAATTCTAGGTTCTTGGGATCAGAAATTCAGGCTTCCAAGGAACAAGATGGAAAACGATTTTTTCCCCAGCATTATAGTGCTAGGCATCCAAATAGAAGTGAGATCATACAAAGGATGAATTTCCCAAGTTGACTCAGTTGATGCACTGACTATGGCTCCACTCTTGAGTCCTAACATGCAGAGATAACCCCCATTTCTTGACCTTTTTGCCTGGCCCTCAGCTTCAGACAGCACTTGATCTTTGTTGTTTTTTTTTGTTGTTGTTTTTTGTTTTTTGTTTTTGTGTTTTTTTTTTCACAAAGAAAAAAGTCAAATGCCCACAAGAGCAAATACTGAGTGGCAGGTCATTATCAGAATCCTGAGGATTCAATTCTTAAGGAGGTGTGAAGCTATGCTTAGGCTTCCAGTGAGATAATTCTGGATAAAATAGGGCAGTGAATTCTAAGCAGTGAAAACAGAGTAACAATAATATTTAACTAAGTAATAATAATTATAAAATAGACAAAACAAAGTAATACCAAGGGGAAATGAGAGTTGACCATGGAGGGAGGGACAAAAGAATTTCACTGTTGATAAAATTATAACATTATAAAAGTACTGATATCTGAGAGCATTTCATTTGGGGACAAATGTCCCTACATAAACCTTGGTAGCTCTGGAAGATGCAATATTATACCAATGAATGAATCAATCAATCAGTCAGCAAGAATTTATTGTGTAGAGGGGCAGCTGGGTAGCTCAGTGATTGAGAGCCAGGCCTAGAGATCGGAAGTCCTAGGTTCAAATATGGCCTCAGACACTTCCTAGCTGGGCCTCAGACACTTCCTAGTTTAACCCTGTTCAAGTCACTTAAGCCCTATTGCCTAACCCTTACCACTCTTCTGCCTTGGAACCAATACATAGTTTCATGGCAGAAGGTAAGGGTATTTTTTTAAAAAGAATTTATTGTGTCTACTGCATGTCAGATAAGAATTAAGCAATAGAGTTACCAAAAAAAATGAAATCATTGCACACAAGGAGCTTACATTCATATGTGTCTGGATTGCACTCCATATGAAGTCCTGAGTATTTCAGAGATTGCAAGTTCAATAGAATTCAAGTATAATATGCCAGCCAAAGAATTAATGTGATTCTAGACCACACTAACAGAAGCATAGGATCTAGGGAAGTCAACAGAGGTGATGAATGTCTTCTACCCTATCTACTAGTTTGATTAATTTGTGAATACCCCATTTTAGGAAAGGCACTGACAAACTAGAATGGGTTTAGAAAAGGATGCCCAGAATGAGAAAGAGTACTCAAAGTAATATGCCATGTGAAGGAATTTGAAATGATTTTATTGTACAAGGGAAGATTTTGGCAGGGAAGAAAGATAAGTATGAGGGATATAAACATTATCTTAAAATATTTGAAGGTCTGACACAAGAAAAAGAAGTGATGAATCTTTTCTATTTATCACCACCACCCCCCAAAAAAGGACAAACTAAGATTGATCTACTTCCAGGGAAGTCAATTTCAGATAATTGTAAAGAAAAACTTACTGGAAATTGATGCTCGGCAGAAGAGGTAGTGAACTTCCTATCACTACAGCTTTTTGAGCACCAAAGCTGATCATTGGTTGGAAATGCTTTTTTCCCTCAAATTTGAGTTTGATGAGGTTCCTTCTGAGGACTCCTCCAGCTCTGAGAATTCAAGATTCAGTAGTCCTATCAGATACCAGAATCATGTAGGAGGTTAGGGCAACAACCCCTCAGGACCTTTTCTTCTTCATATAAGTCCTGCTGACAATGACATGCTTTTTGTTCAGGTACTTAATACCATTTCTTCTTGAGATCATTCAGCAGTATGTGCTCACCTTTCAATGTAATGGCATTAATTAGCATTTGCAGCAAAAAGCAGCAACATTAGTGTCAACTGATACCTTATGGGGTCTCAGTGGTGCTTAAAAACACATCATAGATTCCAATGCTTTTCTTCAAGGTAAGTAACAGCGTGGCTCCCTTATGACCCAGAAAAGGGAACTGAATAGACACTTTCTAGTCAGCATTTGAAAGAGCTGAAGGGGATGAATATAAATTCAGTGCACAGTTCCATGTGCTATGGTGTCCTGCATTTGAGACTTTTAAAATGACCATGCAAGTGGTCTTTGAATCACAGAATTTCACAGTTAGAAAGGGCTTCAGATGTCATGAAATCTAACCTATACCTGAATAGTAATCCTTTTTATAATAGGCAAGTCAATTCAGCAAGAATTTGTTAAGCACCTACTACGCATAAGTCACTATCCTGGTCACTGGGGATACAAATATTTCAAAATCTATTCTAGCCCTTAAGGAATTGACATAGATAACCAATGATGACCTTCATTTGGAGATTTCCAATAGAGGTAAAACTACTGTTTTCTGAGGCAGCCCATTCTGCTTCTGGACAGTTCTAATTATTAAGAAGTTTCTTCCTACCCAAGCCAAACTTCCTTAAATCTGTTTCTCTGCAAATTTGAATGATTATTCTTAGTTCTGGGAGTTAGTATGATAAAACTAATTCTCTTTCTATATGGCAGCCCTTCAAATTTTTGACAATATCTATCATGTTCCCTCTGAGTCTTTAATTATATGTATTCCATTCTTTAGATTTCTTATGATCTCCCTGCCTTTTGTCACACTTGTCATTATTCTCTGGATAAAGTCCAGTATGTTAATGTCCTCCCAAAATGTAATTCCCAAGACTAAATACAATATTCCAGATAAGATCTGACTAGAGCAGAGAACTGTCATCTCCTCACTCTGAACTCTAACAATATAGGCTAATATGAAGTAAGCATTTTTGTTTTGTCTGTCACATTATTAATTTGCTTTGTTTTTGACATCCACTAAAATCTACAGATCTTTCAAATTAACTGTTATTAAATCATGGTTCTTCAACTTTGAACTCCAAGTGTGTATTAGTTCTTTAAAGTATATCCTTCCAAAGAAATTAAATGGATTTCCTAGAAATCAAAATTACTTTCAGATCGTTTTAAATCAGAAAGTTCTGGCAGGACTGGTCCTTAACATTCTGAGATTGTTTCTTTTATTTATGGTTTCTGGGCATTTGTGGGTGATGGGTTCATAATTCTTTCCTTTTTTGTTTGTTTTTTGTTTTTGATTTTGTTTTTTGCAGGGGAGAATCTGTCCTTATGATTAATTTATCAGTGTAGAAGCACTGCCAGAGTGAAAACCCTTTCTGCTAGTACAGATTTACAACTTGACTGCAATTTATAATCACAAAAATTGGCAATAGTCACTTAAGTCAAGTAGCTTTTCCATGATTATATAGCTAACATGTGTAATAGGTAGCACTTGAACCTAGGTCTTTCTAACTCTCAGGTAGCCCTTCATACAAGAAATTTGTCTGTGATCACGTAGCTAACATTTGTAAGAGGCAGAACTTGAATCCATGTCTTTCTGACTCCTAGCTCTTTATACAATATTTTATATTGTCTTTATTAAAATTATAAAATGTTAGAGATGGAAGAGAAATTATATGGCACAGAACACAGACTTGTAGAACTGAAAAGGATCTTAGAAAATAGAATGTCAGAGCTAGGAGGTTCCCTTGTAAAAGAATGTTAGACCTTTGTAGGAAGGACCTTAAAACACTGCATATAGAATTCTAAAATTGGAATGGATAAGATGTTCTGAATGCATAGTCTGTAAATTTGTTTTTTTAAATAGTATGATAACTATACTTCAATATGAATGGTTTCCTTTGTAAATTTAAGCATTTTATTTTATTAATATTTAAAAATGTTCTGAGAAAATATCCATAGTCTTCATGAGACTAACAAAGGGATCCATGACACACCAAAAAAGGCTAAAAATTCCAAGAATCCCCAACTTAAAACCTACAATATAAGAACTTAGTTATAAGTAAACTTAAAGATCATCTAGTCGGAACTCCAAATATCAGAGATAAAATTTCAGTGGGATTTTGAGGAATGAATTGGAAATTGAAGGAATGGCAAGTGATAAAGACAAAGAAATAAAAGTAG
Source organism: Gracilinanus agilis (assembly GCF_016433145.1). Classification (NCBI taxonomy): domain Eukaryota; kingdom Metazoa; phylum Chordata; class Mammalia; order Didelphimorphia; family Didelphidae; genus Gracilinanus; species Gracilinanus agilis. The sequence goes on along the minus strand of NC_058131.1, from coordinate 388,369,828 downwards.
GAAATGTGCAAGAGGTGAAAGTGGCAAATATTTCGCTTTGGATTGAATATATCGTAGAGCATATGATAGGGAGTGGTATCAGCTAGAACTAGAAATGTAGGGTAGAGCCAAATTCCCTGCCCTGGTATCCAAGACTTTCCAAAATTCTCTTCTCTTCTTTAGATAATATTTGAAAATTTTTCATCCTGGTAGTAACTATCAGAGCTTCCACTCATCTAGTACATTTTTTTAAAATCTGAAGCTACCACTACATGATAAGGCACCATAATGAGACTTTAGTGGAGATGAAGATGTGGTCTTTTAAAAAAAAAACTAGATCTTTTTGAAAAGAAGAAAAAAGACTTGTACTTAAAAATAGCATCAATTCTAAGTGACAGTCATAGTTGGTTCAAGTCAAATTTTGGGGAAAAGTATGGCCTTTAATCAGACAAAAATAAACATTCACCATGATTTGATTTGGAAGCAAACACATGTTAAATCTACCCTGAAGAACATTCTGTTTTTTGAGCATGCAGTTCTATTTTTGACTCTGGGTAATATTGACAGGACTCAGCAGGAGCTTCTATCTGCTCACACTTGGGAAACCCAGAACTGTGCCTCAAAGTGTTGAAGGGACCAGCTTCCCCAACCCCCACTATCCTCCTTGGAAATGGGCCTGAAGCTTCCTAATTTGCTCGATCATAAATTCAATAAGAAACTAGTAAGTTGAAATTTGAGAGGAAGAAGCAACATCATAGAATGTAGAGCTAAAAGAAGTCTTAGTCCAAAATCTCTCGGTTTTTTTTTCAGCTCAAGAAGGAACCAAATTGGAGAAGGCATTTATCCATTGACATAAAAGTAGTAAATGACATTAGGGGTTAGAACCCAGATCCATTCATACCAAATCCCCTGCTCATGCCATCCCTCTTCCAACTTCTTTGTTTTTACATTTTCGATAAACCAACAATTTCACTAGGCTTCTAGTTTGTGTGCAGAGTTCTCTCCATTCATAATTAATTGATAAGTAAAAATATAAGAAAGAAATTAATATGGAATGTTAGAAAGTAACTGCTAAAACTGTCTGACAATAAATTGGGCTGCCTCAACAAATGAGGATCTCCTGATGTTAGATAGGTTTAAGGAAAGACTAAATATTGTTGTAGAAAATATCTATCCATTAGGCAAGAGGCCAAGCAGAACAATTCTTTGTGCTCATCCTTGAAAACTCTTTATATATTTTAAAAGTAATAATTAATTAGGTATATACTGTTTATTATTTTTAGGAAAGGTCCTTCTATTCTTATACTTTCCAATGTTTTCAATAGGAATAGATGTATTTTGTCGAAGGCTTTTTCAGCATCTATTAAGATAATCGTGTGATTTTTGTTTGTTAGACTGTTGATATGGTCAATTATGTGGATGGTTTTCCTAATGTTGAACCATCCTTGCATTCCTGGTATAAATCCCACCTGATCATGGTGGATGATCTTCTTAATTACTTGCTGGAGTCTCTTTGCTAGTATTCTATTTAAGATTTTTGCATCTATGTTCATTAGGAAGATTGGTCTGTAGTTTTCTTTCTCTGTTTTTGATCTCCCTGGTTTTGGAATCAGTACCATATTTGTGTCATAAAAGGAATTTGGTGGGACTCCTTCTTCGCTTATCATATCAAATAATATGTATAGTATTGGGATTAGTTGCTCTTTGAATGTCTGATAGAATTCACTTGTGAATCCATCAGGCCCTGGTGATTTTTTCTTAGGGAGTTCTTTGATGGCTTGTTCAATTTCTCTTTCTGATATGGGATTATTTAGGCATTCTATTTCTTCTGCTGTTAATCTAGGCAATTTATATTTTTGTAAATATTCATCCATATCTCCTAAATTGTTATATTTTTTGCCATATAATTGGGCAAAATAGTTTTTAATAATTGCCTTAATTTCCTCTTCATTAGAGGTGAGGTGTCCCTTTTCATCTTTGATACTGTCAATTTGGTTTTCTTCTTTCCTTTTTTTTATTAGATTGACCAGTACTTTGTCTATTTTATCTGTTTTTTCAAAATGCCAGCTCCTGGCCTTATTTATTAATTCAATACTTCTTTTACTTTAGATTTTATTACTTTCTCCCTTGATTTTTAGTATTTCTAATTTAGTTTTCATCTGGGGATTTTTAATTTGCTCGCTTTCTAGTTTTTTAAGTTGCATGCTCAATTCATTAATCTCTGTCCTCCCTAATTTCTTTTTTTTTTAAACCCTTGTACTTCGGTGTATTGTCTCATAGGTGGAAGATTGGTAAGGGTGGGCAATGGGGGTCAAGTGACTTGCCCAGGGTCACACAGCTGGGAAGTGGCTGAGGCTGGGTTTGAACCTAGGACCTCCTGTCTCTAGGCCTGGCTCTTACTCCACTGAGCTACCCAGCTGCCCCCCCCCAATTTCTTAATATATGCACTCAAGGATATAAATTTCCCCCTGAGTACTGCCTTGGCTGCATCCCACAGAGTTTGGTAGGATGTCTCATCATTGTCATTCTCTTCAATGAAATTGTTGATTGTTTCTATGATTTCTTCTTTGACTAACTAGTTTTGGAGAATCATATTATTTAATTTCCAATTAGTTTTTGATTTGCCTGTCCAGGTGCCCTTACTAATTATTATTTTTATTGCATTATGATCTGAGAAGGTTACATTTATTTCTCCTCTTTTACATTTGTTTGCAATGTTTCTGTGCCCTATTACATGGTCAATCTTTGTGAATGTACCATGTACAGCTGAAAAGAAAGTGTATTCCTTTTTGTCCCTATTTGTTTTTCTCCACGTGTCAATTAAATCTAATTTTTCTAGGACTTCATTCACCTCTCCTACCTTTTTCTTATTTATTTTTTGGTTTGATTTATCTAGATCTGAAAGAGGAATATTTAGATGTCCCACTATTAGGGTTTTACTATCTATTTCCTTCTTGAGCTCTGCCAGTTTCTCTTTTATGAATTTGGATTCTATGCCATTTGGTGTATATTGAGCAATGTTATTTCCTCATTGTCTATACTGCCTTTAATCAGGATGTAATGACCTTCCCTGTCTTTTTTAATCATATCTATTTTTACTTTGGCTTTGTCAGAAATCATAACAGCCACTCCTGCCTTCTTTTTCTCATTTGATGCCCAATAGATTTTGCTCAAGTCCTTAACCTTAAACTTGTGTATGTCCACCTGCCTCATATGTGTTTCTTGTAGACCACATATGGCAGGATTTTGGTTTCTAATCCACTCTGCTTTTTGCTTCCTTTTTATGAGCGAATTCATCCTATTCACATTCAGAGTTATAATTATCAGTTGTGCATTCACTGACATTTTTGTATCCTCCCCTAGTTCTATCCCTTCTTCTTAGAACTATTTCCTTTTAAACCAGTGGTTTGCTTTAAGCTGGGTAACCCTTATCCCCTCCCTTGATTAACTTCCCTTTCTACCCCCTCCCTTATTATTCCCCTCTTTTTATTCTTAAAGGCCTAATGAATTCCCTCCCCCTTCTTCTTCCCTCCCTTTTTTCACCTCCCCACTCCCCTGCTCCCCTTGGTTTATCCCTTCTGACTTTCTCAGTAGGGTTAGAAAGAGTTTTATATCGCAATGGATAATATAGCTACTCTTCCCTCTAAGGGTTAATTACACTGAGAATAAGATTTAAATATTGCCTCTTAATGCTCTCTCCCTCTCCTTCTTATAATAGTATTTGTCCTGTTCCCTTCCCATGCCCTCTTTGTGTGTAATAGAATATCCTATTTTTCTTATTCTCTCAAGTTTCTCTTTTTGTCCCCTACTATTCACCCCCTCTTTCCATCCCCCTTATCATCTTAGACCATTTAGTATTCCAAACTCTCCCTATGAATTATTCTTCTGATTACTATAATAGTGAATACTATAATAGTGAATAGAATTCACTACAGAGAATTATACATAGCATTTCTCCACATAGGAATACAGATAATTAGATCTTATTGAAGCCCTTAAAGAGGCAAATTTAAAAAATATGAGTTTTCTTTTTTCCCCTTTGTTTCTTATTTACCTTTTCATGTTTCTCTTGATTATTGTGGTTGGATATCAGACTTTCCATTTAGTCCTGGTCTTTTCTGTGTAAATACTTGGAAATCTTCTATCTTGTTGAAAGCCCATACTTTCCCCTGGAAGTGTATAGTCAGTTTTGATGTGTAGGTGATCCTTGGTTGAAGACCAAGTTCTCTTGCCTTTCTGAATATCATATTACATGCCTTGCAGTCTTTTAGCGTGGAGGTTGCCAGATCCTGTGTGATCCTTATTGGTGCTCCTTGATATCTGAATTGCCTCTTTCTGGCTTCTTGTAAAATTTTTTCTTTTACTTGGAAGCTCTTGAATTTGGCTATTATATCCCTGGGGGTTGTCTTTTCTGGGTCTAGTGTAGAGGGTGATCTATGGATCCTTTCAATGTCTATATTGCCCTCTTGTTGTAGAACTTCAGGGTAATTTTGTTGAATAATTTCTTTTAGTATGGAGTCCAAATTTCTATTAATTTCTGCTTTTTCAGGAAGACCAATGATTCTCAAATTGTCTCTTCTAGACCAATTTTCTTGGTCTGTCACTTTCTCATTGAGATATTTAATGTTTCCTTCTATTTTATCAGTCTTTTGACTTTGTTTTATTTGTTCTTGATGTCTTGAGAGATCATTGGCTTCTAATTGCTCAATTCTAGCCTTTAGGGACTGGTTTTCAGCTATAATCTTTTGGTTTTCCTTTTCAATCTGGTCATTTCTAGTGTTCAATTTGCTTATCAGTTCATTTCATTTCTGAGCCTCACTTTCCAATTGTGAAATTCTGCCTTTTAAACTGTTATCTTCTTGCCTGATTTCCTTTTGAGCTATTTCCCATTTCTCCAGCCAAATCTTTTCCAGCTTTCTCATCATCTCAGATTTGAACTCTTCAAGAGCTTGTGACCAGTTTTCATTATTTTGGGATGGTCTTGATGTGATTGTCTGTTTGTTCTCTTCTTCTGTTTGCTCTGTTGTCTGGATTTTCTCTGTGTAAAAGTTGTTGAGTGTTAAAGATTTCTTCTTGTTGTTAATCTTTCTCTTCTGGGCTTTCTGATGCTGGGTTAGCATTTTAAGCCCAGCCCCTTCTCAGCTTTATCCTCATGCTCAGGGTCTGTCTGTGCTCTTTAGGCTGCTGAGGTCTCAGGTCTGGTTATTCTCAAGGTCAAGCCTCCTGGTGGTCACCCTTGGTTGATCCTCTGCCAGAGGCTCCTTTACAAGTCTCAGGGTGCTGCTTCCACAGTCGTATACCTGTCTGCACTGGTTCCCCACTCAAGGTTTCAGAGCCTTTTCTCACGCCTGTGTCAGCCTCCACCCATGCCTGCTCTCAGTGTCAGTGCTCAATGTCCACAAGTGTTTTTTGGCCTTTTGGGGTCTTAAGTCTTGCTGCTCTCAGGAGCAGGCCCTGGAGCTGCCAATGACTCAATGGGTGCCCCAAACTTGCTCTACTTCTTTTGCGTTGGCTTTGGCACACTAGATGGTGTGGGGGAGGGGGGTTGCTCAGCCCACAATTTAGTGAGAGCTGTTTCACCCCTTTATAGCATGGAAATGCCCCGATTACACATACCTTCCACGCTGCGCCCCATTGTGGGGTCCCTCCATTCGTTTGGATTTGTTTTTATGTCCCCTTGAGGAGTACTGTATGTTTCGGTTAGGAGAGGTTAAGAGCTGCTTTTTACTCAGCTGCCATCTTAACTCGAAAGCCCCCCAGGAATAGAATTTTTATAAAGATAACAGAACTAGAATTTGAATCTAGTTCATTTGCTTCTAAATCCAAGATTTTTCCACTGTTACTAGATTATTAGTCACTTCTTTGATCATAGATTAGATGTGATTAGACTTAAAAATGCCTCCTATATTATTCCTTGAATTTCATTGACTCAACATTAGATTGATCCTTGAAAAATTTAATTTATGATGTAATTCTCCCCCTGCCATAACACACACACACACACACACACACACACACACAGAGGGAGCTAAGATCTAGTTCTTAAAAGGGAGCAAGATCTCTGGGGGCCAAACCAATTAAGATCCATTTATCATTTCAGATTTCCCTAGCATTAAACCAGAAGTGTCATGCATGAAAGGGGTAAAAATTTTAGCACAGGCCTCAAGACTATTTCCATATGATCAAGCAATACTCTTCTAGACTTGGCACCCCAGGCACTGCAAATTCTCCATCTCCTCTACTTCCCCTGTGGCTTTTCAGATAGCATCAGTCATCATCTGGTGCATTGAAAATATAATTTTGTTTGGTGAGGTTGCACTTTACATAGCTCACTAAGAGGCCTAATTTAGGTTGTGCAATGTCCCCTGTTGTCTCTCCACCTGGTGATATATATATATATATACACAATATATATATGGGATGACAAATGTTGCCTGGATTCTCCTAATAACCCTTTAGGTTTCAAACTATTCAGCAGAAGGACTTTAACTCTGTTAATAGTTACCATCTCTGAGCATGCCACAAGGAAAAGTACCTGGTCATAAGAACAGCTAAATTCTAGCCTATCCTTCTATGTTAAGGAGTTAGCAGAGGCTAGCCAAGACTGAATTTTAGAAATGCCATTCTGCCTGTGGAAATGTCATAGTCACTTTCCTTTGAACTTGGGTTGGGTGGGGGAGGGCTTGCAATGATGAGATTCAATGTGAAAAGAGTAAATAGAGAATCATCAAATGCAACAATCAGGAGGGACCTCAGAGGTCATCTAGTATAATTCTCTGTCAGATGGATAAATCTTCTCTATTATCTCCTTGACAAGTGATCATCTGGACTTTAATTGAAAATTCCCAATGATGGGCAATTCATTACCTACTGGAGAAACCCATTTCATTATTGGACAACTCAAATAGGGAATGTTTTCCTTTTTAAAAAAACAAAAGTATTTCCATGTAACTCTCATCCCACTGCCTATGATTCTGCCCTCCTCTGGAAAACAGAACATGAGGGTGCTATAGAGAGAATTTATCTACTCTTGATATGATCAAGTAGGAGTGAAAAGATCTGAGCTTCGATATTAACTCTACTATATGGAACAACCTATATAACTAAGCTAATCAGAAATTGTCAGGATCTCTTTTTATTCATCTGGAAAATTGACAGTTGGGCTAGATGACCTTGGAAGTAACTTCTTATATTAATTAAGTGAAACCATAAACCAAACTCTCTTGTGTTATGCTTAGAAAGTCCCTTAATCTTTTTGAGTAACAGCTTTCTCATATATAATCTAAAGATAATAGAGAGAAGAATCTCTAAGGTCCCTTAAAATTCTAGATCTCATTACTTTAAGTCTAATTCCTCTTCCTCTTCATAACCTCTTGGATATCTGAAAAGAGACCTCTTGTACTCTAAGGCTTCTCTTCTCCAGAATATATATCTCTATTTTGTCTAACTAACCTTCAGATGGCATGATTTTCAGGACTTTCATGATCTTAATTTGTCCATCCATCCATCCATCCATCCATCCATCTAACTATGCATACCTCCATTTAGTAAATATTTCTTTTTTTAAGCTTTTTAAAAATTTTTTAAACCCTAATATTGTTTATATATATATATATATTTATATATATATGTATATAAATTTTATTTGTTACAGGGCTAGGCAATGGAGGTTAAGTGACTTGCCCAGGGTCACACAGCTAGTCTGAGGCCACATTTGAACCTAGGACCTCCTGTCTCTAGGCCTGGCTCTCAATCCACTGAGCCATTCTGCTGCCCCTTTAGTAAATATTTCTTAAAGGTCAACTAAATGCAGAGAACTGTGCTCTGTGGATGGAATAATACAGGCTACATGTCCAGGAGTCTATAGACTAGTATATGACAATGTTGAAAAATATGATAACCACGTAAAAATGTAATAATTATTATATAGACTACTATAATAGGGAAATATCTACTATAATGTGTGATTTCAGGTTAATAAAAAGTTTAGATTCAAATAAGACGATCAAGAAAGGTTTCATGGAGGAGCTATTATGTGAATGGAATCTTGAAAGATGAATACTTCAGTTTGGCAATATCTCTTCTAAAATGAGATTGTCAAAACCAACCCCATAGCATGCCAATTAGGGTTTGGCCAAGTTTCACAGAACTCACTGCTATCATTCCCAAACAAATACTCTTCCGTGCCATGTATTGTTCCAAATTGCTTACATTTTTCATGGTTTCCCTGACTTTCTAAATTACCTACATTTGCTTCTCTATTTCTTCCTTTGTTAATGACTTTACCCACACCTAGAATCTTCTCCTTCCCTCCATTTTATCAAATATTACCCATTCTTTAAGAAGGAAGTTCAACCTCTTCCAAGATCATTCAATCCAGGGCACAATGAATTCTTTAAACTTCCATAGTTTTTGCCCCTTGAGGTCCCCTTTGTAGACTGTCACTATACACTTTCTTATATTTTCAGGGACTAGCAAAAGATGTAACTTTGCATGTCTCTGCCCCCACCCTAACCCCAATGCAACATATGCAAAATTAGTTCCAGAGAGTTCAAAGGAATTTCCCTAGAACTCATTTTTTAATGTTTGAGGATATCCTAAAGTAATTTGCTGAATGGGGTACTTGAGAAGAAAGATTGGGTCTATGGCTAATGATTATAAGAGGAAAGTAGGTGGCACACTGGATAAAGTGCTAGACCTGGAGTCAGAAAGACATGAGTTCAAATCCAGCTTCAGAATATTACTAGTTTCATGATACTGGGCAAGTCATTTTACACTTCTTCAACTGGGGATATTAAAATACTGACATTAGTAGGACCTGCCTCCCAGGATGACTGTGAAGATCAAATGAGAGAATACTTTTAAAGCAGTTATCATAGTACCTGGCACACAGTAGGTGCTTTAAAAAGGTTTCTTTCCTTCCTCCCTTGCTTCTGTGAAAGGTATTTTTTTTTGTTTTCTTTGTCTATTTTGAGTTTACACTTACTTAACCCCTACTTAAAACTTTGTTGTCAAGTAAAAGAATTTGCAAGTCACTTACTTGGCTGAGCTCCACCCTTTTAATTAGAAACTTGTGAATCCTTTGATAAAAGTTAACACATTCAGAGGATCAGAAGTGGATCCCACAGACACTGCCACCTGGCAGTTCTTGGCAATTTGGAAGCTATGATTTGCCCCTGTGAAGAGGGGAAGGGACAAGAAGTGACTATAAAAAGTCCTGAATTTCCTTGGCTGGGGGTCGTCTTCAGAGGTTGTCTTCAGAAGTCCTCTTCAGCAGGTTGTCTTTGTGAGTGGTCTTTAGGAGGTGACTTGGGGCTTGGACCTCAGCTTTTACTTGGGACATTGGCTCTTGGAGTGTTTCTTGGGTGAGTGAGTAGCTGGCTTTCCTTTCCTGGCTTCTGGAGAGATATTAGCTCCAGAGAGACTTTCCCTTCTTGGAGGAGGAGGCTGCATGGGTGGAACACTTGGTCCTCCTGTGGAGAGTTAACAAGCCCTGCTGAGCTAAGTCAAACACCAGAGCAATATTGAGTGTTATAAGCTAGACATATTCTCTACTCTCTTTTTTATTTCTCCACTTTCACTCTTTCCACCTCTTTGCAAGCAAAAGCTATTAAAAGTCATTTTACTTGAGCTATAATACTTTAAATTGGCAACCACTATATTAGAATTTTCACATATTCAGTCACATCCTTAATTTGATTCCTTCTACTTCCTTCTTTCCATATACTTGGGAACAGAAACATACATAAATGACTACCAAGAAATAACCAGGCTTACTTGTCATGAGGCACACAATGAGAGAGATTTGCAGTCAATGAGAACAGATTCCTTCTCTTCGGCATAGAGGACAGGGCTACAACCACAAGGAAGCTAGAGAGATAATAAATACCTGTCCAACTGAAGGCTAGATGATATAGTGGATAAAGGTTGGACATGGAAGTAGGCAGACAACAAATATTTATTAATCTCTTACTACATGACAGATACTGTGCTAAGTGTTAGAGATACAGATACAAGTAAACCCCATCCCATCCCCACCCCAAAAATAGACCTTGACCTCAAGTAGCTAAAATTCCAATGAGGAAAAATAGAAAAGGGAGGTAGAAAAGAGGAAAAGGGGAAAGGTTACCCATTCAAAACCATGGTAGTGAAGTCTGAGGATTCTTCAACATAGCAAACTTGTAAGTGGAGTAAAGTATGGCTATCCTTATCCCCTCATCTCCAAAATGGAGACCCTTGAAATTCACTAACCAATGGGAGATATTGGGCAGAGGGATATCCCAGGATGAAAATGCCTCAGTCATTGAGGAAATTTGTAGGATGAGAAGGTAGTTGAGTTGAAGAAACAAATTATAGAGAAAGAGAAGGTGGAAGACAATTGGAGTCAGGAATTCTGCATCAGAAACTTACTGGCTACATAACTCTAAGTCACTTTAATGCTCTGTACCTACCTCAGTTTCCTCATCAATATCATAACCTTTTCCTATTGTTAACTAACAACTTCAGGTGTGATATTAAATCGAAAACTTACATTTCTTTAGTACTAACAGATTTGTATAGTACTATAAATTATACACACACATATTACTAGAAATATTATTTCCCATTTTGCAAGTAAGGAAATTTTTATTTATACAACTCTTCTCCAGATTCTTCAGTAGATAATCCAATAATACAAAAATGTAATTTTCAAAGGAAGAAATCTATACTATCAATAACTGTAGTAAAAATGTTCTGAATCAGTAAAGAAATGAAAATTAAAGCAATTCTAAGAATCTACTACATCCAATAAGATTAGTAAAGATGTCAAAAAATTATTAGAAGATATGGCGAAAAATAGACAGTCTAAAGTACAATTGGTGAAGTTGGTTTAATAGGCATTTCTGTAATCAACAGTGATTTAGAGGGGAGGATGTTATATGATTGTAGATAGCTTTCAGTTCTTTATCTGAAAACTACCTGTTTATGTTCTTTTACCATCTATTTATTTGGAGATGGCTTATATTCTTATTAATTTGACTTGTCTTTATATATTTGACAAATTGGGCCTTTATAAGAGAAATTTATTTTATAACTTTTTTCAAAGTTATTTCTAGGTATTTTCCTCCAATAGATTTTCCTCTCATTTATCCTACTTTCTCTCCCTTCACTTTGCCCCTTCTCAAAAACATTTTGCTTCTGTCCACAATCTCCCTCAATCTAACTTCCCTTCTATTAATTCAACCTTATTCTGATCCCATTCCATTCCTACTTTCTGTACCCAACCTAATATGTGTATTATTCCCTCTTTGAACCAGTGCCAATGGAGAATGAGATTCATGTGTTGATGACCAACCCAGTGTCTTTCCCTGCACTGCAAAAGGTCTTTCACTCCTCTTTTATATGAGATAATTTATCTCATTCTACCTCTATCTTTTCCTAACTCCCATTGCATCCCTCTTTTTAATCCCCCAAATTTACTTATTTTTAGATATCACCCTTTCATAGTCAACTCACATTCTTGCCCTTTGTCTATGCAGATTCCTTCTATCTGTCCTAATAACTATGAAGTTCTTAGGAGTTACAAAATTCCTTTTGATTTCTCTTTCCTATTTACCTTTTTACTCTTCTCTTGAATCTTACATTTGAAAATCAAAATTATAATTCAGCTCTGGTCTTTTCCTTAGGAATGCTTGAAAGTCCTTTATTTCATTAAATATCCATTTTCCCCAGAAGGATTATATTCAGTTTTGCTGGATAGGTGATTTTTGTTGTAATTCTAGCTCCTTTGTCCTCTAGTACAGTGATGGGCAAACTTTTTGAAGAGGGAGCCAAAGGAAAGGAAATGCTCATCTGTCAGTCTGTTCCTAAGGCAACTCTTTCAAAGTTTCATTGTATTGTACTCATTTTATTCGTGAGAATAGGAATAATGTCACGTGGCTGGATAGAACATTTTAGGGGGGCACATCTGGCCCATGAGCCATAGTTTGCCCATCACTGCTCTAAGATATCATATTCCCAGCCCTCTCATCCCTTAATGTAGAAGCCACTAAATTTTGTTTGATGCTGACTGTGATTGTACAGTGTTTTAATTATTTCTGTCTGCTTCTAATGCTTTCTACTTGCCCTGGGAGCTCTGGAATTTGGCTATGATATTCCTTAGAGTTTTAATTTTGGAATCTCTTCAGGAGGAGTGATTGGTGGGTTCTTTAAATTTATATTATGCTCTGTGATTCTAGTATATTTTTACTTCATAATTTCTTGAAAGATTTAGGGTCTTTTTTATTATGGATTTCAAGTAGTCCAGTGATTCTTAAATTATCTCTTCTCAAACTATTTTCTAGGTCAGTTGTTTTTCCAAAGAGATATTTCACATTTTCTTCTTTTTTTTAATCTTTTGATTTGATTTTATTGTTCCTTGATGTTTCGTGGAGTCATTAGCTTCTACTTACTCAATTCTAATTTTTAAGAGATTATTCTCTTCACTGAGCTTCTCTACCTCCTTTTCCATTTAGTCAATTCTGCTTTTTTTTTAAAAAAAATAGTTCTTGGGGCAGCTGGATAGCTCAGTGGATTGAGAGCCAGGCCTAGAGACGGGAGGTCCTAGGTTCAAATCCAGCCTTCCCACACACTTCCCAGCTGTGTGACCCTGGACAAGTCACTTGACCCTCATTGCCTACCCTTGCCACTCTTCCACCTATAAGTCAATACACAGAAGTTAAGGGTTTAAAAAATAGTTCTTTCTGTCTCTTTTTACTATTTGGTTTATTATGTTTTTTTAAAGGTTTATTCAGTATTTTTCATGCTTTCTTTACCAAGCTATTGACTCTCATAATTTTCTTGCATCACTTTCATTTCTTTTCCCAATTTTTCTTCTACCTCTCTTATTTAAATTTTAAAATAGTTTTTGAGGTCCTCCAGTAGTTCTTTTTGGACCTCAGACTGATTCACAGTTTTCTTTGAGGGAATTTGGATGTAGCCATTTTTACTTTGTTTTTAGTTTCAGTTTTGATCTTCCCTGTTGCTAGCGTAACTTTTTATGGGTAGATTTATTTTTCTCATTATTCCAGACTATTCCTTGACTTTTAACTTCATGTTAAAGTTGGACTCTGCTTGGAAGCACTGCTGCAAGTTCTAGGTTTTTTTTGTGCTACTATTTTCAGAAATAGTTCTGAGGGTCACTAACTTTTCTATTCTTATAAAGTGGTATGATCTAAGGAAAAATGTAGTTGCTATTCTTCTGGCCTGTGTTCTGGTCTGTTAGTGATCATAAGTACCCTCTAGTCCCTTCAAAACTTTGAATAGGGTCCTTGCTCTTGATACCACTCATCCTCACCCTGGGAATGTAAACCAGAATTACAATTGAGCAATGAAACTTAGTATGTACCCAATGCCATTAAAGGGTCCCCTGTAATCTTCATCTTATCAATTATCTAACCCCCTTACACTGTTTGTGTCATTAATTCTGGAAGCCATCACTGCCAATTCAGTTGTCCCTAAGGCCTGATTCTGGTTTGCCAGGTTGATCTCTGTTCTAGTGTACTTTACTGAGACAGACTTTTTTCTGCTTGGGTTAGAAAATGGTTTTGCGCCATCTTTTTGTTAGTTCTATTACTCCAGGATCCATCATGAGTCTTTAATTTAAAGTTGTTTGGAGGGGATTCCATAGACCTATGATAAATTCTGGCCATTACTCCACAATCTTGTCTCTACCTTTTAACTCAAAAGTTATAAGCTTAGAAGAAGATAATTAAGTCAAAACTGCTATATCCAAAGTCTAAAAAAATGTGAATTTTAACTCCTGGAAGGACCCAAAAATGATTTTTAAAAATCAAATAAGAGATATAGAGAAAAAATTGAGGAAAGAATGAGTGATGCAAGAAAATAATGAATAAAGAGTTGACAACTTAGTAATGGGAGCCCACAAAAGAAAAAAAGTAATACCTTAAAAAACAGAATGAGCCAAATGACAAAAGAGATACAAAAATCCACTGAAGAGAAGAACTTCTTAAGAAGCTGATTTGACCAATGGAAAATCTAACTAAAGAAAAAAAAGCCTCAAAAATTAGAATTGAATATGTGGAAGCTAATGATTCCATGAGACATAAAAAATCACAAGCAGACAAAATCAAAAGAATAGGGAATTCGATTTTACTACAGTATATCAATCTCTGTGTACAATGTTCTTCTGGCTCTGCTCCTTTCACTCTCCATCAATTCCTGGAGGTCTTTCCAGTTCACATGGAATTCCTCCAGTTTATTATTCCTTTGAGCACAATAGTATTCCATCACCAATATATACTACAATTTGTTCAGCCATTCCCCAATTGAAGGGCATACACTTGCTTTCCAGTTTTTTGCCACCACAAAGAGTGCAGCTATAAATATTTTTGTGCAAGTCTGTTTATCTATGATCTGTTTGGGGTACAATCCCAGCAATGGTATGGCTGGATCAAAGGGCAGGCATTCTTTTATCGCTCTTTGGGCATAGTTCCAAATTGCCATCTAGAATGGTTGGATCAGTTCACAACTCCACCAGCAGTGCATTAATGTCCCAATTTTGCCACATCCCCTCCAACATTCATTACTCTACCCTGCTATCATTTTAGCCATTCTGCTAGGGGTGAGGTGGTACCTCAGAGTTGTTTTGATTTGCATTTCTTTAATTATTAGAGATTTAGAACACTTTTTCATGTGCTTATTGACACTTTTTATTTCTTTATCTGAAAATTGCCTATTCGTGTCCCTTGCCCATTTATTAATTGGGGAATGGCTTGATTTTTTATATATACTGTGGTAAAATCGAATATACTAGCTGCAATGCAATGACCCAAGACAATTCTGAGGGATTTATGGAAAGGAACACTACCCACATTCAGAGGATGAACTACAGGAGTAGAAACATAGAAGAATAACAACTGCTTGGACACTTGGGTTGATGAGGACATGATTGGGGATGTAGACCTGAAAAGACCACACACATGTAACTATCAATAATGTGTAAATAAGTCTTGACTAACCACACATAATAAAACCAGTGGAAATGTGAATTGGCTACAGTGGAGGGGGCGGGGGTTGAAGGGCTAAAGGGGAAAGTAAAAACATGAGTTATGTAACCATGGAAAATTTTTCTAAAAATAAAAAATAGAAAGCCAGAAAAAAAGAAGAGGTTGAGAAATAAAAAAAAATAATAATAATAGGGAAAAAATCAAAGAAAATATGAAATACCTCATTGGAAAAATAAACTGATCTATAAAATAGGTAGAGGGAGATAATTTAAGAATTACTAGACTGGGGGAAGCTGGGTAGCTCAGTGGATTGAGAGCCAGGCCTATAGACGGGAGGTCCTAGGTTCAAATCCGGCTTCAGACACTTCCCAACTGTGTGACCCTGGGCAAGTCACTTGACCCCCATTGCCTACCCTTACCACTCTTCCACCTATAAGTCAATACACAGAAGTTAAGGGTTTAAAATAAAAAAAAAATTTAAAAAAAAAAGAATTACTAGACTGGAAACCCATAACAAAAAAAAAAAAGAACCTAATATCACCTTTCAAAAAATTATCAAGAAAAGCTTCCCTGATATCCTAGAATCAAAAAGTATAAAAGAAATTGAAAGAATCTATCAATTATCCCTCTTGAAAGAGATCCCAAAATGAAAAATCTCGGGAATGTTTTCATCAAATTTCAAATATCCCAAATCAAAGAAAAATGTTGCAAGCAGCCAAAAAGAAATAATTCAAATACCATGAACCCAAAGTCATGATAACATAAGATTTAGTCATTTCAAAATTAAAGGGCTGGAGGGCTTAAATATGATATCCTGGGATGCAAAGGAGCCTGGATTACAACCCAAAATCACCTACCCTGAAAAACAGTATAATCCTTCCAGGGAAAAATGGATATTCATTATAAGAGGTCTTCCAAGTATTCCTGATAAGAAGATAGAGATGAATAGAAATTTTGACTTTCAAATGTAAGAGTCAGAGAAGTATAAAAAGGTAAATAAGAAAGAGAAATCATAAAGGATTCAATAAGGTTAAACTGTATAAATTCCTATATGAGGAGATGATACTTGTAACTCCTAGGAGCTTCATTGTTGTTGGGATAAATAGAAGTACCCTGCATAGACAAAATTGACTAAAATGGGGTCATGTCTTTAAAAAAATAAAATTAAAGGTTGAGAAAGAAGTCATTGGGAAGAGGAGGAAAGGAAAAGAATAATAGGATAAATTATCTAACCTAAAAGAGATGCAAAAGACCTTTTTACAGAAGAAGGGGAGATGAATGAGGAGGAGGCAACAATTGAATCTTCCTTTCATCAGAATGCCTCAAAAAAAGGAATAACCTACATATCAAATTGGGTATAAAAATTCATCTTATGCTTCAGAAAATGAGGAGGGGAAGGGAGTAAAGGAGGAGGAAGGACTGATAAAAGGGAAGGGGAGATTAAGAGTCAGAAGCAAAATACTTTTGAAGATGAATAAGGCAAAAGGTAAAAGAAAATATGATAGATTGGTGGAAAATAGGATTGAGGTAAATTAAGAGCAATTATAACTATTAAAAAAATTATACCAACTAACTATGATAAAGGCTTAATTTCTCAAATGCATATAGAATTGAGTCAAATACAGACTCCCTATACCAAGATAAAGTCAAAATGGGTATATGAGTTAGACATAAAGGGTGATACCATAAGTAAAGTAGAGGAGCATGGAATAATTTACTTGTCATATGCATAGATAAAGGGATACTTTATGGCCCAACAAGAACTAGAAAACATTAGGAGATATAAAATGAAAAACATTGATTATATCAAACTACATTTTTTTTGTACAAAGAAAACCGTTGTAACCAAGATTAGAAGGCAAAAAAACAAACTTAGAAAAAATTTATAGCAAATTTATCTGATAAAGCCTTCATTTTCCAAATATATAGATAACTCAGGCAAATTTATAAGAAAACAAGTCATTTACCAATTGATAAATGGTCAAAGGTTATAAACAGAGAGTTTTTACACAAAGTAATCTAAGTCATTTATAGTCTTGTGAAAAAAATGTTCTAAGTCATTGCTGATTAGATAAACTAATTATGAGGTACATCTCATATCTATCAGATTGACTAATTTGACAAAGAAGGAAAATGACAAATGTTGGAGAGGATGTGGAAAAATTGAAATACTAATACAATTTTGGTGAACTTGTGGAGTGTCCCTACCATTGTGAAGAACAATTTGAAATTAAATCCTAAGTCCTATACAACTGTGCATACCCATTAATTGGGGAATATAGATGAACAAATTGTGGTATATGATTGTAATGAATACTATTGTATGATATGAAATGATAAGCAGTATCCTCTCAGAAAACCTGGAAAGACTTACATTAATTGACGCAAAGCGAAATGAGCAGAACCAGGAGAACATTGTACACAGTAACAATGATATTGCACAATGATGTTCTCAGCAATACAATGATCCAAGAGACTTCCAAAGGACTGATGAAGAAAAATGCTATCCACATCCAGAGAAAAAACTGATGGAATCTAAATGCAGTTCAAAAAATATTTTTTTAACTTTCTTCATTTTTTGTTTGTTTTTTGTTTTGTTTTATTTTGGTCTCTGTTTTCTTTCACAACATAACTAATATGGAAATGTTTTTCATGACTGCGCATGTGTAAACTTTATGAAATTGCTTGCCACCTTGGGGATGGGAGAGTGGAAGAAGGGGAGGAATTTGGAACTCAAAATTTCAGTCATTTCAGTCTTGGCTAATTCTTAATGGCCCCATTTGTAGTTTTCTTGATGAAGATTCTGGAGTGATTTTTCATTTACTTTTCCAGTTTGTTTTATAAATGAGGAAATGGAGGAAAGGGGGATTAAATGACTTGCCTGGGATCACATAGCTAGTGTCTGATGCCAGATTTTAACTCAGAAAGATCAGACTTTCTGACATTTATCCAATGTGTCACCTAAGTACTCAATTAATCCCTACACATTTTCTACATTCTAGCTAAAATGGATTATTTACCTCTCCCTCCTTGAACACAATCCTAACTTTCTTGTGATCCAGCTTTAAATTCCCTGCTTTCAACACATTTCTATCTGTCAACATCCTACCTTCAAAGCTCAGATCAAAAATGTCCTCCTGTTTTCTCTATCTAGAAAGAGCATTTTGTTCTCTCATCTCTTCAACATAGCCTTCTTCATTCTTCGTATAAGCATGATATTTTCCAATATTTGTCACTATGCATGCATAATCATCCTTTTCAAAAGAATGTAATCTCCTTGAGGGCAGAAACTAAAGTCTGCTTATTTTTATATCTCTCCTAACCTAGAACAGTCTGTGAAAAGAGCTGGTGCTTAAAAACTGCGTATCAAATTAATCTACATCAAATGAATAAAGAGAGGAAAAAGTTTCTACATTAGAAGGAGACTATCTCAGGACTCTGATTTCAGAGGAGCCCTATTGCACTTGAATACAAACAAACAAAGAAGAATAAAGAGTTTTAGCTCAGTCTGAAAATAAACTGAACCAAACACCTAAGGCTTGGCCCTTTGAAGCAATGTCAGGAATATTTTCAATCTTTGATCCTCTCCTAAACAGCAGGAGAAATGCCACTAGAGTCAGCCCTGTAATTTCTCCTCGGTAATTATACCTGTCACCACATCTGACAGAGCTGATATAAATAGCCACTGTTATCTTGCTTTTCTGTTGTTTTTTGTAATATTATTATTATTCTTTTTCTGACCATAGACTTCAGTCTCTAATATTGGAAAAACCCTGTGATGGAAAACAAAAACTGCTATCATTGCAGCAAAATAACTATGACAACAACAATAATATTAGTAATAATTCATGTTTAAGACTCACCAAGTGTGTTGCCTAGGACCACCCCAGGAACTATAAAATAAAGTATTTATTATTCTGACTTTTAACCTATGAATTAACTGATGCTCTAGGCAGCAAGGTGACTTGCCCTGATTCAAAAAGCTATTAAATGTCAGATCTAGGATTTGAATTCAGATCTCCCAACTAAATACCCAATATTGTTTTCACTAGAATATAAACCTATAAAGCTATAGGCTTGGGAAGAAGCAGTAATAGGTGGTGCTGTGCCTATAGCTAGGGAAGGTCTCTTTATACAATAAGATCCATTCAGGAACAGTGAAGTGCTGAGATTCAATTAGGCTTTTTCTTCCATTCTGTCCTGAAGCAAGAATTTATATATATCATTACTATAAAAAATAAGTCAATATAAAAGACAGTATATGCAAAGTGATATAAAATTAGTTCAATATATAATATGTATATGTGTATATATGTAAAATATGCATATTATATATATATATATTCAGTTGCTGCTGTTGTTCATTCATTTTTTTGTTTGTTTTTTTTTTTAAACCCTTATCTTCTGTGTATTGGCTGCAAGGCAGAAGAGTGATAATGGTAAGGGCTAGGCAATGGAGGTCAAGTGACTTGCCGGGGGTGGGGTGGGGGGGGTCACACAGCTGGGAAGTGTCTGAGGCCAGATTTGAACCTAGGACCTCCCGTCTCTAGGCCTGGCTCTCAATCCACTGAGCCACCCAGCTGCCCCCTGTTCATTCATTTTTCAGGCATATCTGACCCTTCAGTAACTCATTTGTGGTTTTCTTGGCAAAGATACTGGAGTGGTTTGCCATTTCTTTTCCAACTCATTCTTCAAATGAAGAAACTGAAGAAAACTTGCTTTCCTAGGTTTACATAGTTAAGTGGCTTTCCTAGGTTTACATAGATAAAATCTAAGGCCAGAATTTGAACTTATGAAGATAAGCCTTCCTCACCCTGGACTTAGCACTCTATCAGGGATACCATAATATATGCTTGGGTCTGAGGGCAAATAGTCCTCTTGTGAAGTAGAGGGAGGATGGAGAAGAAATTTGAGGGAAGAGGAAGAGTGGTCTGCTTCTAATCTGGTAGCTTTCAATTTTTTAATTAATTGTCCTTGCTAACTAGGTATATAATGCTATTGTAGAAGAACCCAAATTGTGATTCCAACTGAACAAAAACTAGTGACCCCAAACTTCCATTGTAGTATTTAGGGGTTCTAGAGAATAGAAAAGAGACTGGTATAAGTAGAAACCAATCTCTAGCTGGCAGAGAGAAAATTTAGGAAGAATCAGGAGAAGGCACTAAAGAATGACCTATTGAGAATGGAAGGCACAAGTCAAGATGTCTGGTCTTGGGCTCCCTCCCTTAGTGACAACATTATCATGAATGGGAGTGGGCCATATGTTTGTTGGTTAGGAGTAATAATTCATGCTTCTCTGCATCCTCATTTAAAGAATATCAAAACTTGAATGATGCTGTAAACTATGTTCAAAACCTGCCTCAGATTTGCTGTCTGAATGGTACCTGCTGATTTTGTATCCCAAAAGAAAGATACTAAGAAGGACGAGGTAAGTCTACAATCAGAGAACCATGGCTCAATCCAGGTAAGAAAAGATGGTCTCTACTCTCACTTACATAAGGACTAATGAGAAGTAATGCAATGCCTAAGGATTTCCCTGCCATGCGACCCACTGGCTGATAAGCCAACCCCTTTCTGGGGGATGCTGTAATTCTTTTAGCATGCTTTATATTTTTATTTTTTTCATATTGTGTTACTCTCTCCAGGCTTAGAGAGTAATGATAATAATAGAGTAACTTGTAACTTTGAAAAAGCTTTGAAAATATCTGTGATTTTATCTGTATATACTTCCCTTACCAAGACAGAACATAGCCCCTCTACATTTCAAAAGTTGTCATGGCAAAGAAAAGTGTCACTTAAGCATGTACAACCTGATGATGAGCTATAAGGAAAGGTGGTCCCAATGCAGCATTCTCTCCCGAGACCTGTAGTTTAGGTGGTGTGATGTAATAGAGAGAATATGGTATTGGAATTCCTAATATGTCTATGAATTCATAGGCAACTAATTTAACTTTTTTGAAGCTCAGTTTTGAAGCTCTCCTAAAAGAGAGAAATAATACCTATAATGCCTTTCTTGAAGAATTATTTAAAGAATTAATTGAGATAAAATATGAAAAGCAAATTGTAAATCTTAAAGTATTATATGTCATTTATAATAATAATACATTAGTCTCACCATCTCTCATTCAGACTATTGTAATAAAATTTCAATGTTCTCCTTACCTATAGTTCCTCTCCTTTCTATACCAATGAAAAGGTAATTTTACTGACTCTGGAACTACCCTCTTTAAAATCCACCAGTGACTTCCTACTACCTACTAAGTTAATTATAACATCTTATGCTTCCTGGTTCTTTCCTTCTTTCCCAACTTTCTAACATAGAATAGTGGAAAGAAAAATGATTAGTTTGAATCAGTAGGTCTTGGTTCTTGTGCCCAGTGTAATGATCATGAGCTGTTTAACCATAGGCAAGTCACTTCAGCAGTCCCCACCTTCACCTCAGTCCCCCAGTGAAATACAAACTCTTTGAGGACAAGCACTGACATTTTTTAATCTTTGTAGTTCCAGTACAGCATTGTTGTATGTGTAAAGCAGGCACTGAAATTAATTGAATTTACCTCCTCAGTCTCAGTTTCTAATATGTAAAATAGGAGTCATAAAACTTGTTAAATCTCAGTGTTGTTGTGGTAAGGGCTCTTGGTAAACTGTTAAGCACCAAATAAATAGAGATTATTATTTTTTATTATTAAGAATCATTCCTTCCATGCTCTGAAAAACCCCAATCAGGCCATGCTTCCTATGCCTCAATGTCTTCTCTCATGCCATCTTCCATGCTTGGAATGGATCACCTCCCTTCTCTGTCCATTGAAATTCCTTCTGTGTTTCAAAGCCATTTTCCAGAAATCTATAGCATCTGCCTCCAAGGAGTTTACATTATGCTGGAGAAGGAGAAATAGAAGAGAAATATATAGTATTTATGTAGATAAGTAGAAAAATAAGTCAATATAAAAAACAGTATATGCAAAGTGATATAAAATGAGTTCAAGAGGAGAAAGCACTAATAACTGAGAGATATGAGACCTTATCACATTGTCTTTTATCAAATGTGTTTTATGCAAATTCCTTATTCCTCCCCAAACCTCATGATAAATAAGACCAAGTATATATTGTTTTTTTGCCTTTGCATCACTGGAGTTTTATATATAGCAGACATTTAAATAAATGTTTATTCAGTTTTATAGTGTTATTTGATTACCAGATATTTTCAAATACATAAATATTTTGTTGATTCTTATAAGATTCCTGTGAGGCATTGTTATGTTGATCTTAACAGAGATACTTGGGAAGCTGAAGAGATGGCCAGAAACCAGAAAGCTGCAGGACTCACTCCTCCCACACACACAGGCTTGAGTGAGTAGGGACAGGTAGGTATTCCTTATTCTCACCCCTCCCACCAAGCAGTTGGAAACAGTTGAAAATGGAGGATGATCACATACACTGGCTTGGATGAGCAAGGCTAATCTCCTCAAGATGTTCACTTTCTCAACTTATTTCCCCACAGGTTTGACTAAGGAAGATAGGAGAAGCTTGATGGCTTGTAGCTATCAGGGACAGAAGGAGGATCTGATTTGTTAGGATGGCAACTAAAAGGAACCAAGCTTTACAGAGGCTGTGAGTATGCCCAAAATAATAGCCAGGCACAGCTACTAAAAGATGAAGTTTTACCTTTAAAAAGGAAAGGGGAAGGAAGGGAAGGCTTTCAGGATTAGGATATGATCTGGGAAGCCCTGAACTGTTAGATAAAAATAGCCCCTCCCCCCAGGAGGAAGTGGCTGACTTTTTAACTAGCTTGCCATCAAAGCCTTTAATTATCACTTCTAATATCTAAAATAACTAAATAGCAAAATGCTTTTCCAGGAAAGGTCTAGTTCAGCTAAACAAGGAAACTGCTGAGCAGAACCAAAATGGCTTTTGCCCCAAATGGCCTCCAAAGCAATCCCAAAACTGGGAACAACAAGCAGAGAGATCTGCTCACCTCAACCCCTAGGAACCAACTGTCTAACTGCTTTAAACTGTCCCCTCACCCAGAGTTCTCCAGGGGCGAGGTCCCCTAGAATTCTGGGTGAGGCTTGATCCTGTATCTTGCAGGAATTCCACCCTGCCATTTTCCATGTTACAGGAATGTATTACGTTCAGTTCGATTCAGAGTGCTTACTGTGTCCCATGAAATGACTTAGGACCCAAAGATATGGCAAAAATGAAATAATCTCTTCCTCTGAGGAGCTTACATTCTAGTGGAGGGTGAGATGGGGGAAAGGAGAAGCAAGTGAATACAATATATAGAAAGTGATATAAAATAATCTTAAGGGGGGGAAGTACTCATGATTGAGAAAAGATTTTAAAACCTCATGTAAGAGATCATACTTGAATTGAGATATGAAAGAACTGTTGATTCTGAGGCAGAGATGATGAGGAAGTATATTGCAGGCCTGTAGGACCATATGTGACAAGCCTCAGAGACTAGAGGTAGAATCATTTGGATGGCAAACATCTAGGAATTCAATTTTTATTGGGACAGGGAGAACATAAGCAAAAGCATAAGGCACATAATCTGAAATAATACTGGAGGAAGCCAGCTTTTAAAAGTTTTGATACATCAAGCTAAAATTTTTTAATTTTATCCTAGTAGTAACAGGGAGTCATTGAGATTTTTTTAGTTAGAGGAGGCTATGGAGTTTGTGACCAATCTTCAGATAGATAGATGCACAAATTATATCTGTCTTCGGTGCATATAAATTTGGTTGTTCTGTTCAGAATGGATTGGGGAAAGAAAGAGTATCAAATCAGATAGACTAATTAAAAGTTTATTGCAATGGTCTAGATGAGAATTTATTTAGGCTTAAATAAGGAGAGAAGTTGAGTGAATGGGCAGAAAGAAACTGTCAGAAATGATGTTGAGAAGGTAAAGTCAACATAATTTGGCAATTAATTTGTTATGGGGATTGAGGTAGAAGGAATTGTTAATAATAGCTTCAGAGTGGTGAACTTGGTGACTTATGGAATCATCAGAAATGGGGAAAATTAGATGAATGATATATATTGGAGAAAAATATATTTAATATGAATTTTAAATGGATTAAGTTTATCTATAACATACTGAATTTGAGATTAGAAAACATTATGGGTCTTCTTGGGAATGACTCATTACTTCTGTGGGAAGTAACCTAAACATCTAATGTAAATACAAGTGATGAGTATTAGTACTTTGTAAGGAGATAAAGGGAAATACCTCATTTTATATACATATATGTATATATGTATATAATAACCTACCAATAACCTCTAGAAAGTGAAGGCAGATAGAGGAGGAAGATCCAAGGATATATCTGATAAAGGATTCAACAGACAACAATGATGCCCATAGGGGCAACTTTTTCTTTCCACTACATTCCATGCTGGCTAACATTTAACTCCAATGGACTTATCTAGTCTGAGAGATTTTTTTCATTTGCTTCAGTTTATTAGACATTATTTGTTTATACTCTGTTTATACCAACTCCTATAAATCACCTTGAACTACCTAAGGAATACATCAGAGTAACTCTAGCAGGTTTGAGACTTTCCTTCCTCATGGGTAATCATTAGTACTCTGTTGCTTCCCTGCTCTTTTCACCAGAGACTGAATTTGTCCATGTTCTTCCCAGACTGCCTTCTTCAAACCCACATTGCTACAGCTAACATCAAACAGAAAACAATGTCTAGCTATTATTTTCTTTTATATAAGATGAATAGATAACACAATAAGGGGATGTGAACAAAGTGAGCCAAAAGGGGTGAAATACTCTGTTTGTTGGAAATAAAAGCAGTCAATAACATATGTTTCTGACCATATAAGCAGGAACTGATTCTCTAACTTAGTCTTTTTCCCCATTCCTGCCTCATGGGAAAGAAGCAAGTAATCTCAGAGGAGTTTCTCACTTACTTCAGGCATATTATTCCAAACTTTGAGACAAACAATTGGGATCTCACTCATCATTCTGTATGCATCAATCTCTCTGTATGCAAGATTCTAACTATGTTTCCACCAGAAGCTATATCCATGGTTTTCAATCACAATTGTCAGAAGTTTTATTGGGAGAAGGAAAGGAACACTAGTGCTTAACTCTTGGAAATCTACATATTATCAAGATAGAGGATGAATTCCAAACTCTCTGTCTCTTGTTACCTGGCTTCTTTCTCTCTATCTCCAGTGTGATTCTGATGCTGGGTATACACACACACACACACACACATAGATATACAACATATACAGTATATGCAATAATATATGTATATGTAGTATATAGAAAATACTATATGCAATAATAATATATACTATATATAATTTGTACATATAAATATAAATGAGTTCAGTTTAGAACATGTTGAGTTTGAAATGACCATTGAATATTCAAGTGGAGATTTCCAACAGAGAGTTTTTTAAGAGAAAGATTATGACTAAATATAAAGAGTTGAAAGTAATCTCCAAACGATGATATTTGGACCCATTTGATTCCATGAAGGAGAGGAAAAAGAAAAGAGGAGGGAAGAAGAGATGAGAAAGCAAAAAGGGCCTAAGAGATACCCTTAGGGATACCCACATAAATTGACTGAGAGGTGGATTATGATCTAGCAAAGCAGGATGAGAAACAAGAGAGAGCAGTCTAAAGAACCCAAGAGAGGAGAGAAAGTCTAAGTGAATGGAGTAGTTGACCATGACAATAGCTGTAAAAAGGTCAAAATGAATGAGAAGTGAGATAATGATGTGGCTGACAGTGGGCAGTAATATAAATGGGACCCTCATATTTTGAAATTTTACATTTCTCAGTAGTTAGCACTGGTTAAACATCAACTACAAAATCTGTAGTTTCAGCATTAGTCAAGCTTGAATTGTAGATTATTCCATTATTCTCTCTCTACTAAATCTGTAACATTCTATACTAGGCATCAGTTTTGTGTTCTTAGAAATAACTCATTCCCTATAGTGGTCCTCCAATGTACCATATACCCCCCCACCCATGTTCCCATTCTAGAAAACCTCTCTCCAGTGGAAAAACATGGAGTTAGCTGTGAAAGGAAATTCTTGGTTCTCTTTGTCTATTCTGAGTTTATACTTGTAAAAAGGGAATCCTTTATTCTCTTTGCCTAGTTGGAGTTAACAGTTTGGTTAACAATAACTCAAGTACCCCCTACTTAGTACCTCACTAGATTGTGAAGAAAAGATTAACTCTCCTTTGTCTACCTTTTTATTGAATCTACAAAAGAGGTGGAAAGAGTGAAAGCAGAGAAATACAAAAGGGTAGAGAAGACATTAGCCTATCTAACTAAATATTGTTCAATTTTTCACTCAGCCAGGAATTGTTGACCTTCAATCAGAATTAAACTCTCTCCAGGAGACAGGAAGAGAAAGCCAGCTATACACTCACCCAAGTTCCTTCCAAGAGGCAGGTCAAGACAATGACTTGAATTGAAGGTGACTCCTGAGGCCTACTTTCTTTCTTGAGCCAACCTTCTTCTTGAAGCTGATTTCCTCCTTAAAGTCTGACTCCTTCTTGAAGCTGACTTCCTTCTTGAAGTCGATTCCTTTAGCCCCAGAAATGCAGGGCTTTTTATAGTGTCTTCTTGTCCCTTTGCCTCTTCACAAGGGCCAATCACAGCTTCCAAATTGCCCAGCATTGCCGAGGGGGCAGTGTTTATGGGAACCACTTTTCACCTTCTGGAGAGGTAAATACTCATCAAAAGGATTCACAGATTCCCAGCTGATTGAATTTCTTAAGGGTGTGAATTCTCTATGGTTTGTGAACTCCTACACCTGGTGTTTCCTGCTTTCCTTCTAATCTTTTTTTATTTTTATTTTGAATATTTTCCCATAGTTACATGTTTCATGTTCTCTCCCTCTCTCCCAAACCCCCCCAACCCCTCTTAGCTGACACACAATTCCACTAGGTTTTACATGTATCATTGATTAAGACCTAATTCCATATTATTGATAGTTTTTCCTTCTAATCTTGACTGTGTTGGTTTTGTTTATGCAAAAACTTTTTTGACTTAATGTAATCAAAATTATCCACTTTCTATCTCACAATGCTCTATTTCTTTTTTGATCATAAATTCTACCCTTATCCACAGATCTGACAGGAAAACTATTTCATCTTCTCAGTATTTGTTACTTATATCATCTTTTATATGTCTAAATATGTATCCATTTTGATCTTATCTCAATATTCAGTGGGGAATGTTGGTATATACCTAGTTACTGCCATATTGTCTTGGAGTTTTGGCAAATAGTGAATTTTTGTCCCAAAAGTTTGGATACTTTAGTTTGTCAAACTCTAAATTACTATGATCATTTACTACTGGGCATTGAATAGCTGATCTATCCCACTGATCTACTATTCTAATTATTAGCCATGAGATTGTTTTGATGATTACTGCTTGAAAATACAGTTTGAAATATGGTACTACTCGGCCATCTTCCTTCACATTTTTTTATTGATTCTCTTGATATTCTTGACCTGTTGTTCTCCCAAATGAATTTTGTTATTTTATTGTTCTAGAAAATACTTTGTGGTAGTTTGATTTGTATGGCACTAAATAAGTAAATTAAATTAGGAAGAATTGGCATTTTTATTATATTGATCTACTCATGAGCATTTACTTTTTCTGCAATTGTTTAGATGTTATTTTATTTGTGTGGAAAATGTTTTATAATTGTGTTTATATGGTTTTTGGATTTTTCTTGGAAAGAAAACTTCCAAGTATTTTATATGGTCAAGAGTTATTTTAAATGGAACTTACCTTTCTAGCTCTTGTTAATGGACTTTTTTGGTAAGATATAAATATGTTGAAATTTATATGGGCTTATTTTAATATCCTGCAACTGTGTGTAAATTTTTAATTATTTCCATTTTTTATTGATTCTCTAAATATGCCATGTATCATATGCAAAATAAGATTCTTCTAAATATGCCATGTATCATATGCAAAAGTTGTAGTTTTGTTTCCTCATTGCATATTCTAATTCCTTCAATTTCTTTATCTTCTTTTATTGTTATAGCTAGCATTTTTAGTATTGAATTATATGAATATGAAATTCTAGTGTTGATAATGGGTATCTTTGCTTCACCCCTGATTGTATTGGGAAGACTTCTAGTTTAGCCTCTCTCTTATTTTTATTAATAATGGGGTTTTTTACAACTCATTTATTTATAAATTATCCCACCTATCTTTCCTACTCTGTGAACCATTCCTAGTAAGAAAGAAACATGAAAAAATGAAAAACAAATCTTCCCAAAGTCCATACATCAACTGTATTTAGAACTATATGTAACAATGCATACTCATTCTTGGATATTCTTGGTTATTACAATTTACACAGCATTCACTGATTTCTTTATGCCATTGTTATTTTTGTAATAAAATCCTTATTCTTTTTTCATTGATGACTGCATCATCATTTTATATGTGCTTCTGTGATTCCCCAAATCTCCATATCTTTAATTTCTTATGATGCAGCAAAAATTTAACACATTTACATGTACCATTTTGTTTAGCCATTCTTGAATTTATGCATCCCAGTTTTTTCATTGTTAACAGTTTTGCATGCAAAAATCCTGGGGGCTCTGGTATGAAAATGCCACAGTTTTAAAACAGTTCTTAAAGATTGTCTAATTGTTGCCATCAAAGTAGATCAGCAGCTGCCCCCACTTCAAATCTATGAAGCCAACATTAAGCTAACACCCACAAATTTCTGCAACTAAAGTTTGATTAGTTCTATATTTCTAGTGTTGATAGAAAATGAGTGTAGAACTGACTCTAGATAGACAGACAGATAGATAGACAGACAGGCAGACAGATAGATAGAAGGATAGATAGTTATGGATGGATAGATAGATAGATAGATAGATAGATAGATAGATACTTATATATACATAAAATGTGACATTTTTGCAGCATCTAGTAGAGCTCCAGGGACTACAGTGCCCTGGGTCAATCATCTTGGTTCGACCTTTTTGAGAAATGTTTGTGTCTTCTATAATTCTAGGGAGACAGAATTGGTTCGAGAGAAATGAGTTATATCTTCCATGTCAACATGAGAGTGAGGTCTCACTGATTTGTGTATTCAGTTGAAATAAACGTATCTGGAGCCTGGTTTGAACTGGTTAAGTTAACCAAAGATGGCAGCAATCAATGAGAAATTATACTAAACAAAACTAGGAAAATTTATATTTAAATATGGTTGTAAGATGTATTTTTGGATCTCATAGAAATTGAGAATTCTTGGGACAGAGACAATCCCCCTAGAGTTAACAGCAAATATCACAAAAAAGAGAAAAAGATTAATTTATAATTTGGGTATTTCTCATATCCTCTGTTGTTTGGATCTCTCAGGAAATCATGTTGGTTGGTTCCCTAGCAACACAGAATTTATCACTGGGCTATTTATGACCTAAATCTCATTTGTCATCATTTGTCTAATCAGATCTGATCATAAATAAAATCTGCCCACAATCAACCAACTTCTGTTTGTAATTAGAATCCATTTCCATCAGAAAAGGATGGCATCATCTCATGCCTCATATGTGTTGATGTATCTGTGGATTTTTTTTGTCATTTTCTTACATACTACCCCTCACCACCTTGCCTACATAAATCCATCTTTATTCCCTTCAGTAAGGCATCCATCTCCCATAGTACTGTATTATCAATGCTGGTGCCTCTGCTGAAATTCATAGGTCATCTTCATTCATCTGGATCAAGTGCATCATCTCTGAAATATGTACATTCAATATGGATGAGTCATACATCTTCTATGCTTATTCTTATCCTCTTCCATCTCCAGTTTCTCCCTCTCAATTCATAGGCTATTATTTACTGAATAGTTATCATATGCAAAACAATTCTGTGCTAGGTTTTGTAGAGGATGCTAAGAACATAACCTTTGTCCTCAAAATGCTTGGAGGCTAGTTGTGGAGCTATGACAAATGTAAATTTAAAAGATAACTAACAAGGGGCAGCGAGGGGCTCAGTGGATTGAGACTCAGCCCTAGAGATGGGAGGTTCTGGGCTCATATTTGGCCTCAGACACGTCCTAGCTGTGTGACCCTGGGCAAGTCACATAATTCCCATTGCCTAGCCCTTACTGCTCTTATGCCTTGGAACAAATACATAGTATTTGTTCTAATATGGAAAGTAAGATTTTTTAAAAAGATAAACAGCAATACCAAAGGATTACTAGCAATACTTCAGTATTGAAAAAGCTGGAGTTGGAAGGCCTAGATCCAATTTCTGTCTCCAATATTTAATAAATCTGTAAATTTAGTAACCACTGAAAATGGTTAAAGTGCAAGTTATCCTACTTCTCTCGGTTTCGATTTCCAAATCTGTAAATGTGAAGATATAAAATTCTCTTCTCTCCAATAGTTATTGTGGGCATATAATTATATTTTATATGTAATATACTATGTGACCACTCTCATCTTATGTGATTCTTATTAATGCTTTACCCCACCCAAGTACTCCACAAAGGGTATATGCAATATACTGATAGCCTTCCTCTTATTCTTTGAGGATCTTGAGTTTGGGGTTTGCTAGGATATTCCTTTGCCTATAGGTCTACTCCCATTTTTGATTGGTGACCACTTATTTCCTTTTCTAATGTTTTTCCCTCATTAATGTCTTTTTATGAAACTTCTCTTAATTGGTAATATGCTGCAATCTATTAATGTTTATGCTGAGTCTTTGAATTGCCTTTTGGGCTACCAGATTTATAAATATAATCTATTCTTAATAATGCCTGAATATTTTGTGAATGACCAATTTAAAACTCTTTGAGAATAAAGATTATGTTTCATTTACCATCATATCTACCTAAATGCCTAGCAAAGCACATTGCATGTAATAGGTACCTAACATATATGCACAAATAAAGAAATAAGCAAATCACTGAGTCTGAGTGTCACAGCTAGATAGGCTCCCAGAACAGGTAATATAGAGTGTGAAATCTGGAAATAGTCTCAGAAAAAAATGCTACTTCTGAAGAGATTCTTAGGACATTTCATGTTAAGGCTAGAAGGTACTTTAGTAACCATCTAAGCCTGTATCTTCATTTTATAAAAGAGGGAATTGAAGGCCAGGAAAATGAAAGGAATTGTTCAATAAGTGGTAGTTCAGAGAACACAATTCAAGAATCCTCTTATCTCCTACTCCAATATTCTTTGCATTCCAATACTCTGAAATACCAGACCTCCAAAATACCAGGTATACTTAGGAATTATAGGTTGGGAACAACCTTTCCCACACTTTACTTCAAAGTCCACTATTTACACATATGTCTGGGTTTATTTCTTCATCCATTTATTTAGTTCTTCATTCATTTATCTATTTATTTATTTATTGAGGGAGGGATGATTTCATTACTATTGCAAACTCTCTCTTCTAATACAGTCCAGCCATGATCATGTAACATATACTCTTCAAGAGTCACTAGGACACTGTGAAGTTAAGTGATTTGCCCAGTGTCACACAGCGAGGATGAGTCACAGGTTGGACTTGAATACAGGCCTTCTTGGGACTGAGGTCAGCTTCATCCAAGACACCAAAATGCTTTTCATAGCTCTACATATCACCTTGAAAAAGAAAAGGCTGTATGAGTCCTTTCATTAGCTAGTCATTATCTGTTGTGCAAACAATGAAATTGTCTGCAAAAGTCCTCAAGCTGTGAGTCATTTGAATGGGAAAGTGATGACAATCCAATGGCCCTGATGTCAAAGCATATTGCAGAAAATATAGTGAAAATAATGTTAGAGTATGACGGAAGCCATTTACAACAAGGGTCTGATTGATTTGAAAATGTCAGATCCTATGAATATTAAAAGATTCCAATTAAACTAAAAAAATAATGAGATCTATAAAAAAAGAAATTGAAGGTCATAGATCATTAAGGAAGGACAAGAAAAATAGGCAGGTTTAAATTTTATTCCCAATGTCCATGATTATTGTTCTATAATCTGAAGTGCCTTTCAACTCTGGTATTCTCTGTCAGTATTCTCTAAGGTCCTTTTTTAGTTTTTACATTGTATGTTCTATGAAGTCTCTCTAATCTCTAATATTCCATATACCTACTTCCCTAAAACTCATAACTAACCTTCCTTACTTCTCTTCCCAAATAGCCTACTAATTTTCCAATGGTTCAACAACTTATAAACTAACTCTGATTTTGGAGCCACCTCGCCTCCTGTTGCTAGCAGCAAGAGTAACTTCACAAGTAGGGTGCTGAGTCTTAATTGTGGCAGTGAGAAGATGGCATTGAAAAGCTAAATTCAATCTACATTGCTGCCAGCCAGAAAAACAGAAGAGGCAGTGTTTGAAAAAATTAAACATCTGTGCTCGCACCCGACACTGTGGTCACGTAGGGTATAATTACCAAAGAAAGTTATTTCCGAGTGGCTCTCTTTGCCCCCTCTCTCTTTTCTTCTTAGATTCACTTACTCAGCTGTTTGAAAGCCAGCGGCAAATTGCTCTGCTTTGTAAGTAATTGCATACCCCAGCTCCTGCTGGGAAAAATATGGGATGCTTGGGAATGATTTTGCAAAAAGCTATCAGTACATGCTTACATTTTCCAGGAGCTGATCCAAAGAATGTGGTGCTATGGTGGGAAATAAGCTTTAGGTTGGAAGTGTAGGAACCCGGATTCAAATTCTGACTTTGCTGCTAATTTGCAGTATGTCATTGGGCAAGTCATAGCTTGCTCCAAGGCTCAGTTTTCTTTTCTATAAAATAAGGGTATTAAAAGAGATGGCTTCTAAAATCCTTTCCATCCCTATTATTCTCTTCTCTGGAAAGTAAGATCCCTTCCAGCACTATCATTCTCTGCCCTGGAAAGTACTAGCATTCTATGTTCTATTGCCTTCCTTGCTAGAATTCTCTAATAAAAACTTGGGAAAGTTAGTGCAACTGTGAATAAATAACTAGGTCAATATTCTGGCCTTGAAAGTTAGCTTTCAATGAGTAATGTTTTTATTTCTCTTGTCATTGGAGCAGAATGGATAAAGAAGTAAAAAGATTTAAGAGTTCATCTCTATAAAGTACTTTTTTAAAGTAAAATATGTTGTGAAACATAACTCAAATAAAATAAACCTGTAGTAATCACTTGTTGCATGCAAAGCACTATGTTAGGTCCTGGAAAAATATGACATTTAGGTGAGACAAGGCCTATCCTTTCATGAATGATAAGATCATGACTGACATGAGGATTCAGGAAAGGCTTCAGTGGGAAATAATATTTGAATTGCAATTTAAAGAGTTGTAGAAAATCAAGTGAACAAGAAGGCTATTTTATTCAAAGGAATGGTTTGACTGAAAGGAAAGAAGGCAGGAAAACACTGAACTGTTTGGCAGATATTTTGGTATGAGAGTGAATCATATGGGACATGACAGAAAGGTGAAGTAACAACAACATATTGTGGCAGTCCTTGAAAGTCAGATGATGTAGTGTAGTGTGCTTTTTAAGAGAAATCGAGGGGGGAAAGGGCATAGGTTTAAGGTTGTAAGTTGTTGGAAGGTTATTGCATGCAAAAAGTAGTTATTTTGAGTGCTAATGAGGCCTATACAGTTGGGATAGAGAAGAAACAATCGAAACAAGAGATGTCACTGATATAGATTTGGCAATATTTGATGATAGCTCAGATAGCAACAGTGAGAAAAACACGAGTCAAGTATCTCACCAAAGTATTATCCATAATATATGATGTCCTCCACTAAAGTCTTTTTATGATGCCTCATTGTGGTTCAGAGATGGCACTAGGTTCTCCAAGGTTATATCAATGAAGCAGAAGCCTGGGAAAGTCTTATATCAAGTTGATGGGGCCTCAAATATAGCTCTAGAATCAATCTGTACATCTGTCTGTCTAAGGACATCCTTGTGAAGTCAAAAGAAGTCCATCGCAAGAAGGCTGACCACCAAAGAATTAATTTTTTTTTCAGCAACGGTAATGAAAGAAGCGCTTGTTCCAATCTCTGAATGTGCATCAGTAGAAAGAATACTCACATTGACAAAATCCATTTTCAATCAATAAACAGTTATTTACTAAGCTCCTAATATGTGTGGACTCTGCAGTTAAGCCCTGAAGACACAAAGCAAAAATAAAATTATCATTGTTCTCAATGAGGTTCATTCTATCATATTTGTTGAAATTCATTAGTTAATTATTAGTTAGACATTTGTTAGAACTCATGAGTAGGAATAGGTAGGTGGTTCAGAGAACAGAGTCAGGCCTGGGTTCAAATATGACCTTAAATACTTCCTAGCTATGTGATCTTGATTAAGTCACTTAATCCCAATTGCTTGGCCCTTTCTGTTCTTTTGTCCTGGAACAGAGAGTTAGTATCAATTCTTTTCTTTTTTTTCTTCTTTTTTTATTTAGAATATTTTTCCATGGTTACATGATTCATGATTTTTCCCATCCTTCTTCCTTCCCCCCTCCTGGAGCCAATAAACAATTCCACTGGGTTAAACATGTATCATTGTTCAAAACCCATTTCCATAATATTCATATTTACAGTAGAGTGATATTTTAATGCCAAAACCTCAAGTATATCTCCATCAAACCATGTCATTGATCATGTATTTTTCTTCTGCATTTCTGCTCTTACAGTTCTTTCTCTGGATGGGGATGATGCTCTTTCTCAGAAGTCCCTCTGGATTATCCTGAATCCTTACATTGCTGCTAGTAGAGAAGTTCATTACATTCGATTTTACCACAGTGTATCTGTCCCTGTGTACAACATTCACCTGGTTCTGCTCCTTTCACTCTGCATCGATTCCTGAAGATCATTCCAGTCCACATGGAATTCCTCTAGTTCATCATTCCTTTTTAGCATAATAGTAATCCATCATCATCATATACCACAATTTGTTCAGCCATTCTCCAATCAATGGACACCCCCCCCCATTTTCTAATTTTTTTTGCCACCACAAAGAGTATGGCTACAAATATTTTTGTACAAGTCTTTTTCCTTATTATCTCTTTGGGGTACAAACCCAGCAGTGGTATGGCTGGGTCAAAGGGCAGGCATTCTTTTAAAGCCCTTTGTTCATAGTTCCAAATTGCTCTCCAGAATGGTTGGACCAATTCATAACTCCACAGCACTGTCCTAATATCTATTCTTATAAGATAAGGGATTTTTTAAAGTAATTTGTATAAGTACTATCCTCTCTGTTTTCAGATGTAGAAACTGAACCTTTGAGAATTTAAGAGACTTTCCCAAAATCACATAGCAAGTTGATAGTCAAAGGAATCAAACTCTGTTCTCCTCAACCTTTTGCCCAGTGCTCTTTTCAATAGAAAATGTTGGTACAATATTATTGAAGTTAAAACATGCATCCTTTCTATTAATAAAAGATAAGCTACAAAAATGAAAAATGATATATACTGATTAGGTAGTTTTGCTTAACTATGTTTAGGGAATATACTTTGTAAGGGGGTTATTTTTTGTATTTTTCTTGGAAAATATCTTAGATCAAAACAAATCAGAATGTTTTAAATTAACATTTCTTAACATAATCATTCATCTGTGAATTTTTACAACCAGATCTTAGATTACTGAACAATCATCTTCATAACTGGCCCTCAACAATGATAGGAAGCTGATCTAGACTTCATAATATTAGTGGCTGTTCATAAAAACTACTGATTCAGAGAGAGTCAGTGTGAAGAGGATGGGAAGAGTACATAGACATTTCCCTTATAACATTTTTCTCTCATCTCCCACAAAACAGTGAGTCTAAAAAGTCTAGGCCAATGTTTCATCATTGGGGCAAAAATCCCCAGCCAACTGAACTCCAAGGAAAATAGGAACACTTAGAGACAGAATTCCCTCCTAGAATGTGTGGTAACATAAAGAGCATTTTTTGTCAGTAAATATAATGGAGAGGAATTCTGACTCAGTGAAAGGATATTTGGTCTCAGAGTAAGGAATACCTAACTTCAAGTACCCCCTCTGGAGGGTTTAGTATTAGTGAAAGCTGGAATCACTCCAAGAATCCTCTCAGGTACTGCCTCTGATACATCCTGTTTGTCTGACTTTACTTCTCAGTGTTCCAGGTAACTTTCTAAGACTAAAAGTTGAAGAACAGGTATGGACCTGCATTTGGAGGATTAGATTTCCTCATCTGGAAATGTCATTGAAATCCCAATGATGAGAGGAGGGTACAATGATTGCATTGAAAGTGGACACCTGGATTTTAACCAGCTCTGCCATTTACTATCCTTCAGCAATCCACTCCCCATCTTTGAGTCTTCATTTGCTCCCCTTTTATTTTTTTTAAACCCTTAACTTCTGTGTATTGGCTCTTAGGCGGAAGAGTGGTAAGGGTTGGCAATGGGGGTCAAGTGACTTGCCCAGGGTCACACAGCTGGGAAGTGGCTGAGGTCGGATTTGGACCTAGAACCTTCCATCTCTAGGCCTGACTCTCAATCCACTGAGCTACCCAGCTGCCCCCATTTGCTCTCCTTTTTTAAATGAAAAGGTTGGACCAGGGACTTTGAAAGCCCTTCCTACTTCAGTCATTTTTGTTTTATGTTCTAAAGTACATTTAAGCTCTAATATTCTTTATTGTAAGGTTTCTCCTAGCTCTAATGTTCTATGGTCTTTATTCCAAGATCCCTTCTAGCCATAACATCCTATAATCTACTGTACATTCTATTCTGTCTTCTAGCTATATTTTATTGCTCTATAAATGGTCCAGGCAAGATGTTAAAGTCATATTGATGCATAGAAAATAATGAATCTACTCCTAAATCCTTGGTTAGCTATCCTAGAAACAGGTCACATTGGCTAACTGTGACATGCCATCTCTGATGACTAGATCTTCCCAGTGGAAACTCGGGGCTTTCTTTCATTCTCTATCTTCCCTGGTTACTTCTCTTACCCTATCCCAAACTATAACTATCTCGGGACTGCTGCAGAGACACACTTTACCATTTTAAAGATTCATAATGAGCTAAAAGGCCACATCAGAATCAATTTATTATTCACTAAAGTCTCAGGTCCCTGCCTGTTTTGTTCTCCTGAATAAAACATACCATGGATAGTGTAAAGGCTGCCAGCAGCAGGAAGAAGAAAGGATAGCAGAGTAATACATATTTACATAATTAGAGGGGGAAGAAATGTTGGAGCAGATTTTTCTTTTGAAAGTGTATGTTTATCTGAATCTCTGGCTAGAGAAAGATGTTTACCTAGTGTGGAGTAAAAGTGTACTTTCTCCCTGATGGCAGCAAAGCTATTATCCAGGATCTGTTCTTGTTAGGAACCACTGGTTTCTTCTGTTTAGGTGTTGGACACCTATATTCAGGTGGATTTCAGGAGCATACCTATTCCTTATGGTTGGAAGTTTGCCAGACAAAAGACAACTGAACAAATGTAGCATTAGAAAGAAAATAATATTGGGAATTAAGGAAATCAAATGGCTCTGCCCTTTAACTAACTTTTTATCACTTCTGAATCTGGTCCTCAGTTTCCTTACCACTAAAGGCTTTTGCAAAAGACCAGGTGAGAGGAGATGAGAGAATAGACTAGGATGGTGGCTGGATGCCTGGAAGGAAGCAGATATAAGAGATGCTATGGAAGTAGAAAGGGCAAAGGAAAAAAAGTGGGGAAAAGCCTCATTTCTAATATACAATGGTTGATTTTTCAGTTCTATATCTTAAGATTCCTTCTGATTCTAGTATTTTATATTATAAGGTCCCTTCTGGCACAGACAATCTATGTACCCCTTCTTGCTTTGATATTCTGTATTCTAAGTTCCATTCCAGTTCTGACATTCTGTGTTTCTTGCTCTCCTATATCTTCCAACTCTGTCAGTCTATATTCCATGTTCTAAGGCAACTTCCAGCCCTGATATTCTTGTAAGCTTTCAACTGGCCTCCATTCCTGGAGTAGGTGACACTGGTTGAAATTTATTATTCTGGGAGCAGCTGGGTAGCTCAGTGGAGTGAGAGTCAGGCCTAGAGACAGGAGGTCCTAGGTTCAAAACCCGACCTCAGCCACTTCCCAGCTGTGTGACCCTGGGCAAGTCACTTGACCCCCATTGCCCACCCTTACCAATCTTCCACCTATGAGACAATACACCAAAGTACAAGGGTTTAAAAAAAATTTATTATTCTGGTGGCAAGCACATGTTGGTTTCCAGCAACAGTAATTCCCTGTACAAACAAGGAGACATTTTAATTTATACCAGAGAATTGGCCAAGTTATTTTGCATAGAAACCATATTTTAAAAATTAATCGGGCTGCATATGCAGATATATGCAAGTACAAATAATACATCCTAGGGGTGAGTCCTGCTTGTAATCTATTTCACTTGAAAACTGTTTTATTAATGAATTTTACAAAAAAAAATAGCTGCATCAAAGACCTTGCCTTGACTAAATTCAGATTATTCAAGAGAAAGGAAAACCATTGACTACTGACATTTGCCCCTTTCTCCGACTAGCCAAATAGCCTTTTGTTTTCTTGCAGAGACATTTCTTGTTCTTTATGGTATATCTGAACCCAATTAATGTAGTTGATCAGTAACTAATACAAATGGAATTGCTACTGTTTCCTAAAACTATTTTTGTAAAGATTTGCTGGAATTCAGGAAATTAAATTTCTCTCAGAAAATAAGTACTGAATGGTTTTTTGATACTTTTTTTTCTGTTACCTACTTTAATTTATTGAAAGTCAAACTTTTCAGGGAAAAGGATTAATCTAAACTGCTCTAGTTCCTCATAATCTTCCTGGTGGTGAGTGGTCTTCAGAGGAAACCCAAAAAATTCCTGAATTACCTTAGTTTGTGTCTATTTCTTTCCCTGGCCTCTACCCCTGGGAAAATTGATACAATAACTCAAATATCAATCATTTACACCTCAATTTGAATTCATTTAATCAGATTTCTTAGTTACTGATAATAGCTAATATTTAAATAGCTCTTTGGGATCAGTTACATAGTACTTCATATACATTATCTCATTTGATCCTTGTAATAACCCTTAGACAGAGTAAGGATAGAAAATATTGTCCCCGTTCTACAATTTGATACACGACAAGTGTAGGCACAGGGGACACAAGTACAAGAAATAGTCTCTGCCCTTAAGAAGCTTATACTATAGAAAGGGGAGGGAATATATATAAACATAGGCACAAACGAAATAGTCAAGGGGTGATCTGTGATCGGGGACTTGAAGGAGAAGTGTTCACACAAGGAGAATCAAGAAAGATGTTAGATAAAATAAGCAATTTGAGCTGAGCTTTGAATAAAGCCAAGGATTATGAATGAAAAAAATGAATAAACAAATAAGTGAACAAAAGAATGAATGAATTAGTTTATATTAAGCAGCTAAATGGTGCAGCAGATTGACTCCAAATTGAACTTGCAGTCAAAAAGATCTGAATTCAAATACTATCTCAGACACTTACTAGCTGAAAGGCCCTGTCTGGGAAACACATTTAACATCTCACAGCAATAATTTCCTTATCTGCAAAAGTAGAGTTAATAATAGTATTTCTCTTACATGGTTGTTGTGAGGATCAAATGAGATAACATATGTAAATGTAAATCACTTTGCAACCTTTTAAAGTACCATATAAATGCTAGCTATTCGTATTAAGTACTGTGCATAATTAACTTAACTATTATTATAGCCTAGCACTGTGGTAAGCACTGAGTATTCAAAATGAAAAGCAATCCAGTCCCTGCTTTGAAGGAGTTCATGTTCTAATGGAGGAGACAATTCATAGGTGAGATTTTAGGTGTACAGCGGATAGGAAAGTTAAAAAAGAGTACATCAGCAAGGCTGATAAAAATGCATCTTCTTTAATTTCATTTCCATTGATAAAAATAATATCCTTTTCTGATGTTGAGCCATTAGACTGTGCCAAGGACTACTGCAATTGCTTTAGGTGGAAAGGTTTCTCTTCTCAGATTTCAGTAACTATGGATGCAGGAGCTATAGCACCTGAGATAAATAAGATTAAAAGAGGATATTTCCAGAAAAAGTGCTTAGCACTGTGTGGGGCACATAGTAGGCACTATATAAATTTTATTCTCTTCCTCTCCTCTCAGTGGCCAGGCTGCACCCCTGGCTAATGGCTCTGGGAGACAGAAATCAAGAGGAAGAGTATCATAGGTATGAGGGAAAGCCAGTTCAAGGCACAAAGATTGGGAATTAGTGTTACATAGGAGAAATAATTAGAAGAGCAGTTTTTGTAAATAATAGCATTTTGGGAATAGAGTAATGTGTCATAAGGCTAGGCATGTAAGTTGGGAGCAGTCATGGAGGATGGGGAATACCAAAGAGAGTAGGTTATGTTTGATCCTAGAACTTATGTGGAGCCACTGGTATTTATTAAGAAGGAAAGTGATCAGTGGAGTGAGAGTCAGGCCTAGAGACAGGAGGTCCTAG
Source organism: Gracilinanus agilis (assembly GCF_016433145.1). Taxonomy (NCBI): domain Eukaryota; kingdom Metazoa; phylum Chordata; class Mammalia; order Didelphimorphia; family Didelphidae; genus Gracilinanus; species Gracilinanus agilis. The sequence goes on along the minus strand of NC_058131.1, from coordinate 388,329,438 downwards.
GTTCAAAACCCAGCCTCAGCCACTTCCCAGCTGTGTGACCCTGGGCAAGTCACTTGACCCCCATTGCCCACCCTTACCACTCTTCCACCTATGAGACAATACACTGAAGTACAAGGGTTTAAAAAAAAAAGAAGGAAAGTGATATTGTCAGACTTGGGAAAATCACTTCGAGTAGAGGATGGATTAAAATGGGGAAATACCTAAGGCAAGAAAACCTATTAGTAATCTATTTCAGTCATCCAGGTAAAAAGGGAATAAGGTACTGTCCTGGGGGAGTGCCTGTATGAGCAGAGAGAAGAGTTGTGGCAGCAGAAATAATAATATTTGACACTAGACAAGATCAGAACGAGTAAACCAGTAACACCAATGCTTCCAATCTGGGTGCCTGGAAAGATGGATGTGCTGTCAATAAAAATATAGACGTTCTGAAGCAAAAATAACTTGTCCTTTGAACTTAACAATACATTAACGTATATCATAGATATTTATGAATCATATCTACCCACTATTCCATAACCTCCATGAGGAAAAGGACTGGGTATTATTTACTTTTGTTTTTTTTTCCCCAGGCTTTCTAGAAAAATTAATTCATGCCAAAAGTGTTATCACTGTACCTCATGGAATCAAAAATAAGTATTTATTATCCTCTTGGATTTTTAGTGGCTAGATAGGCTAAAATCTTTTAATTGTTTGTACATCACACATTTTAGTCTCCGCAGTGATTCAGTTTAATTCAATTTTGTTATGTCATTAGAAAGCAAGATCATCTGAATGACATTCATTGCTATTATAAGGAATCCTTCCACTTCTTCTATCTGGGTTGCATACTAGATATCTTTGACAGCAGTGATAAATATCTTCAGTGAGTATAATCCAAAGCACAAATGTGTGTATATATGCATTTGTATGTATACATATAAACACATATATGTGTCACATATATATGAAACGTGTATTGTGTATGTGTTAAATTGATATCCATAAATCATCATCTCTACATCTACATAATTTGATCCACCTTCAAAAATCTTATATGCATTGGAGACATCTTATTGAGGGAGTACCTTTAAAAAGGAACATTGTTCTATGTCATAAAATGTTAATTTATAGTCAACAAATGATAAGCAGCACGTAATTCAATTGTGATAGCAAAGATGCTATCTGATATAGAATATTATTTGTAAAAGCTTGCCTACTCCCTTCTTATAACTTCATCAAGAATGTTGTTGTTGTTATTGTTAGCTTTTTTGCAATCACCACCACAATACTACCACTTGAACAAAATAGATTCTTGGAAAACCTTTAAACAAAACCCCCTAGTGGTTTTCCACTTTCATATTTTACAAAATAATTAATTATTTTTAAAATAATTGGTTTTCATTAATAATTCTCCATTTAACCAAATTCAAGTTTTTTCTTCTTAATTGAGTGATATGTGAGGTAAGTTGTAGTGTCCAAATTGAATGAATTCAAAAACCTTCTAGAAAAAATTTCAATAGTTGATTTCTGCTTTTCTAAACCTCTGTGACCAAAATTCCATGCCCTCTAGCCCCACAAGTCATTTATATGGAAATCTAAATACAGAAAAGATTGACTAAATTATATTCAAGACAATAAAATATAGGCTTTTATTTTCTTCATCGAGGTTTACAGCAACTAAAAGACATCTTGCAATGTCTTCCAGTGATGAAATAACCATAAATTCTGAAATCCAAATGAGCGTGTTGGCCTTAACTCTCCCACTCAGTAAGAACACTGACTATCCACAAGAAAATGCTAACAATCTGCCAAGGAGCCTGGTGACTGAGAAGTCATGGCAGAGATCCCAAAGACTTTATCCAGGGGCAATCAATTACAGAAATCCATCGGGTGTAATTTATGGGGGAAAAAAATCAGTGGTACCTACCTGAAATATGTGTTCTTCCTACAACAATCCTAATCAAATGGAATCAAGACCTGACCTGAAGATTTCCAATGATGGTGAATCTGCCTCCCACAAAAGTGCATTGCATTCATAGAAAACTAATTTCTAGGAATTTCTTTCTGATGTTAAGCCAAAAACAATCTCATGGCAACTCAATTCCCCATGCCTAGTTACTCCTATTTCTTCTTTCTGAAGCCAAGAAGAACAAATCTAATCCTTCATCCCTGTAAAAGACCTTCAGAAATTTGCAGTTATTTCTCCTCTGTCTTCTCTTTTTAAAGCTAACCATGCCTGGTTCTTTCAATAATTTCATCTTTCAAACGGTTTTAATTACACAAACCAATTTCCCCATCTTCTTATGAACATTCCTTATTCTTGATATTTTTTTTTTCATAAAATGTTGTGTCCAGGACTAAACACAGTTCCTCAAATTGTCATCTCCCTCCAAATACCAAACGTGTATTTATTTAACCTAATATCCACTTGGTTTGAGGACATTTATATCACATTGCTAACTTTCACTTAACTTGTAGTTTAGTAGTTTTCTCTAACCCTAACACTTATTCCCCCTCTTTAAGCATGGTTCTTTATCTGTAAAATGGCTATAATACTACTTCTGCATCTTCAGTCACAGAACATTTATCTTATCGGTCATAGACCTTTCTCCATCCCAAGGTTATTTTTCTTGTGGTTAGAGAATCATCACTGAAGATATTTTTGAAGTGACCAGAAATATTACTGCTTCTAAGAAGTAGCATTGTATTTTTTCCTCCCTGACTCTTCCCTCTGAGCATTTTCTCCTGGTGAAGAAGTTTATTTTAGGATGTGTTGTGTTTTCTGGAAACTGTCCATAAGCTTAAGAAAAATACCAACTGTTGGTACAGATTTGGCTGAGAGTCACTTCCATTTCTGTTCTAAAGAGGCCTATTCAGGTGCTTTTTTCAGGGGCACTTTTCTATTGAGGAGAACAAGGTATGACATACTAGTTAATTAAACCTAGAAATAAAAATCATGTTTAATCTAACAGCTGAAGGGTAAATGATCTCTTTAGAAGGAGATCACCAAGCCTTAAAAAATGAAATCAGGAGGTTCCGGGTTAAGATGGCGGCAGAGTAAGAAGCAGCTCTTAACCTCTCCTGACTGAAAACACACAAAACTCCTCAAAGGGACATAAAAACAAGTCCAGACGAACAGAGGAACCCCACAACAGGGCACACCGTGGAAGGTACGTGGAATCGAGGCATTTCCATGCTATAAAGGGGTGAAACAGCTCTCACTAAATCGCGGGCTGAGTAACCACCCCAACCCCACCCACTCCACACACATCTATAGTGCCGAAGCCAGCTAAAAAGAAATAGAGCAAGCTTGGGGCACCCATCGAGTCATTGGCAGCTCCAGGGCCTGTTCCTGAGAGCAGCAAGATTTAGGACCCCAATAAGCCAAAAAACACACGCGAAATCTGAGCGCGGGAGCAGAGAGTGGACGCAGGGCGCAGAGCGCGGGCTGAGAGCGCAGGCACTGCGGAGGCGTGAGTGGAGGCAGACACAGCCAGGAACTAAAGCCTGAGTGGGGAACCAGCGTGGACGGGTATACAACTGTGGAAGCAGCGCCCTGAGACTTGTAAAGGAACCTCCCGCAGAGGATCAAGCAAGGGGGTCCACCAGGGGGCTTGACTTTGGAAAAAAACAGAACTCATACCTCAGGAGCCAATAGACTGCGGACAGACACTGAGCGCGAGGATAAACCTGAGAAGCTGCTGGGCTAATGATGGCTACCCAGTCTCAGGAAGCTCAGAAGAGAAAGAATAACAACAAGAAAAAGAAGTCTTTAACACTCGACAACTTTTACACAGAGAAAATCCAGACAACTGAACAAACAGAGGAGGAGAACAAACAAGCAGCCGGACCCTCCTCAAATAAGGAAAACTCCTCACAAGCTATGGAAGAGTTCAAAACTGAGATTTTGAGGAAAATGGAAGAGATCTGGCAAGAAAATAACAGTTTAAAAGGTAGAATCTTGCAAATGGAAAGTGAGGCTCAGAAACCAAATGAACTGATAAGCAAATTGAACACCAGAAATATCCAGATTGAAAAGGAATACCAGAAGATTATGGCCGAAAACCAGAAGATCATAGCCGAAAACCAGAAGATTACAGCCGAAAATCAAAAGATCATAGCCGAAAACTGAAAGATTATAGCCGAAAACCAATCCCTAAAGGCAAGAATTGAGCAAGTAGAAGCTAATGATCTCTCAAGACAACAAGAACAAATAAAACAAAGTCAAAAGACTGAAAAAATAGAAGGAAACATGAAATATCTCAATGAGAGAGTGACAGACCAAGAAAACCGGTCTAGAAGAGACAATTTGAGAATAATCGGTCTTCCAGAAAAAACAGAAATTAATAGAAACCTGGACTCCATACTAACAGAAATAATTCAGCAAAATTGCTCTGAAGTCCTACAACAAGAGGGCAATATAGACAGTGAAAGGATTCATAGAACACCTGCAGTATTTGATCAAGAAAGGAAAACACCAAGAAATATCATTGCAAAATTCAAGAGTTTCCAA
>NC_058131.1:388287318-388320156 GCF_016433145.1 Gracilinanus agilis | reverse complement strand
GCTACCCACATTCAGAGGAAGGACTGCAGGAGAGGAAACATATAAGAAAAGCAACTGCTTGAACGCACGGGTCGGGGTGGACATGATTGGGGATGTGGACTCGAAATTACCACACCAATGCAACCACCAACAATTTGGAAATAGGTCTTGATCAAGGACACATGATAAAACCAGTGGAAATGTGCGTCGGCCATGGGAGGGGGGAGTGCGGGGGGTGAAGGGGAAAGTAGGAGCATGAATCATGTAACCATGTTAAAAATGATTATTAATAAATGTTAAAAAAAATGAAATCAGGATAAAATTGTAGAATTTTATATTTTAAAAGAACCTTAAAGATTATCTAGTTCAACCTGTTCTTTTTATACATAAGAAGTTAGGTGTTTTAATGACTAGGTTTTTTCTCTCTAATACCTCACTTTATTTTTAAACATATAATTATTTGTTTCAGTAAATATTTCCCGATTAAGTGCTAAAAATGTTTAACAATCATCTTTTTTTAAATTCTGGGTTCCAAATTCTTTTGATCTCTCTATCCCTCCCCTCTCTTTAGAAGGAACAAAATTTGATATCAATTATACATGTGAGTCATGCTAAACATATTTCTATATTGGCCATTTTGCAAAAGAAAACAGACCAAAAAAAGTATAAGATTTAAAAAATATGCTTCAGTCCACATTCAGATTTCATCAGTTTTCACTCTGGAGGTGGGTAGAATTTTTCATCATAAGACCTTCAGAATTGTCTTGGATCGTTCTCTTGTTCGGAATAGCTGACTTTCACAGTTTATCGTACTTAAAATATTGTTGTTACTATGTACAGTTTTCTCCTGGTTTTGTTCACTTAACTTTGCATCAATTCAAATATATTTTCCAGGTTTTTCTGAAACTATCCTGCTCATCTTTTCTGATAGCATGATAGTATTTCATCACAATCAGATGCCATAATTTCTTCAGCCATTCTCTGATTGATTGACAGCCCCTTGATTTCCAATTCTCTGCCACCACAAAAAGAGCTTCTATAAATATTTGTGAACAGACAGGTTCTTTTCCTTTTTGTTTCATCTAGTGGCTGTATTGTTGGGTCAAATGATATGCAATTTTCTAGCCTTTTAGGCATAGTTTCAAATTGTTCTCCAGAATTGTTACATCAGTTCACAATACTATCAACAATGCATTAGTGTCCCAATTTTCCCATATCCCCTCCAGTATTTGTCATTTTCTTCATATGAAGCATTAAACATAGGTTTGGGGTGGTAACTCAGAGTTTTTAAATTTGTATTTCTCTAATAAATAGTGATTTAAAGCATTTTTAATGTCACCATCAATTGTTTAATTTCTTCTTCTGAAGACTGCATATTCATACCCTTATTCATTTGTCAACTGGGTAATGGTGTTTATTTTTATAAATTTGACTCAGTTTCCTATTTATTTGAGAAATTCAGTTTTTATTAGAGAAACTTTCTATGAACTTATTTCTAGTTTCCTATTTTCCCTCTAATTTTGACTGAACTAGTTTTATATGTACAACAGCTTTTCTTTAATTTCATGAAATAAAAATTATCTACTTTCTGTGATTTTCTCTTTCTCTTGTTGATCATAAATTCTTCCCTCATCAAAGATCTGACAGAAACATTTTCCCATGCCCCCCTAATTTACTTATAATATTAACTTTTATATCTAAGTCATTAATCCATTTTAACCTTATCTTGGTATATGGTGTGTGATGTTGGACTATGCCTAGTTTCTGCCAAACTACTTTCTAATTTTCCTAACAATTTTTTGTCAAATGATGAGTTTTTACCAAAAAACAAATTTTGGATGCCCTCCAAACTGTGGAATTACTTATGATTGTAATGGAATAGTTCTATATGAAATTATGAGTAAGACACTCTCAAAAAAATTTGGACTTACCTGAACTGATGCAGAATTCAGTGAGCAGAACCAGGAGAATATTGCACACAGTAATAGCAATATCACACAATGCTCAATTGTAAATGTCTTAGCTATTCTCAATAATATATCCACTATCCAAGGAAATTTCAAGGGACTTATAATGAAAAATGTTATCAACTTCCAGGAAAAGAAGTTATGGAGTCTGAATGAAGATCAAAGCATACTTTTTAAAAGTATTTTTTCTTGTTCATTTTGTCTTTTTATCTTTCACAACATGACTAATATGAAATATGTTTTGTGAACCTACACACTTCATAACCTATATCAAACTATTTGGCATCTCAAGGAGGCAAGAAGGAGGAAATATGAAACAAAATTTTAAATGACAAAATATAATTGGGAAAAAACTTTATCTGTCTAAAACAAAGAAAAAGCATATATCAGTAATGGGGATACACTTTAATCTTCGTAATAAGAACAGGGGTAAAGTAACAAAGTTCATTATCAATACTATTATTCAATATTGTATTAAAAATGCAAACTACACAAGGCATCTTAGTGGCTCAGTGGACAGAAATCCAGCCTTGGAGGGGGGTGGGATCCTGGGTTCAAAGATGGCCTTCAAGACTTTCTTACTGTGTGACCCTGAGCAAGCCATGTAACCCCAAATGCCTAGTGTATACCATTCTTCTGCCTTGGAACCAATACATAGTATTGATTCTAAGATGGAAGCTAAGCATTTTTTTAAAAAGAAATGCTAGCTAGAGGAATAAGAGAAGAAAAAAATTGAAGGGCTTAGAATAGTCAATAAGGAACCAAAACTATAGAACTTTAGGTTATTATGGTCATTTACTACTCTAAATATTATCGCTATATATTGTGCATGTAATCTATTCCACTGATTCACCACCAACCTATTTCTTAGTCAGTATCAGATTGTTTTGATGATTACTGTATTATAATGAAATCTGAAATTACTAGGTTGCCTACCTTTATGTTTTTTTTCATTGATTCCTTGATATTCTTGACCTTCTGTTCTTGGTTTTAGATAAACACTGCTCATAATTTTAAGAAAGGTCTCATTCCTTATTATGTTTTCTAATGTTTTTAATATGAATAGGTTTTGTATTTTGTCAAATGCTTTTTTTTGGCATATATTTATATATTTTCTTAGAAAGCTCATTTATGGCTTATACAATTTGTTTTTCTAAGATAGGATTATTTAAGTACAGCATTTGATTTCCTGTTCTGTTATTCTGGTTAGTTTATATTTTTGTTAACTATCCATTTCATTTAAATTTTCAGTTTTATTAAAATTTAATTGGCAAAATAAATCCCAGTAATTTATTTAAATTAATTGATGATTTTTGTTAATCAAATTAACCAATGATGTGTGTATGTATATAACTATGTATATAAGTATATATATATATACTTTATGAAGCCAGATCTTTCTCTCCTTTATTGATGAATGCATGTTTAGGTATAAATTTCTCCCTAAGTACTGCTTTGGCTGTATTCCACAAATTTTGGGATGTTAATTGTAATCATTCTCTTTAATGAAATTGTTGATTGTTTCTATGATTTGTTCTTTGACCCACTCACTCTTTAGTATTAGATTATTTAGTTTACAATAAAAAATTAACTTTTTATCTATGTTTCTATGGTCTGTTGAATATGTTTATGTTGTTATAGACCATAAATATTTCATTTAATAATTCTGCTTTTCTGCATTTAGTTGTAATATTTTTATATTCTAATAAATAGTCAGGTTGTTTGTTTATTTGGGTTTTTTTGTAAAGGTGCCATGTACAGCTAAGAAAATGGTTCATTCTTTCCTATTCTCATTCAATTTTCTCCAGAGCTCTATTATGTGTAACTTTTCTAAGATTCTAGTTATCTTCTTCACTTCTAGGTTATTTGTTTTATCTTTATATTTATCTGGCTTAGAAAGAGGAAGACTACAGTCCCTGGCTGGTATAGTTTTACTATCTATAATTATTCCTTTAAGAATATGTATGTTATGCCATTTGGTGTATATATATACATACATGTATATGTATGTATGTATATATACATGTATGTATATATATACGTATATATATATATATTTAGTATTGATATCACTTCACTATCTGATTCTTCTGAGCAAGATAGCGTTTCTTCACTTGGAGGGTATGTGTGCTGAAGGAGGACTATACTTCTGATGTGAAAGCTTGCCAAACCCTTTTGGTTGTGTTCACCCTCTTTTGGTGTCCACCTCTCACCCAACTCTCTCACCTGAGGCTCCAAGAAGCAGTAACATGATCAATAGCTATAACTCAGTAAGCCATCTCAGCAGATGGCCTATTTTTGCTTTAATTTTTATCGGTGATCACAATTGCTACCCTTGCCTTTTTTTTACTTAGGTTGTAACATAATATATTGAGCTCCAGACTATTATTTTAACTTTATTCCTGTCTCTCTGTTTTCTGTGTTTTTTGTAAAAAACTTATTATTGGATTTTATTTTCTAATCCATTATGCTATCCACTTCTGTTTTATGAATGAGTTTATCTCATTCGCATTCACAGTTAACATTATTTGCGATGTATTTCATTCCATCCTATTTTCTTCTATTTATCCTTCTTTCTCCTTTTATCTTATTCCTCTCTAAAGTTTATTTTGATTCTGATCACTGCCTTCTTTCATCCACCTCCCTTCTATTACCCTAGCATTTCTCTTATCACCTTCCCCCTCTACTTTCCTGATGACTTATATAGATTTCTATTACCAGTTGAATATATGTGTATGTATTTGCTTTTTGAACCATTTTAGATATGAGTGAAGTTTGAGTATTGCCTGCCCCCTGCCTCCTTGACTAAATGCTTTTCCTTTTGTACCTCTTTTATATGAGATAATTTCCTATCATTGCCTCTTCTCCCAAAGTATCCCTCTTTCTCACTCCTTCACTTTATTTTTCTTTCAGTTATTCCATCATATTCAACTTACACCCATGCCCTCTGTTTATGTATATATCTAATAATGATAACATTGCTAGGAGTTACAAGTATCACCTTCCAATACAGGAATAGGAACAGTTTAACCTTATTGATTCTCTTATGATTTCTCTTTCATGTTTAACTTTTCATACTTATCTTGAATCTTATATTTGAAAGTCAAATTTTCTATTCTGTCTGGTATTTTCATCAAGAATGCTTGAAAGTCCTCTGTTTCATTAAATATTCACTTTTCCCCTGAAGGACTATCTTGAGTTTTACTGTCAACATTATTCTTGCTTGTAATTCTGTCACCTTTGTTTTTTAGACCATCCTGTTCTAAAACCTCTTTACCTTTAACATGAAAGTTGTGAAATCTTAGGTGATCCTAACTATAACTGAAATATTTAGACTATTTCTTCCTAACTGATTTCAAATTTTTCTCCTTGACATACAAGCTCTGGAATTTGGGTTTTAATATTCCTGAGAGTTTTCATTTTAGGATCTCTTTGAAGAGATTTAGCAGTTTCCATGTTAAAGGAAAGGAGCTTGGAATGTTATATTCCAGAAAGCAAAGGAGCTAGGATTACAGTCAAGAAAATCAATATAGTAAAACTGAATATAATCCTTCAGAGGAAATGGCTATTTAATGAAATTAATGAAATTTTACACATTCATGATGAAAAGAACAAGCTGAATAGAAAATATGACATTCAAACACAAGCCTCAAGAGAAGCATAAAAAGTTAGATATGAAAGAGAAATTACAAAGGAATCAATAAGATTAAAATATTTATGTTCCTTTATTGGAAGATGTTAAATGTAACTCCTAAGAATTTTATCATTATTAGGAAAGTTAGAAGTTATGTATGTACATAGAAAGAGGGCATGGTGAGAAAGAGGAATGCCTGTGAAAATGGTGAAGGAATATAGAATAATGCAGAATATTATGTCACATAACAGAGGTATGCAATTAAGACACTCAACAATGAAGAGAAAACTGTGCTGGCATGTGGGCAATGCTTGAACCATACTCTCATCATGAATTGGTTCAAACAGCAAAGAATATGTATACCCAATCATTAGAAAGTGCACATACCCAAAATGGAAATAGGAGGTGTAAGGATAGAAGAAAGGGAGGTGGTGAAAAAATTAATTTAAATTAAATTAAATTAATTTTTTAATTAAAATAGTTAAAAATTAACTCACTGGACATATAGCAAAAACTATTTGGGGGGTAGCTGGGTGGCTCATTGGATGGAGATCCAGGCCCAGAGATGGGAGTTCCTGGGTTTAAATCTGGCCTCAGACACTTCCTAGCTATGTGACCTTGGGCAAGTCACTTAACCCCCATTGCCTAGCCCTTACCACTCTTCTGCCTTAGAACCAATACAAAGTATTGATTCTAAGATGGAAGGTAAGGGTTTTAAAAAAAGAGTAAATAGAACTAAGTCAAATTTATAAAAATAAAGAGTCATTCCCCACCTGATTAGTAGTCAAAAGATATGAACAGGCAGTTTTCAGAAGAAGAAATCAAAGCTCTCAAAATCACACAAAAAAATTATAAGAGAAATGCAAATTAAAACGACTCCAAGGTACCACTTCACACCTATCAGATTGGCTAACATGACAGAATAGGAAAATGATAAATGCTAGAGGGAATATGAAAGAAACAGGCATATGAATACACCTCTGATAAAGTTGTGAACTGGTCCAAGGACTCTGGAGAACAATTTGTAATTATTCCCAAAGAGCTATAAATTGTGCAGACCTTTTGGACCTACAATTTCACTACTAAGTCTATATCACAAAGAGATCAAAGAAAAAAGGAAAGAATTTATAGGCATAAAAACACCTATTGCAGCTCTTTTTGTGGTGGCAAAATAATTAGAAAGTAAGAGGATGCCCCATCAATTGGGGAATGGTTAAAAATTTGTGATATATGATTATGATGGTGTACTAATATGCTATGAGAAATGACAAGCAAGATAGTTTCAGAAAAATCTGGGAAATTTAGATGAATTGATGTACAGTGAAGTAAAGCATAGGCAATGGCTAGAAGACTAGACTTGGAATCAGGAAAACTCATCTTCCAGAGTTCAAATCTTCTCTCAGACATTAACTAGCTATGTAACTCCAGTATCTTTTCCAAAAAACCCTAAATGGAATCATGAAAAGTTGGGCATGATTATAAATAGCAATATTGTAAGGATGATCAACTGTGAAAGGTTTAGATACACTGATAGATACAGTGATTTAGGACAATTCTGAAGGATTTTTAATGAAAAATGCCATCTACTTCCAGAGAAAACTGATAAAATCTAGATGCAAATTGAAGTATAATTTTTCCACTTTCTTCATTTTTCTTGCTTTTTTGATAAATGACTAATATGGAAATATGCTTTGCGTGATTTCACATGTATAATTAATACCATATTGCTTGCCTCTCCAATGAGTGAGAGAGGGCCTAGAAGAAGGAAAGGATTTGAAACTCAATTTTTAAATGCTAAAAAGAAATAAAGAAAGAAGGAACTCTCTACCACTAAAGGTTTTTGTTTTTTTTTAATTTAGAATATTTTTCCATGGTTATATCTTACTTTTTCCTCCCCCCTTCCGAAGATGACAAGCAGTTCCACTAGGCTATACATATATCATTGTTCAAAACCTATTTCCATGTTATTCATATTTGTAGTAGAGTGATCTTTTAACATCAAAACCCTAAACATATCCCTATAGAACCACGTGGTCAATCATATGTTTTTCTTCTGCATTTCTGTTCCCACAGTTCTTTCTCTGGACATGGATACTGTTCTTTCTCCTAAGTTCCTCTGGATTGTCTTGGAGCATTGCATTGCTGCTGATAGAAAAATCTATTACATTCAATTGTGCCATATTGTATCAGTGTCTGTGTACAATGTTCTCCTGGTTCTACTCCATTCACTCTGCATCAATTCATGGAGATCATTCCAGTTCACATGGAATTCCTCCAGTTCATTATTCCTTTCAGCACAATAATATTCCATCACCAACAGATACCATAATTTGTTCAGCCATTCCCCAATGGAAGGGCATCCTCTCATTTTCCAATTTTTTTACCACCACAAAGAGGGCAGCTAGAAATATTTTTTGTGCAAGTCTTTTTCCTTATTATTGATTTGGGGTACAAACCCAACAGTATCACTAAAGGCTTTATAATGATAGGATGGAGAAAACTTGTTGCTGTAAATGTCTTCTAAAGAGAATTTAGGTATTAACCAGGGGACTAGACTAGATGACTTCTAAAGTATTTTCTTTCTCCTGGATATTATGATTCTATAATCCTAATAGAAATTCAATAAATGATCACTGAATTTAACTGAACTGAATTGAATGAGATCAGTTACAAAGTTTTTACAGTACCTGGATGTTATAGCCTTTGGTACAATCTTTTCATATTAAAGATAGAGAATCAGCTAGAATTCAGAGATGTAATTGCGCTCAAGGTTACACATGGAGTTACTGTCAAAATCCTTTGCACTAAAACACATTGACTCCTATTTATCTATTTGCATTCTTCTTTACAGAATGAAGCTGCAAATATATCAAAGTTATGTTTGTAAATTCACTAAAAGAGATGAGGATGATTTTTGGATCCAACACAACTGTCCTAAAGTCTAATCTTTGGGTGATATCCATTTTTCTTTTATAAATTATGAGGATGATGGGTTGTAGTGGAAAAAAATTAGGCCTGAGAACCAGAAATCTTGGGTGTGGGTACTGGATCTGCCACAAATGTTATGACTTTGGACAAGTCCCTTTTTGTCTCTGTATCTCAGTTGCCTAGTCTGAACAATTAAGAGATTGAAATGAATAATCTCTGAAACTTATCCCAGCTCTGGTATTCTATGTGTAAAGGTCCTTTGTAACTTTGGAATATTTGTTCTAAGTTCCCTTCCAGCTACAACATTCTCTGTTTTAAAATCCTTTCCAAAGTTGACATTCTCTATTCAGTGTTCCTTTCTCACTACAACAGGCTGCTTCTTTTCTAGCACTTAGTAAGTACATTAATAATTCTTGTTTGTTGCTTGATTAACTCTCAATTTCACTGAAAATCAGTTCTATTTAAAAGTGCAATTAAATATCTTCCTATTATAGATGATGACATAAACCCAATGAGGCTAAAATGACCCACCATAGATAATTTAGGCTCAATGAATTCACCTGATTCAGTTATCCAAGAATCTACCTGTCTGAAAGTTAAAATGGCCTGAAACAGGAATGTGGGAATGTGATAGCAGTTGGGCTTCAATAGTTCTCTTTCTATTAGAAGATAATAATTTTAATTCTATCTTCTGGTTATATCTAGAATGGTAATATTTGTTGTTATAAAAAGTCTAACATTTAATTCAAATGAAAAATTCAACAAGCATTTATCTAATGCCCAGTCAATTATGAAACTTCATGCTTTGATAATATCAATATTAATAAGATTAAAATAGTTTCGTAGTTTACTCCACAAACATAAAAAGACATTAACATCATGAGAACTCATCTTACCATGATAAAAATTCACTATTTAATTTGAAAATGAACTAAACTTTTAATACGGAGCAGTTAACAGTAATTAGATTCTCTTTTATCAGTTGATTAACATTTATTAAGAGCTTATGTTCCAGCACTCTACTAAGTGCTAGGTATACAAATACGAAAAAAAAAAGATAGTCAACCCCACACCCCCTTCAAGGAACTTACAATGTAAGAGAGAAGACAATACACAATAAGAAAGCTGAAAAGCGGGGAGGAGAGGAGTCATACTGGAAAATAAGATGTGCAGGTGGGAAAGTAAAGCACATAGTGGGTACAAAGAGACATGCAGGAGAATGCTCAAAAAAGAGAAAATTAGTGGGAAATGAAGATATAGCTAGTTTGATAGCCCTCTTTAAAATGGAAGCTATGGTAGGAGTTTCTTATTCTTCTCTGTAGTCATCTAACCAGACAGGTAGAAGGGACTGAGAGTACTGATGAGGAATGAGTTGCTTTCATTGTAGTACTGAGATAACTAGAGTAGACTGAAACATTCAAAGTTCTATAATCTATTCCTAGGATCATAGAATTTAGACTTAAAATAGATGCTAAATATTGTCTAGATTAAATCTTTCATTTTTACAGAAGAAGAAATGGGTTCAGAGAAGGATAGGTAATTCCAAAGATCACCCAGCTAGCAAATATAGTACATGAAAAACAACTATCATCTGCTCTACAAGAAGCAATAATGTTTAATGAGAATGTATTAGATTAGGATCAGGAGACTAGATTCTAGTCCCAACACTACCATTGATTTAATGTATGATTTGGCTTATCATGAAACCTTAGGCAAGTCACATTCCATTTTGGATCTCAGTTTATCCTTTTTAAAATAATAGCTTTAGATTATATGATTAATAAGATACTTTCCAGATCCAATAATATGTATACTAAGGTCTCTTCCAGCACTGACATTATGTGTGCTCTGTTCAAAGGTGCTCATAGATTTTACTTTCTATGTTTTAAGATTATTTCTACCTTTTCTATAATATTTCTATATTCTTCATTATTCTACCATCTCTTCCAGTTCTGATTTCCTATTGCATCCTAACACTGGCATGCCATACAATTAATACCACCAAGAATTTCTAATTCAACTATACCTAGGTTGAAAGATGAACAAGTAAAGATAAACTCATACAGAAACCTAACAAATAGTTTTTAAATAGGAAGTTTTCAGAAAGTAAATTTGAAGCAATATCTTATACCATGAGCCACAATAAGCTCAAAATAGATATGATCTGAATATATAAAATCATACTACAAAACAGAAGAGAAAAAATAACCTTTAATAATTATGACAAGGGGATAATTTTTAGGTAAACAAGGAAGAGAGATCATTAAAGGTAAAATAAATAATTTAATTAAATGAAATTTAAAAACTTTTTCAGAAACAAGATCAATATAGCCAGATTAAGAAGAGAAAGTAACACATAAAACACTGGCATTAAATACATAAACAAGGATTCAAAAATATATACGTCCAAACTATATAAAGAAGTAGCATAAGTATATGACTAAGTGCATTACTCCAATGGATAAAGAATATGAACAAATAGTTCTCAAAATAATTGCAAATTATTAATAACTATGTGACCTTTTTCAAATCCTCCACAAAAAGATAAATACATATAAACATAAATCTCAGGTTTATTTTATGCCCAGAAAAAATAGCAAAATTGTCAATAAATGGGTATAATTACTAATGGAAGGTCTACTAGAAGGCTAGCATTTAATTGGCTGAAATATTCTGGATACCAATTTCCAATTATCCTTAAACTAATGTTTAAAATGTTCATACCTTTTTGTTCATACCAGACTTCTCATGGCTAGATCTATATTTCAAGGTAATCAAAGGCAGAAAAAAAAATATCCTGATACATGCTAAAATCTTCATAGGATCACTTTCTGTGGTAGAAAAGAATTGAGGGGAAAAAAGTAGATGTACTGTCATTAGTGCAAAATGTGGCACACAAATGCAATGGAACATTAACTGCACCATGAGAAATTCAGAATATTAATAATTCAGAGAAAGATTTATGTGTATTGGTACAGTAAAATGAATACAACCAGTGAAAGGTATAAACAAACAGTTTTAAAGATATAAACAGAAGAGAAATGAAAAATTAAAATAAAAAACTAAAAAAGTACATTACAATAATTAATGAAACACTGAAAGATTGAAAAATTGACTTAATTACTTTGCTGCAATAGGGGATTTAATATATAGAATTTTGCATGCAATATCGGGCATTGTTTATGTGGTGGTTAATTTTGTTGAACTATTTTTCCTCTTTTACAATCTTTGTTTCATGGAGGGATTCCCTGAATGAGGAAAAAGAGGGATATAATCAGAAATTAATGCTGTGTAACAACAAAAGGCATAAAAAATGTCTTTAAATAAAAGAAAATTAAGGCAGTAGTACCGTACTAGTACTGGGTTAGGTAATTCTAGAACTTATATGGTAGAAATATGAATAGACTCACCTTGGATTTTTACCACTTAGATATGGACTGGATGTCACTGCCAATTATGGAAGTAAATTATGATAATTTTGGAATCTGGGATCAATTTCAGACAGAATGTAACATGAGAAAATAAATATGAAACAGCAGGATACCACTTTCACTGACTCTCTTTTAAAATCATAATTGTACTTTAATGTTGTTGTTGTTGTTGTTGTTTTTCAGGAAAATTTGGAGGTTTATAGCACAGAGATAAAACAGAATCTTTCAGCTATTTTAGCAATGTGTAGCTACTGTATACTGAGATGCTACAAGATGCCATAGCGATTCATATACTTTCTTAAGTGGAATGGAACAGTCTAGCAATCTGTCATTACATGAGTTGCAGAGTAAACATGAATATTTCTGTATGTTTCAGCAGCTTGAGCTTCCATATCATACCAAAAATCTTAAAAATCATCTCTTAAAAATCATGAATTTAGACTCAAACAATTAGAATGTTAAAGTTGGAAGTTACATAAAAACATAGAACAGAGAATGCCAGAGCCTGAATAGACCTTAAAACAAATAACACTGAATCTAAGAATTGGAAGAGACTTTGAGACATAAACTGTTAAACCTGGTACGGAACTGAGACTAAAAAATATTAAAGCCAGAAGACATCTTAGAACATAAAACAAACAATGTTCTAGGGCTACTAGAAAGAACTTCAGACTAGAGAATAATAGATGTGGAAGGAACCTTAGAACACAGAATATTAGATTAGACAAAGAGTATTTTTTAGAACATCTCATCTAACCTACACAATTTAAATATGCGGTAAAATAGACCCAAATTCATATGACTGAAAACTTCACATATGGAACTGGTAGCAGTCAAAACATAGAATGGGTAGCAACTAATACTATGTATGATTTCCATAGGTTCCTTAAGTTCCAAAGGAAAAATACTATTATTTATTGATCCCTTAATCTCTTTCTTGAATACAAGGCATTTCGAATTATAGTGTTTTCATAAACATTCTCTTATTTGAACTACCAAATATCCCTGGATAGGGGGAAATTATGTAAACTGCGTATGGTAGCAAATTTAAGGATGGAGTTGAAACTGAACATTTTTTGTTTTAATATACATCCAGTATGCTATACCAGACATTTTGAAGTATGGCTGAACTGGATTAAAATGTAAGTGGCATATATTAAGTGAAATCAATAAAAATACAATAGAGTATAGTTAATGTCAATATGTCAATTTCTAAGTCAAACTGAGGCTGCAGAATTTCTTATGGTTTAGTGGTCACTGTTTCTATTTCAGTTTGACATCGCTGCTACACCACACTACTTTTCAAAGGAAACACTATTCTTGAAGTTCAGATTCAGGGAACTTTGATTCAGATCCTCCACAAGTATCACTGAGCCTCTCCTTGAACATCTATGAGTTAAAAGTGCTCACTATTTATTGAATCCTCTTGATTCAATTGTTAGATATTAGGAACATTAAAAGTACTTCCTTGAATTAAGCTGAAACTTCCTTCTCTCATTAAAATCTGTCCTTTGGCCATTCATCATTGAGGGTTAATTGAAGCAAGTTTAATGCATCTTTCTTATAATAACCTTTCAGGTATCTGAAAACAGTGGCCGTGTCCTTCCCACCCTAGTCCCTCTGATATTCTCTTTACTTTCAATCAAAACAGTTCAACTGAAGATAGATGATCAAGAAGACATAATCTGAGAGAAAATTTTCTTCATTCAATAGCATACCTGGTGATTCACAAGTTTCTTTATAAGTCACACAGCAAATTAGAGGAAAAGGCTGGATGAAAATGGACAATGATTCACACTCTGAAGAGAGAATTGGAAAAAGTCCTGACCTACCAAATTTTGAAAATATGCTGGCAAACTCTAATGTCATCTATGCTTCTTTCATTTTCAGACTCATTTCAGGACTGTTTCCTATGGCTCCTAAATTATCTATAACCACCCTTATTTCTCAAGCCTCAAAAAAAAGCTATAAGGGGTCAGATAAAGTCATCTATTTCTTTTTAGATGCTTCAGTTTGTAAAAGTTACCCTTGAGAAATTGCACAGATGCCAGAAGCAGTGGGATATGGGACACCAATCACTTATAAAAATCAAAGAATATAGATTTCAAAATAACTTCGGAACACAGAATTGCAATCTGGAAAGAACTTTAGATTATGGAATATTGGCAATCAAAGAAAACTATAAAACATTGAATTTTAGAATTGTAAGGGAACTGACAACATAGTAATTTAGAGTTGGAAAGGACTTTTGAGATGCTGGAATCAAACTTTCTCATTTTACCAATGAAGAAACTGAGGTTCAGAGAAGGAAAGTGACTTCCCCAGGTGACATAAACAAAGAATAAGAGCATCATAAATAGAACCCAGGAGTCTTATTCCACATTCTAGTACTCTTTTCACTGCACCATGTTGTGTCATCTGTATGTAAGAATAGAATAAAGAAGAAGGAATTATAATTTTTCGGTATAAAAGCTCTCTCAAACACAGGGTCCTTAACCACAAACTAGATAATAGATAAAAGATTGATTATATTGATGGCAGATAGATGATAGACAAACATAGATGAAACAGAAAAAGAGATGTATTTGGATATGTATTTGGATATTAATATGGAAAGATATAGATAACTATGTTTCAATAAAATTGGTTTCCTTTGTGATCCTACAGATCCTGTCTCATACATTTGAGAACATTATTCACAAAAGGAGTTCATTAATTTCACCTAAAAGATAAATGCTAAAAGATGAAATAAGCAGTATGATACCATAAGAAGTGATGGATATAATGAATTCAGAGAAGTTGGGCAATAAAAGCAATAAGAAGAGGATACACAAAGATAAAGTATTCATATTTTGATGGGGGGAATGATACAAGTACCCCCTTATGGTATGTTCTGAAAAGCAAAAGACAAAGGCTTGCAATCAAAAATGACAACCAAAAAAACTGAGTGTAGTCATACCAAGGGGAAATGAAATAAATTAAGGAAATAAAAGACTTCCAAGCCTTCTTGATAAAAAGGACTAAGTTGAGTAGAAATTTTATAATACAAATACAAAAGTCAAAAGGGCCATAAAGTTCAAATACAAATGAACAGTAAAAAGATAATACCCAAAGATACAGTATTCATATTTTGATGGGGGAGATGATACAAGTATCCCTTCATAGTATCAAGTGAAATTGAGTGATTTAAACAAGAGAAAAAGCCTGATAGTGTTGTTGTTGTCCCCATCATTTTTGTTGTTGTTTTATTACTTATTATTTTTTAAAAAGAAAGAAAATGGGAACCAAGATGGCAGAATAATTCAGTGCAACTATATGCCACCATGAGAATCTTCCCCAACCAAGATTAAAATATCACCACAAAACAAATACAGATGAAAGAACCAATAAGGAGATAAAGTGAAACAATTTTCAGAAAAAGAAAAACCCTAAAAGTAGGCAAAGAACATCTGGGGCACAGTGGTGAAAGGAAAGTAGACACAGCAAGAAGCTGTAGCAAAGAGGGAAGAGAAAGCCAGGAGGAAGCCACAAACCCCAACCCCACATCTACTGTCAGAGATTTGGAGCCCATGCCCAAGTCAACATCTAGACCTTGAGATCCTATCTGGGCACATAGTGGTACAAACCAACCCTTACCCCTTGAAATTTAAAACCTATGGAGGAGTAGGGAGCCCCAGCCCAGGGAATTCTAGTCTGGACATGGTTTAAGGATTTAGTTCACACTTTGAGAATGCTGATAGTACTAAGTACTAATCTTTTTGCCTAAAGCTCAGGGCAAAGCTCAAAGACAGGACAATCAAGAGTGTGCCTGATTGGATCAAGTACACAGTGAAACCAAAAACTTGAGACTAAACCTGAAGCTAGAATTCAATAAGTCTGACCTGCTCAAGATCAGAGTGAGATCAAAAACATATACCTAAGCCTGAGGCAAGTCTTTAAATTATCAGCATCTTAAGGATCAATTGAATCAGCAGGAGGAGAAAGCTCTCAGAGCTCTTAACCCTCAGACAATCACATCATTCCCCCAAGGCTACCTATAATTAGATAGGAAAAAAGAGAAAACTACAAAAAAGTCACCTAACTCTAAAGAAGTCTTATGATGACAAAGAGCAAGGTACAGACACAGAAGGGGACAGTGAAAGAAAAGGAAACACACTCAAACTCCAAAAAAAAAATATGGATTGGACTCAGATTCTGGAAGAACTCAAAAAAGGACTTCAAAAAACAATTAAGAGAGGCAAAGTAAAAGTGGGAAAGAGAAATGAAAGTGATGCAAGAAGAAATGAAAGTAATACAAGAAGAAATGGGCCAATTGAAAAAGAAGAACCAAAAATGAACAGAGGAAAATCAGTTCTTAAAAAACAGAACTAACAATCTAGAAACTACTGGTTTCATAGAAATTAAGAAACAATAAAGCAGGATCAAAGGAATGAAAAAAATAGAGGAAAACATGAAATATTTTATTGAAAAAACAATTGACCTAGAAAATAGATCTTGGAGAGACAATTTGAGAATTAGTGGACTACCTTAAAACCACAATCAAGAAAAATCCTTGGACATCACACTACAAGAAATTATCAAAAAAATGCCCAGACATCATCAAACAGGAAAATAAAATTGAAATTGAAAGAATTCACAGATCATCTCCAGAAAGAAATGCTTAAATTACAACTTCCAGTAATATAATAGCTAAATTCAAGAACCACCAAGGCAAGGAGAAAATTCTTCAAGCAACCAGAAAAAAAATTCAAATACCATGGAGCTACAATCAGGATCACACAGGACCTAGTGGCTTCTACATTAAAGGACTGAAAGGCATTGAATATGATATTCAGGAAGGAAAAAGATTTGGGTTTACAAATAGAGTCACCTATCCAGCAAAACTGAGTATATTTTTTTGGGAGGGGGGAGGATGGTCATTCAATAAGATAGAAGATTTCCAAGCATTCCTAAGGAATAAGACAGAACTTAAAAAAATATGAAGTCTAAATACAAGACACAAAAGAAGCCCAAACAGATAAATAAGAAAGAGAAAATCTAAGGGACTCATCAAAGTCAAACTGTTTATATGTCTACATGGAAAGAGGATACCTATCATTCTCAAAAAATATTCTTAGTAGTAGAGAATATAGAAGGAATTTACCCAGAAAGAGGGTGGGGAAGTAAGCTGATTATGATAAGATGTATATGATAAAACAATATGATGTGTATGTAAATGTGGTGATATAAAATTATATGTATGTACAACAAAGGGTGCATATGAATGACATGTAAAAAAATCAAGGCGTGAAAGAGAGGGTTGCACTGAGAGAAAAGGGAAGAGAGATATAGAATGGGGTAAATTATATAATAAAAAGAGGTGTGAAAAATCATTACAGAGAGGGGAGGAAAAGGGTGGTAACTGGCAATGCTTAAACTTTACTCTCATCTTAACTGGCTCAGAGAGGGGAAAATAAGTATACTCAGTGGGGTATAAAATTCTATCACCCTACAGAGAAGTAGAAGGGGAATAAGACAAGGGAAGGCAGGTAACTAAAGGTAGAGAGAAGCGGGTGGGGGGTAACAAAAAGCAAAATGCTGGTGAGGAGGAACAGAGTGAAAAGGAATAGAGCAGAATCTAAAGGCAATAATATGATGGAAGTATAAGTGTGGAATTGGGGGAGATATCTTGGCAGATAAACTGGAGTAGCTTGCTATTTCCTTCTCTAGATCATTTGAGAGATAATTAGGAAAACAGACATTAGAGAAAGAGATAGTTAGGGAAAATTCAAAATTCAAAGAAGTAAGAATCAGGGAGAGAATAAAAACATAGTGTTAAGAATAGTTTAAAAGACAGTAGCAATACTAATCCACTCATCCATGCCAGGATACAAGATAGCATTCTATAAAACTTTAAATAGGTAAAATATAGGTAAAGTACTACTTGAAGATAAGGAAGATCATTTAATGATATTGCATTAAGAATAGAGGAATTAGACAAAATTAGGAATAAGTTAAGGATATTGTTTAGTAGATTTTAAACAGATAAACACAGTTGAAACATTGGTAAGAATAGGAATGGTTTATGTTGCACCAAATTGATATTGTATTCATTAGGAAAAGTCCGTTGATTGTTGAAAAATTGTTTCACATGTTAGAAATATGTGTTTGAACCTTGTATTCCCTTCCCTTCCTTTACCAACTTTCCTAGCCCACCTTATCAAAGTGTAAAAAGGATAGCATTAATATAGGATAAGATAAGTGTAGGATTCTTTTTATTTGGAGGGGGAAGAGGAATTAAGAATAGAAAGAGAACAGATAAATAGTGTAGGTGGAACGTATGCGGACCCTCTGGTGGAAGGTCCACAAAACAAAAACAGGGGAATCTGTAAGTGTGGAATTGGGGGTAAATCAAGGATCACTAAGCATACATCTGGAGATTTGAAGCTGGCCCCATTGAACCCTGAGGAAGTTCTGTTTGGGAGGGGCGAGTGAAGAAGGGTTTTTTTTTCCAGTGAAGATTCTGAGGAGAAGCCAATTGCCAAAAACTCCTGAGAAGACATTCAAATTCTCAGGTGGGCTTGGTTGGTGGTGGTTGTGGGGTGCTGGGAGGTTTCTGGACAGGAATTTAGTTCTTCTGAACCCAAAATTCGGGGGCAATCTGGAGATTTCAACAGCTAAACCTTTCTACTGATTTCATTGCCAACAAAGAAGAAACTGAGAATGTTGTGCTCCATAATTGGTAATAGTGCCTGGACGCCAGAGGGAGCAGGCACTTGGGGGACCCTTCCTTGACTCATTTTGTACCCCTTCCTTTCAGTTATTCCCCTGATTGTTAGCTAATGTTAAGGTTAGGATATTGTGAGGAGAGGAACAGTCAGTTTCTGAGTCCAAGCTACAGAAGAAACCAGAACTACTTTCTTGTTGTGGGGTTCGTAGTTGATAGAGAAGTTATTCCAGTTCCCTACTTCCTCTAAATCTACAAATAACCCTTTCCCTATTATCCTGAATTTCCTTATACTTATAATAAATCTTTATTAGCTTATTAGTGGTAGCTTGGGGCTGTTACTTTGTGGGAAAGAAGACTGATCTTGTTGCTGAGGAGAAGACTAATTCCAAACACCATCTTGAAGGGGAAATCTATTTGAACTGAGGAGTGGGGAGGCTTGTCTCAACATCACTAGGGTCACAACTAAATCCCAACACCTTCCTTCAACATCCCCACTATAGTTTTGCCAGTTTGGGGACCTCTTTGAGTTTATTCCCTGGGAAGGGGGTGAGTGATTAGCTGCTCTGGCCCACTGATAACTATAGTGTGGGGATCCTGATAAACATTTCCCACACCATAAATACTCACCCTCATACAGAAGGCAATACTCAGTAATCATAATACTGGGTGTGAATGGGATGAACTCAGCCATTAAATGGAAGCAGATAGCAGAGTGGATTAAAAAAAAGAATCCTACTATATGTTGTTTACATGAAACACATCTGAGGCAGGGTGACACACACAGATTCAAGGTAAAAGACTGGAGCAGAATTTCCTATGCATCATCTAAAGTAAAAAAAGCAGGTGTAGCATTTATGATACCATACAAAACTAAGTAGAAATTGATCTGAATAAAAGAGATAAGGAGGGAAAATACATTTTGCTAAACAATGAAGTAATATCCTTATTAAACATTTATGCCACAAATGCTTTCACATCTAAATTTATAAAGGAAAAATTAAAGGAGCTATAGGTGGAAATAGATAAAAAGATGATACTAGAGGAGGATCATAACCTTCCCCTTTCAGAACTAGATAAATAAAACTGAAAAATTAATTAGAAAGAAGTGAGAGAAGTAAATGAAATGCTAGAAAAATTAGAGTTAATAGATATCTGGAGAAAACTAAACAGGAATAAAAAGGAATATACCTTCTTCTCAGCAGTACTTTGTACATATACAAAGATTGACCATGGACTAGGGCATAGAAGTATTGCAAACAGATGAAGAAAAGCAAAAATAATAAATGAAACTTTGTCAGACCATGATGAGATAAAATTTATAATTAATAAGGGTTCATGGAAAAGCAATTTTAAAAGTAATTGGAAACTAAATAATCGAATTCTTCGAAACTGGTGGGTCAAAACAGAAACCAAAGAAACAATTAAGGACTCCATTGAAGAGAATGACAATGAGAAGACAACATATCAAAACCTATGGGATATGGTCAAAGCAGTACTCAGGGGAAAATTTCTATATCTGAGTATCTATAGGAACAAACGGAAGAGGTAAGAGATCAATGAATTGGGCTTCCAAATTTAAAAATTAGAAAAAGAACAAATTAAAAATCTCCAGATAAAAAATCAAATTTGAAATCCTAAAAATTAAAAGAAAAATTCTTAAAATGGGAACTAAAAGAACTATTGAACAAATAAATAAGACTAGGAGCTGCTACTTTGAAAAAAACAAATAAAATAGATAAGGTACTGGTTAATCTAATAAAAAAGGAAAGAAGAGAATCAAATTAACAGTATCAAAGATGAAAAGAGTGATCTCACCTCTAATGAAGAGGAAATTAAGGTAATTATTACAAACTATGTTGTAGAATTATATGGCAATTAATATGAAGATCTAGGTGAAATTGGTGGAAATTTACAAAAATATAAATTGCCTACATTAACAAAAGAGGAAATGGAATACTTAAATAATCCTATCTCAGAAAAAGAAATTGAACAAGCCATTAAGAAACTT
This sequence comes from Gracilinanus agilis, assembly GCF_016433145.1. Taxonomy (NCBI): domain Eukaryota; kingdom Metazoa; phylum Chordata; class Mammalia; order Didelphimorphia; family Didelphidae; genus Gracilinanus; species Gracilinanus agilis. Next base: position 388,299,500 of record NC_058131.1, on the reverse strand, counting down.
CCTAAGAAAAAATCCCCAGGGCCAGATATATTCACAAGTTCTATCAAACATTTAGAGAACAACTAATCCCAATACTATACAAACTATTTGAAAAAATAAGTAAAGAAGGAATCTTACCAAATTCTTTATATAATACAAATATGGTACTGATTCCAAAGCCAGGCAGATATAAAATGAAGAAAGAAAACTACAGACCAATCTCCTTAATAAACATAGATGCAAAAATCTTAAATAAAATACCAGCAAAAAGACTACAGCTTGGTATCATGAAGATTGTTCACTATGAAAAGGTGGGATTTATACCAGGAATACAAAGGTGGTTTAATATTAGGAAAACAATCCACATAATTGCCCATATCAATAATCAAATCAACAGAAATCACATGATTATCTCAGAAAAGCCTTTGACAAAATATAATGTCCATTCCTATTGAAAATACTAGAATGTTTAGGAATGGAAGGGCCCTTCCTCAAAATAATAGTATATATTTAAAACCATCAGCAAGTATCATCTGCAATGGGGACAAGTTAGAATTTTCCCAATAAGACCAGGAGTGAAGCAAGGATGTCCATTATCACCTCTATTATTTAATATTGAACTAGAAATACTAGCAATAGCAATTAGAAAAGAAAAAGAAATTGAAGGGATTAAAGTAAGCAGTGAGGAAACTAAACTATAACTCTTTGCAGATGATATACTTAAAGAATCCTAGAAAATCAATGAAAAGGCTTGTGGAAATAATTAACAACAATAGCAAAGTTGCAGGGTAGAAGATAAACTCACATAAATCATCAGCATTTCTATATTTTCCAACAAAATTCAGCAGCAGTAATTAGAAAGAGAAACTCCATTTAAAATCACTTTGGACAATATGAAATATTTTGAAATCTATCTACCAAGACAAACAAAGGAATTATATGAACACAACTTCAAAACACTTTTCACACAATTAAAACAATCTAAATAATTGGAAAACATTAATTGCTCATGGGTAGGATGAGCTAACATAATAAAATGACACTCTTACCCAAATTAACCTACTTATTCAGTGTCATACCTATCAAACTACCAAAAAACTTTTTTTTAAACCCTTGTACTTCGGTGTATTGTCTCATAAGTGGAAGAGTGGTAAGGGTAAGCAATGGGGGTCAAGTGACTTGCCCAGAGTCACATAGCTGGGAAGTGGCTGAGGCCAGGTTTGAACCTAGGACCTCCTGTCTCTAGGCCTGACTCTCACTCCACTGAGCTACCCAGCTGCCCCCTACCAAAAAACTTTTTAGTTGAATTAGAAAAAAAATTAAAACAAAGTTCTTCTGGAAGAACAAGAAATCAAGACTATCAAAGAAAATAATAAAAAAATTTGAAGGATGGGAGTCTAGCAGTACCAGTTCTTAAACTGTACTATAAAACAGTAGTCATCAAAACAGTATGGTACTGACTAAGATAGAAGGGTGGATCAATGGAATAGACTAGGAATCAACTAAGAATAGACTATTTTTATAACATGACTCTCTGAAAAAGGTATAATTTCCTAAATATACAAGGTACTAACTCTAATTTACAAAAAAAATCTAGCCATTCCCCAGTTGACAAATGGTCAAGAGATACGGATAGGCAGTTTTCACAGGATGAAAACAAAAGTATCAATAAGCACATGAAAGTGTTCTAAATCCCTCCTGATTAAAGAAATGCAAATTAAAAACAACTCTGAGGTACCACCTTACACCTAGCATACTGGCCAATATGGCAGCAAAGGGAAGTGATAAATGTTGGAGGGGCTGTGACAAAATTAGGACACTAATACACTGCTGGTGGAGTTGTGAATTGGTCCAACCATTCTGGAGCGCAATTTAGAACTATGAACAAAGTTGCTTTAAAAAAATGCCTACCCTTTGACCCAGCCATACTACTACTGGGTTTGTACCCCAAAGAGGTAATAAGGAAGAAGAACTGTACAAAAATATTTATAGTCAAGTTCTTTTTAGTGGCAAAAAAATGGAAAATGGGGGTTTGTCCATTGATTGGAAAACAGCTGAACAAATTGTGTTATCTAATGGTGATGGAATACTACTGTGCTGAAAGGAATAATGAGCTGGAGGAATTCCATGTGAACAGGAAAGACCTCCAGGAATTAGTGCAAAGAGAAAGGAGTAGAACCAGGAGAACATTATAACAAAGATTGATACATTATGGCACAATCTAATATAACAGATTTTTCTACTAGCAGCAATGCAATGATCCAGGACAATCCAGAGGAACTTATAAGAAAGAACACTATCCACACCCAGAGAAAGAACTGTGGGAACAGAAACACAGAAGAAAAATAGGTGATCTATCACATAGTTCAATAGGAATATGATTAGGGTTTTGATGTTAAAATATAACCCAGTGGAATTACTTGTCAGCACCAAGATGGGATAGATAAGGGAAGGGGATCATAAATCATGTAACCATGGAAAAACACTCTAAATTTTTAAAACATTTAAATAAATGTGTTTTTTCTATTACTTTTTTTGGTTGACCCTCTGAGGTTCTCTATATACACTATAAGATCATCTGCAAAAAGTGATATTTTTGTTTCTTCATTGTCTATTCTAATTCCTTAATTTCTTTTTTTGCTTTTATTGTTATAGCCAGTGTTACTAGTATGTAATAATAAATAGTAGTGGTAATAATGGGGATCCTTGTTTCTCCTCTGATCTGATTGAGAAGGATTCTAGTTTATCCCCATTACAGATAATGCTTGTTGATGCTTATAGATAGATGCCTTTATCACTTTAAGCAAACTTCCTTTTATTCCATTGTTTTCTAATGTTTTTATAAAGAATAGGTATGATATTTTTGTCAAAGACTTTTTCTGTATCTATTGATATGGGAAGAAGTTTTAAGATAATTTTTTTGGTCTATGAAATAGGCATTCCAGATGGCACAGTAGAAGGCTGGATTGCATTTGGTTGAAATTTGGGGGTAGGAATGTTGAGAACAGAGGAGGAATTTGGTATTAAGGGACAGGGAAGAGAGTTTGAATGATGATAAAGATGAGTTTGGAGCTACTGAATGTGAAGGATATAACAAAATATGAGAATGTTCATAACTGAGTGGAAGCACTATTTCTTTTACACGATAAAGTCAGAGATAGGACTGGAGGCAATTGCAACATAAGACAAGAGGCACAAAGTCAAGAAGAATGTCCTGCTTCATAACTACTCTCCCTCCAAATGCTAAAGGTTAGATAGAAAAAAGGTACAACTGGAGATAAAAGTTGAATCTTCAGAGTTGGAGAAAGAAGACCCATTTCCTATTCATTTTCCTCTCCTGTTTCCTCAAAAGATAAGTACATTAGGAAATGGAAAGCCTGAAATCTAAATGTAGATTGTTCTTTGCACCAGAGATTCTCCACAACCCAGTTGAGCGACTGGACTGATAGCAGGGGACAGAAGTCATTGCTTTGGGGCAGATGGAATAAGAGTGTCCTAGGATGGTCCCTTGCAAATTTCCCTCAGGGACATGTGCCACCCAGCAGGAGATAGAAGGTACATGCTACTCATGGTCTGTGGTCTTCTAATCTGAGAAGGCTGTCTATTAAATAACTTCAGGAAATTAAAGGCTTCTTGTGTAGAAGGAAGTCTCCCTAGCCTGGTTACTTACAAGCAGTACTAGTGGTGTAAGGATTTTGGGGCCCTCTTCTCACTTGAGGATGCTGGTAATCTCAGAAAAGAAATTCATGCTTCAGTTAAGCTATGGAGCTGGAGTATAAAAAGACATTGAGTTGGGCCCAGAATTCAACAGGAGGTGGAAAACCGGTTGTATTGCCTTTAGTAAATGACAAATATCTTTTATTGACCCTAAGATTCCCATGGAAACAAAGGTTCATCTTTTTAATACTAGCTTCCTACTAGTGTTGCTAGATGACAATGAGAAATTGAGAATAATTCTCTTCAACAAATTTAAAATAACTAACCCACAAAGGACAATAGAGAAGGGCTTTGTGGGTGCTTGGTGAGTAAAGAGGGCTGCAAAATATAACAGATGAGGAATTTAAAGAAGAGTAAATGATGTTATCAAGGAAATCTATGCTAGAGAGGACTGGATGATTATCTAGTCAGAAACTACAGATAAATGACAATGAGACTTCTAATATATTGCCTGGACCCTCTTGTGTCCAAAGTATGAAAGGATATAAACGGGTAAGTAGGTAGGCATGAAATATTGTAATATGTATTCCTGAAGGAAACCCCTTCCAAAAAAATAAGTGAGATCACAGATCACTTTGAACATTTGAATTGTGGCCCCCTACAGCTCTTCCAACTACCTCCCTTGGCCTCATGAGCAAGAAATAGTTTTGTGGGTGGTAATTTTTTTTTAATCAGCTATTTATTTAAAATACGATCCTTGTTTGTTTTAAGCGATCTAAATTAAATACAGCTTCGGGAAAGTTTAATTGGTGGTTGTGTTTGTTTCTAGGTGTCTTGGGCCTTTTCATCTCTGCTGAAAACTATAATCCTAGCCCTGCAGCACTCTGCAATCTGTCACTGGGGGGTTCTGACACTCAGGAGAAGGCAATTGGGATCCTCAGGACCCAGTAAGGAGCAACCTGATAGCCAATAAGCATTCATGACTGAGGGCACAGGAGAGAAATGGGTCAAATTGTCCTGTGAGGAAAATGGGATACATTTGGCAAGAAAAGCAGAAACATCATGGGGGAGCTGGAATTCTAAGACCTTGAAATAGAGGAAAGTATTCTGGATTAGGAGTTAAGTGTACTAGACTAAAGTCTTGGCTATCCCACTTGTTAACTGTGTGACTTTGGTCAAGGGACTTTGACCTCCCTAAAAGTCAGTTTTCTCATATGTAAAAAGGAGATCCTAAATAAAATGCCTGCTATGGTTCCTTCTCGAAACAACAATAGGAGACTAATATTAAAATATCTATTGCTAAATATCTATTAGTAATAAAAGATTTGTTATTAAGTTTCTAATTCCTAGTATTAAATATCTATTATTCTATGAAATAAAAGAAAGAAAGGAGAAATTACATTGGAGTGAGGTATTTAGGGAAGTCAACCAGAAGGAGAAAGTATATTACCTAGGACTTATCTGACAAAAAGAGATGGTTAAATAAGAGAGCAAGAGAGGTCTTCTGTGATCCTAGGGTTTGTATCCAGGATATAATAGAAAACCTTTTAAGACTTGTCAAATATTTTCCCCATTTCTGATCACTTGTATGGACATACAATAGAGTGAGAAAGTACCTAAAAATATTGCTAAGGATTATGAAGTCCTCACCAAGAAAGTAAAGATTTTAGGAGAAGAATTAATATTTTCCCTCTAAGAAGACAGATCATATTTTTTTATCTTTCTTTAAATCCCCAACACATAACATACTGTTTGTCATACAGTAAGTGCTTAATAAATGCCTGCTGACTGACTGATTGCTGTGCATTGAAGGCAAAAGATTCAGAAAAGAAAGGCAGATTTGCAAAGCAAACAATTGATTGAGAATCTACTGTCTGAGAGGAAGATGTGGATATCTGAACCTTGATTTAAAACATGGGAAGCATGAAACCCTTCTCCAAGAATGTGGTGTATCTAATGAAAACTAATAAAAATGTATTGGTTCAGCCAATATATTCTGAAAAAAATTGATACTATGCCCAAAATAGTATTAAGATGTGGATAACTTTTGACTCATTGATACCAATACTAGGTCTATGCCCCAAAGAATCAAAGAAAGAGGAAAAGGACTTATATGTTTTACAAATATCTATATTAGTTCTTTTGGGGGAGGCAAACAACTGAAAACTGAAAAATAATTGGGCAACGGATGATCAAGTTTTGGCATATCAGTGTTCAGAATATTATTATACTATAAGAAAGAATGAAAAGTATAATTTCAGAGAAAACTGGGAATACTTTTAGGGAATAATGAAGAGTGAAATTAGCAGAACCAAAAGTACAATTTATGGAGCTATGTGGCACAGTAGATAGAGTGCTAGGCTTGGAATTTGGAAAATCTGCTTAAATTTGACCTCAGATACTAACTACCTATGTGATGTTAGGCAAGCCATTTACCTGGGTCATCCGGTTTCTTAATCTGTAAAATGAGGATAAAAATAGCAACCACCTCATAATGTTGTTGGGATTGTAAAAAAGAATTCTTTATTCCTTTTTTAATTTAACAGGGGACCTGAAGGTACTCTTATCATAGAGAAGTGTAGGGATTAACCAGCCCATAATGACAGGAAGTAGGACCAGGGAACCCCTTGCTGGGCAAGCATCAGTTGGAGGCTGTTAGTTGCTGACAGTTGGGGAGTGAGTTGTAGATAGTTAGGGCTGGCAGTTGCAGGGAAATTGGCTGCTCGGTGTGAGTTGGTCATTGTGGGTTGGTTGCTGGTGGTGTGGTTGGCATTTAGTTGCTGGAATAAAAAGGTGAGCCTGAACTTACTTAGAGGACTTTTGACTTTAGCCTTTAAAGGGTTTTTTTTTTTTGCCTCTGGGATCTCTAGAGAGCAGGAGGCCTTTCTCTGAGGCAAGGATCTGCTGTTAGTTGGATATTGACAGTCAGGCTACTATAGAAAACTGTGAGTGAGTGGTGGCTATCCATTATTTTAGAGAGTTAGGGAGTTAGTGAATAATTTATAGATAGAGTAGGTTATATTAGGCCTGGGTCGTGCCAAGCAGAAGAAATTGTCCTCAGAAGACAGTTAGAGGTAGTATAAGAATTTTAGGTAGTTATAGAATAACTAGGATACACATTAGGAAATTTTCTTTCTCTACCTCTTTCCTATATTTCTCTCCTTTACTATACTCATTTTACCATATTCTTTTACTATCTCTATTTTAATTAAACTAAATTGTTAAAAGCTGTTATAAGTTTTTTTTTCCCCTCTCTGGCTTAAAGGGATAACATTAATTTACAACTCTACTATATTCTCATTAAAACTTAAATTATTAGAAGCTGCTCTCTTATTTTGTCAAACCCCTATTTTAACCTTTACAGGACAATCAAATGAGATAATATTCATAAAATGCTTCACAAACTTTAAAGCATTGTATAAATGCTTACCATTATTATTATGCAATATTGTAAAAACAAAAACTTTAAAGACTTATGAACTCTAATCAATGCAATTATTGACCACAATTCTAGATGAAAAATGCCAGCAAAAAGGTGATGGGTTCACAGTGCAGACTGTGAAATATATAATTTTATGCATAAAGAATAAAAGAATTTGTTAAGTATATGAATATATATAACAAGAATTATGGTTTTTTCTTCCTTTTTCCAATGGAATAAGGGGTAAAAGAGAAGATTATTATTTTGCATTGAAGAAAATGTAATTTTTGAAAACTAAAAGGGCAGCTAGGTGGCTCAGTGGATTAAGAGCCAGTCTGAGAGATGGGAGGTCCCAGGTTCAAATCTGACCTCAGACCCTTCCTAGCTGTGTAACCCTGAGCAAGTCACTAACGCCCATTGCTTAGACCTTACCACTCTTCTTGGAACCAATACAGAGTATTTATTCTAAGATGGAAGGTAATGGTATATATATTTTTAAAAAACTAAGTTAAGAAGTTTTGTTGTACAACTAGAGTTGTACAAACCCAAAAGTTTGCTTCAAACTAAAAAGGAAGATCCCAGGAGGAAAATTACTATAGATCACACACTTGGCAAAACAGAAAGAGTTGTAGTCTACAACAGTTGTTGTTCTGCTTTCTTTAAGCACAGAGAAAGATGTTATATCACTTTACTAATTGCCAAGTAAGGGAGAATATTATTTTATTTGTCCACCAAAAACTCCCATATAGAAACATATATCTAAGTGAATTTTTCAAAGTTTCTTTGGTTCCCATGAATCCATACTCCTCTTTGGTTAAAAAAAAAAGCGCAAACCTCAATTCATCACCTGGCTTCAAATAACTAGGCCAATGAAAAATGTACATTCATTGTATTCTAATGCTAGAGAACAATGTGATTAAATATGACTATAAATTATTAGAAAAGTAATTATTGGAAAAACAATGTGATTAAATATGATTATGAATTATTGGAAAAATAATAAAACTTCTACATATTAATGCATATGAATTTTTTTGTTCTCAATGAGTCTTTATATTTTTACTACCCAGCCAATCAAATTTCTATGGACAAATGTTTATTCAACATAACAAATATACAAGGGAAAAGTTTCTTTGATTCTTCACTGGCATTCCACCTCAACTATACTTCAGAATGTCCTGTCACATGAGCCAATTGTGAAAAGTATTTAAGGGAAATAATGCTGCTATCCAAGACATAACTCTAGTTCTGGAAATTAAATAGTGAAAGCAATGGAGAGACTATGGGAATTGGCAAAAAGCTTTTCAGTTTCCTGACATTCTTACCTATCAAAGAAGTTTTTTTTAATAAACATTTATTAATACTTATTTTTTAGAAAAGTTAACATGGTTACATAATTCATGCTCTTACTTTCAACTTCACAACCCGAGCTCCCCCCTCCCCCATGGCTAATGCCTATTTCCACCGGTTTTAACATGTGTCATTGATCAAGACCTATTTCCAAATTGTTGATAGTTGATTTCGTGTGGTAGTTTCAAGTCTACATCCCCAATCATGTTGACCTCAAACCATGTGCTCAAGCTGTTGTTTTTCTTCTATTCCCATTCCTTTAGTTCTTCCTCTGAATGTGGGTAGCGTTCTTTTCCATGAGTCCCTCAGAATTGTCCTGGGTGATGGCATTGCTGCTAGTACAGAAGTCCATTGCATTCTATTTTACCACAGTGTATCAGTCTCTGTGTATAGAGTTCTTCTGGCTCTGCTCCATTCACTCTGCATCAATTCCTGGAGGTCTTTCCAGTTCACATGGAATTCCTACAGTTTATTATTCCTTTGAGCACAATAGTATTCCATCACCAGCATATACCACAATCTGTTCAGCGATTCCCCAATTGAAGGACAAACTCTCATTTTCCAGTTTTTTGCCACCACAAAAATCACGGCTATAAATATTTTCATACAAGTCTGTTTATCTATGATCTCTTTGGGGTACAAACCCAAAAATGGTATGGCTGGATCAAAGGGCAGGCAGTCTTTTATAGCCCTTTGATCATAGTTCCAAATTGCCAGCCAGAATGTTTGGATTAGTTCACAGCTCCACCAGCAATGCATTAATGTCCTAGTTTTGCCACATTCCCTCCAGCTTTCATTACTCTCCCCTTCTTTCATTTTAGCCAATTTGCTAGGTGTGAGATGATACCTCAGAGTTGTTTTGATTTGCATTTCTCTAATTATTAGAGATTTAGAACACTTTCTCATGTGTTTATTGATATTTTTTATTTCTTTATGTGAAAATTGCCTATTCATGTCGCTTGCATATTTATCAATTGTGGAATGGCTTGATTTTTTATACAATTGGTTTAACTCCTTGAATATTTGAATAATTAGAGCCCTGTCAGAGTTTTTTATTATGAAGATTTTTCCCCAATAAGTTCGTTTCCCTTCTGATTTTGGTTGCATTGTTTTTGTTTGTACACAAGCTTTTTAATTTAATATAATCAAAATAATTTATTTTACATTTTGTAATTTTCTCTAACTCTTACTTGGTTTTAAAATTTTTCCTTTCCCAAAGATCTGACAGGTATACTATTCTGTGTTCACTTAATTTATTTATAGTTTCCCTCTTTCTATTCAAGTCATTCACCCATTCTGAATTTATCTTGGTGTATGGTGTGAGATGTTGATCTAAATCTAATCTCTCCCATATTGTTTTCCAAATTTCCCAACAGTTTTTGTCAAATAGTGGATTTTTGTCCCAAAAGTTAGGCTCTTTGGGTTTATCATACACTGTCTTGCTGATGTCACTTACCCCAAGTCTATTCCACTGATCCTCCCTTCTGTCTCTTAGCCAGTACCATACCATTTTGATGACTGTGGCTTTATAATGCAGTTTAATATCTGGTATGGCTAGGCCCCCTTCATTCACATTTTTTTTTCATTATTTCCTTTGATATTCTTAATTTTTGTTATTCAAGATGGACTTTCTTATATATTTTCCTAATTCAGTAAAAATGTTTTTTTGATAGTTTAATAGGTATGGTGCTAAATAGGTAAATTAACTTGGGTAGAATGGTCATTTTTACTATGTTAGCTCGTCCTAACCATGAGCAATAAATATTTTTCCAATTGTTTAGATCTAGTTTTAATAGTTTGGAAAGTAGTTGTTTTCATATAATTCCTGTGTTTGATTTGGTAGATAGATTCCTAAGTATTTTATATTGTCTAGGGTGATTTTAAATAGTGTTTCTCTTTCTACCTCTTATTGCTGGGATGTGTTGGAAATATATATAAATGCTGATGATTTATGTGCATTTATTTTGTATCCTGCAACTTTGCTAAAGTTGTTGATTATTTCTACAAGCTTCTTAGTTGATTCTCTAGGATTTTTAAAGTAGACCATCATATCATCTGCAAAGAGTGATACCTTACTCACCTCATTGCCTATTTCGATACCTTCAGTTTCTTTTCCTTCTCTAACTGATACTGCTAGTGTTTCCAGTTCAATGTTAAATAATAGAGGTGATAATAGGCATCCTTGTTTCACTCCTGATCTTATTGGAAAGGCTTGTAATTTATCCCCATTGCATATGATGCTTGTTGATGGTTTTAGGTATATACTGTTTATTATTTTTAGGGAAGGTCCTTCTATTCCTATACTTTGCAGGGTTTTCAATAGGAATGGGTGCTATATTTTTTCACAGCCTTTTTCAGCATCTATTGAGATAATCATGTGATTTATGTTTGTTAGTCTGTTGATATGGTCAATTATGTGGATGGTTTTCCTAATGCTGAACCATCCTTGCATTCCTGATATAAATTCCATCTGACCATGGTGGATGATCCTCTTGATCACTTGCTGGAGTCTCTTTGCTAGTATTCTATTTAAAAGTTTTGCATCTATGTTCATTAGGGAGATTGGTCTATAGTTTTCTTTCTCTGTTTTTGATATACCTGGCTTTGGAATCAGTACCATATTTGTGTCATAAAAGGAATTTGGTAGGACTCCTTCTTTGCTTATTATATCAAATAATTTGTATAGTATTGGGATTAGTTGCTCTTTGAATGTGTGATAGAATTCACTTGTGAATCCATCAGGTCTAGGTGATTTTTTCTTAGGGAGTTCTTTGATGGCTTGTTCAATTTCTTTTTCTGATTATTAAGGCATTCTATTTCTTCTGCTGTTAATCTAGGCAATTTGTATTTTTGTAAATATTCATTCATATCTTCTAGATTGCTATATTTATTGCTATATAATTGGGAAAAATAGTTTTTAATGATTGCCTTAATTTTTCCTTCATTAGAGGTGAGGTCTCCCTTTTCATCTTTGATACTGTCAATTTGGTTTTCTTCTTTCCTTTTTTTATTAGATTGACCAGTACTTTGTCTATTTTATCTGTTTTCTCAAAATACCAGCTTCTAGTCTTATTTATTAATCCAATATTCCTTTTACTTTCGATTTTATTAATTTCTCCCTCGATTTTTAGTATTTCTAATTTAGTTTTCATCTGGGGATTTTTAATGTGCTTGCTTTCTAATTTTTTGAGTTGCGTGCCCAATTCATTAATCTCTGCCCTTCTTAATTTGTTAATGTATGCACTCAAGGATATAAATTTTCCCCTGAGTACTGCCTTGGCTGCATCCCACAGAGGTTCGTAGGATGTCTCATCATTGTAATATTCTTCAATGAAATTGTTGATTGTTTCTATGATTTCTTCTTTGAATAACTGGTTATAGAGAATCATATTGTTTAATTTCCAATTGTTTTTTGATTTGCCTGTCCAGGTGCCCTTACTAATTATTATTTTTATTGCATTATAATCTAAGAAGGTTACATTTATTATTTCTGCTTTTTGCATTTGTTTGCAATGTGTCTATGCCCTATTACATGGTCAATCTTTGAGAATGTAACATATGTAGCTGAAAAGAAGGTGTATTCCATTTTGTCCTTATTTATTTTTTTATTAATATTCATTTTTAACATGGTTACATGATTCATGCTCCACCTTTCCCCTTCAACCCCTCTCCCGCACCCCCCCCCATGGCCGATGTGCATTTCCACTAGTTTTGTCATGTGTCCTTGATCAAGACCAATTTCCAAATTATTGGTAGTTGCATTGGTGTGGTAGTT
>NC_058131.1:388259892-388282557 GCF_016433145.1 Gracilinanus agilis | reverse complement strand
AAACTTGCTCTATTTCTTTTTAGCTGGCTTCGGAGCTATAGATGTTGTGTGTGGAGGGGTTGGGGGTGGGGTGGTTGCTCAGCCCGAGATTTCGTGAGGGCTGTTTCACCCCTTTATAGCATGGAAATGCCTCGATTCCACGTACCTTCCATGTTGTGCCCTGTTGTGGGGGTTCCTCCGTTCGTCTGGGCTTGTTTTTATGTCCCCTTGAGGAGTTTTGTGTGTTTCAGTCAGGAGAGGTTAAGAGCTGCTTCTTACTCTGCCGCCATCTTAACCCGGAACCTCCTTATTTATTTTTTTCCACATATCAATTAAAAATAATTTTTCTAGGACTTCATTCACCTCTCTTACCTCTTTCTTATTTATTTTTTGTTTGATTTATCTAGATCTGAAAGAGGGCTATTTAGATCTCCCACTATTATGATTTTACTATCTATTTCCTTCTTGAGCTCTGCCAGTTTCTCCTTTATGAATTTGGATGCTATGCCACTTGGTGCATACATATTGAGCAGTGTTATTTCCTCATTGTCTATACTGTCTTTAATCAGGATGTTATGACCTTCCCTGTCTTTTTTAATCATGTCTATTTTTACTTTGGCTTTGTCAGAAATCATAACTGCCACTCCTGCCTTCTTTTTCTCATTTGAGGCTCAAAGGATTTTGCTCAAACCCTTTACCTTAAACCTTTGTATGTCCAACCACCTCATATGTGTTTCTTGTAGACAACATATGGTAGGATTTTGGTTTCTAATCCACTCTGCTATTTGCTTTCTTTTTATGGGCGAGTTCATCCCATTCACATTCAGAGTTATAATTATCAGTTGTGTATTCGCTGACATTTTGGTACCCTCTCCTAGTTCTACCCCTTCTTCTTACACTATTCCCTTTTAAACCATTGGTTTGCTTTATGCCATAACCCATTGTCCCTTCCCTTGATTTACTTCCCTTTCTACCCTTTCCCTTATTATTCCCCTCTTTTTATTTTTAAGGCCTAATGAATTTTCTCCTTCTTCTCCCCTCCCTTTTATGACCTCCCCACTCCCCTGCTCCCCTTAGTTTATCCCTTCTGACTTTCTCAGTAGGGTTAGATAGAGTTTTATACCCCAATGGATAAAGCTACTCTTCCCGCTCAGGGTTAATTACACTGAAAGTAACGTTTAAATATTACCTTTTGGGAGTTCCGGTAAGATGGTGGCTTAGACGGAGCAAATATTAAAACCTCTGCACCCTTACACACCGAGATAGAAAACAATGTGCTTCGAGAAGAAAAAAGGACCAAATCTAATAATGGGACAGAGCAGGGGGAACCCTACTGCAGCACAACTAAAGAGGTACGCCAAGAAAAAGGCTTCAATACTTGAACTATTGGGACTGAGGGCATAGAAGGGCAATCCCAGGATCCCAGGATGCCTCCCCCACATGCTGTGTGGAGTATCCAGAGGCCAGGAAATCTCAGGGCCAGTGGGTGCACTGGTCAGGAGGAAGGGCCTTGCTGGCCTAGGAATCAGGGAGTCAAACACAGGCACTGGAGAGGTTACTGGAGGAGAAAACAAGAGAAACACAGCAAAAACTCCCAGAAGATGGTGGCTTAGAGAGAGCCAAACCCCAGAGCACTGATAGCTTGGCTTCCTCATTCTAAGATACAGAACTCAGGGCTTCAAGAGGAAAGAAAATAAGATCAAACACAGCAGATAGAGCAGGGGAACCCCACAGCTGGAGAGCTCACTTCAGAGAAAATGCTCCTTGTCACCCCACCTTTTATGGGGTTTTTGGGTTTTTTTGTTTGTTTGTTTTTCCCTCCCCTCAAGGTTTTGAAGTTTTAGCCTCAGGGCAGACTAATCCAATCAATACAGGATTAATCCCAACAATTGGACAGACCAAGAAGTCTTCCAAGGGCAGAGAAAGTAACTACAAACCTTTGCCCCTGGAGGAAAGATCCTTCATCAAAGATCATTAAATACATCTGCTCAAACTAGCTGAACAAGGAAGGGAAAAAACATGAGCAAGCAACAGAAAAAAAGAAAAGAAATGGCAATTGACTGCTTCTTTCAAGGAAGTGAAAAGGGAGCAAATGAAACAGAAATAGAAGAAGAGGAAGTTCCAGCAAACTGGACACAAGCATTGGAAGATCTAAAAATCCAATTAACTCAAGAATTTAAAACTCAGTTAATTCAAGAACTTCAGGAACTCAAAAAAACAATCAAGAGAGGCTGAAGACAATTTGAAAAAGGAAATACATGAGCTAAAACAAGAAAATAAAGTCTTAAAAGCCAGAATTGGCCAGCTTGAAAATGAAGCAAAGAAGGCAAAAGATGATCTACAAAGAAAATCAGACCAGAAAGAGAAGGATGCCCAAAAAAGCAAGGGATGAAATTCAGTCTTTAAAAAACAGAACTCAACAACTAGAAGAAAATGACTTCACAAGGCAGCAAGAATATATTAAACAAAATTTTAAAAAAATGAAAAATTTGAGGAGAATATGAAATACTGCATTGATTCAACCAAAGATCTGGAGAACAGAGCTAGAAGAGACAACATAAGAATTATTGGTTTACCAGAACATCATGATAAAAGAAAAAGTTTAGATAGCATTTTAAAAGAAATAATCAGAGAAAATTGCCCAGAAATTCTTGAACGAGAGGGAAAAGTGGAAATTGACAGGATCCACAGATCACCTCCTACATTTAATGCACAACTGACAACTTCCAGGAATATTATAGTAAAATTCAAAAACTACCAGACCAAGGAAAAAATATTACAAGCTGCCAAAAAGGAGTCATTCAGATATCAGGGAACCACAGTTAGGATAACACAGGGTCTGGCTGCATCTACATTGAAGGACCGGAAGGCATGGAACACAATATTCAGGAAAGGAAGAGAACTGGGTCTACAACCAAGAATCAACTATCCAGCAAGACTAACTATATTATTGCAGGAGAAAGTATGGTCATTCAATAAAATTGAAGCCTTCCAAACGTTCATCAAGAAAAAACCGGAATTAAACAGAGAGTTTGCTGCCCAAACACAGAACTCAAGAGAATCAACATAAGGTAATTAAGAGAATGGGGGGAGGAGAAAAAAATTCTTTTATTTAAGGGACACAACAAGTTCAATCAATTTATATCCCAAGAAGAAAAGAAGGTATTGGCAAATATTAAAAATTATTATTACCAACAGAGTAACTAGAAGAAGTTTACATAGAGGGAACAGGGACAAACTGTATAGGATGAAATGTCAAAAGATATATAAATATGTATATGTATGTATGTATGTATGTATAAATATATACAAAATTGGGGGGGGGGGGAGAAGATAACGATAAGAAAAAAAGGAAAGCAAACGAAAAGGAATAAATTTATATTCCATAAAGAAGCACATGGGATCAACAGGGAAAAATAACAGTACACTGTAAGGGTAAAGAGCTTAGAGAGAGGGAATATTAAATACTTAAGTGCATTGAAATCAACTTAGAGAAGAATAATCAGATCCATAGGGGCAGAAAATTGATACACACCCTATAGAGAAGTAGAAGGGTAACAAAGGGACTGGTAGGGAGGGAAGCAATACTAGGGAGGGAGAGGGCTTGGTGGGGAGGAACATCACAAGGCTTTAAAGAACAACAAGAGGGGAATAATAAGGGAAGGGGGAGAAAGGTCAGTACAACAAGTGAGGGGATTATAGGAACCGTTTAAAAACAAAACACTGGTATAGAAGGAAACAGTGAAAGTAGAAAGGACAGGTCTAGGAGATCAAAATGTCTGGGAATGCAGAGTTGATAATTATAACTCTGAATGTGAATGAGATGAACTCACCCATAAAATGGAAGCAAGTAGGAGAGTGGATTAGAAACCAAAACCCAACCATATGTTGTTAACAAGAAACACACATCAGGCAGACACAGAATGAAAATGAAAGGATGGCGTAAAATCGTTTGGGCTTGAAATGAGAAAAAGAAGGCAGGAGTGGCTATCATGATCTCTGACAGAGCCAAAGTAAAAATAGATAAAGTTAAAAGAGATAGGGAAGGTTACTACATCCTAATAAAAGGCAGTATAAACAATGAGGAAATATCAGTACTCAATATGTATGCACCAAATGGTATAGCTTCCAAATTTCTAAAGGAGAAGCTAGTGGAGCTCAAGGAGGAAATAGATAGCAAAAACATACTAGTGGGGGACCTGAACCTTCCCCTATCAGATCTAGATAAGTCAAACCAAAAAATAAATAAGAAAGAGATAAGAGAGGTGAATGAAAGCCTACAAAAATTCGAGTTAATAGATATTTGGAGAAAAATGAATAGAGACAAAAAAGAATACACCTTCTTTTCAGCAGCACATGGAACATTCACAAAGATAGACCATGTAATAGGGCACAGAAACATGCCAAACAAATGCAAAAAAGCAGAAATAATAAATGTAACCTTCTCAGATCATAATGCAATTAAAATAGTTATTAGTAAGAATACATGTAGAGGCAAACTAAAAACTAATTGGAAATTAAATGATATGATTCTCCAGAATAATTTAGTGAAGGAACAAATCACAGAAACTATTAATAATTTCATTGAAGACAATGACAATGATGAGAAATCTTACCCAAACTTATGGGATGCAGCCAAAGCAGTTCTAAGGGGAAAATTGATATCACTGAGTGAATATATTAACAAATTAGGGAGGGCAGAGGTTAATGAATTGGGCATGCAACTTAAAAAACTAGAAAATGAACAAATTAAAAATCCTCAGATGAAAACTAAATTATAAATACTGAAAATCAAAGGAGAAATTAATAAAATCAAAAGTAAAAGAACTATTGAATTAATAAATAAGAGTAGAAGCTAGTATTTTGAAAAAACAGATAAAATAGACGAAGTACTGGTTAATCTAATTAAAAAAAAAAAGAAGAAAACTGAATTAATAGTATCAAAGATGAAAAAGGAGACCTCACTTCTAATGAAGAGGAAGTTAAGGCAATCATTAAAAACTATTTTGCCCAATTATATAGCAATAAATTTAGTAAATTTAGTAATCTAGGTGACATGGATGAATATTTGCAAAAATATAAATTGCCTAGATTAACAGCAGAAGAAATATAATACTTAAATAATCCAATATCAGAAAAAGAAATTGAACAAGCCATTAAAGAACTCCCTAAGAAAGAATCAAACATTCAAAGAACAATTAATCCCAATACTATACAAATTATTTGATATAATAAGCAAAGAAGGAGTCTTACCAAACTCCTTTTATGACACAAATATGGTACTGATTCCAAAGCCAGGCAGATCAAAAACAGAGAAGGAAAATTACAGACCAATCTCCTTAATGAATATAGATGCAAAAATCTTAAATAGAATACTAGCAAAAAGACTCCAGGGAGTGATCAAGAGGGTTATTCATCATGATCAGGTGGGATTTATATCAGAATGCAAGGATGTTTCAACATTAGGAAAACCAACCACATAATTGACCATATCAACAAGCAAACCAACAAAAACTGTATGATTATCTCAATAGATGCTGAAAAAGTCTTTGACAAAATACAACACCCATTCCTACTGAAAACACTAGAAAGTATAGGAGTAGAAGGTTCTTTCCTAAAAATAATAAACAGTATATATCTTAAACCATCAGCAAGCATCATATGCAATGGGGATAAATTAGAAGTCTTTCCAATAAGATCAGGAGTGAAACAAGGATGCCCATTATCACCTCTTTTATTTAACATTGTACTAGAAATACCAGCAGTAGCAATTAGAGAAGAAAAAGAAATTAAGGTATTAAAATAGGCAAGGAGGAGACTAAGCTATCACTCTCTGCAGATGATATGATGGTCTACTTAAAAATCCTAGAGAATCAACTAAAAAGCTAGTAGAAATAATCAACAACTTTAGCAAAGTTGCAGGAAACAAAATGAATGCACATAAATCATCAGCATTTCTATATATTTCCAAAAAATCACAGCAGCAAGAGGTAGAAAGTGAAACACCATTTAAAATTACCCTAGACAATATAAAATACTTAGAAATCTATCTACCAAAACAAATACAGGAATTATACAAACATAACTACAAAACACTTTCCAAAAAAGTAAAACTAGATCAAAACAATTGGAAAAACATTGAGTGCTCATGGGTAGGATGAGCTAATATAATAAAAATGACCATTCTATCCAAATTAATTTACTTATTTAGTGCCATACCTATCAAACTAACAAAAACCTTTTTTGACTACATTAGAAAAAACTATAACGAAATTTATTTGGAAGAACAAAAGATCAAGAATATCAAGGGAAATAATGAAAAAAAAAACGTGAAGGAAGGTGGCTTAGCAGTACCAGATATTAAGTTATACTATAAAGCAGCGGTCATCAAAACAATATGGTACTGGCTAAGAGATAGAAGAGAGGATCAGTGGAATAGACTTGGAGTAAGTGATGTCAGCAAGACAGTGTATGATAAATTGAAAAAGCCCAACTTTTCGGACAAAAATCCACTATTTGACAAAAACTGCTGGGAAAATTGGAAAACAATATGGGAGAGATTAGGTTTAGATCAACATCTCACACCATACACCAAGATAAATTCAGAATGGGTGAAAGACTTAAATATAAAGAAAAAACTGTAAGTAAATTAGGTGAACACAGAATAGTATACTTGTCACATCTCTGGGAAAGGAAAGATTTTAAAATCAAACAAAATTTAAAGAAAATTATAAAAGGTAAAATAAATTATTTTGATTATATTAAATTAAAAAGGTTTTGTACAAAAAAAATGCAACCAAAATCAGAAGGGAAACAACAAACTGGGGAAAAAATCTTTGTAACAAAAAATTCTGACAGAGGTCTAATTACTCAAATATACAACAAGCTAAATCAATTGTATAAAAAATGAAGCCATTCCTCAATTAATAAATGGACAAGGGACATGAATAGTCAATTTTCAGATAAAGAAATAAAAAGTATCAATAAACACATGAGAAAGTGTTCTAAATCTCTAATAATTAAAGAAATGCAAATCAAAACAACTCTGAGGTACCACCTCACACCTAGCAGATTGGCTAAAATGATAGCAGGGGTGAGTAATGAATGTTGGAGGGGATGTGGCAAAATTGGGATTTTAATGTACTGTTGGTGGAGTTGTGAACTGATCCAACCATTCTGGCTGGCAATTTGGAACTATGCCCAAAGAGTGATAAAAGAATACCTGCCCTTTGATCCAGCCATACCATTGCTGGGATTGTACCCCAAAGAGATCATGGATAAACAGAATTGTATGAAAATATTTATAGCCGTGATTTTTGTGGTGGCAAAAAACTGGAAAATGAGAGTTTGTCCTTCAATTGGGAAATGGCTGAACATATTGTGGTATATATTGGTGATGGAATACTATTGTGCTCAAAGGAATAATAAACTGTAGGAATTCCATGTGAACTGGAAAGACCTCCAGGAATTGATGCAGAGTGAAAGGAGCATAGCCAGAAGAACATTGTACACAGAGACTGATATATGTGGTAAAATCGAATGTAATGGATGTCTGTACTAGCAGCAATGCATTGATCCAAGACAATTCTGAGGAATTTATGGAAAGGAAAACTACCCACATTCAGAGGAAGAACTACAGGAGTAGAAACACAGAAGAAAAACAAATGCTTGGACACTTTGGTTGATGAGGACATGATTGGGGATGTAGACCTGAAAAGACCACACCCATGTAACTATCAATAATTTGTAAATAAGTCTTGACTGACTGCACATAATAAAACCAGTGGAAATGAGAATTAGCTACAGCAAATGGGGGTGGAGGGTTGAGGGGGTCAAGGGGAAAGTAAAAACATGAGTTATGTAACCATGGAAAATTTTTCTAAAAATAAAAAACTATTCAAAATAAATAAATAAATGAACAAATAAATGAATGAATGAATAAATAAATAAATAAGTAAATAAGTAAATGAATGAATGAATGAATAGGCAACTAAATAAATAAATAAATGAATGGATGAATGGATGAATGAATGAATAAATGAATAAATAAATAGATGAATAAATAAATAATACCTCTTAATGCTCTCTTCCTCTCCTTCTTATAATATTATTCATCCCTTCATCTTCCCATGGCCTCTTTATGTGGAATAGAATATCCTATTTTTTCTTATTCATTCAAGTTTCTCTCGCTGTCCTCTACTATTCACCCACCTCTTTCCTACCCCCATATCATCTTAGACCATTTAGTATTCCAACCTCTCCCTATGAATAGTTCTTCTAATTACTATAACAGTGAATACTATAATAGTGAATAGAGTTCCTTACAGAGAATTATACATTTCTCCACATAGGAATACAAATAAATAGATCATATTGAAGCCCCTAAAGAGGCAAATTTAAAAAATACAAATTTTCTTTCTTTCCCCTCTGTTTCTTATTTACCTTTTCATGTTTTTCTTGATTTTTGTGGTTGGATATTGAACTTTTCATTTAGTCCTGGTCTCTTCTGTGTAAATACTTGGAAATCTTCTATCTTGCTGAATGCCCATACTTTCCCCTGGAAGTATACAGTTAGTTTTGATGGATAGGTGATCCTTGGTTGTTGACCCAGTTCTCTTGCCTTTCTGAATATCATATTCCAAGCCTTGCAGTCTTTTAGTGTGGCGACTGCCAGATCCTGTGTGATCCTGATTGGTGCTCCTTGGTATCTGAATTGTTTCTTTCTGGCTTCTGTTAAAATTTTTTCTTTTACTTGGAAGCTCTTGAATTTGACTATTATATTCCTGGGGGTTGTCTTTTCTGGATCTAGGGTAGAGGGTGATCTACGGATCCTTTCAATGTCTATATTGCCATCTTGTTGTAGAACTTCAGGGCAATTTTGCTGAATAATTTCTTTTAGTATGGAGTCCAAATTTCTATTAATTTCTGCTTTTTCAAGAAGACTAATGATTCTCAGATTGTCTCTTCTAGACCAGTTTTCTTGGTCTGTCACTTTCTCATTGAGATATTTCATGTTTCCTTCTATTTTATCAGTCTTTTGACTTTGTTTTATTTGTTCTTGCTGTCTTGAGAGATCATTAGCTTCTAATTGCTTAATTCTAGCCTTTAGGGACTGGTTTTTGGCTATAATCTTTTGGTTTTCCTTTTCAATCTGGTCATTTCCGGTCTTCAATTTACTTGCCTCACTTTCCAATTGTGAAATTCTGCCTTTTAAACTGTTATTTTCTTGCCAGATTTTGGTTTCCAGTTTGCTTACCATTTCGTTTGATTTTTGGGCATCTTTTTTCCAATTGGGAGTTTCTGTCTTCTAACCTGTTAATTTCCTTTTGAGCTATTTCCCACTTCTCTCACCAAATCTCTTCCATCTTTCTCATCATCTCAGATTTGAGCTCTTCAATAGCTTCTGGCCATTTTTCATTATTTTGTGAAGGTTCAGATATGATTACTTGTTTGTTCTCCTCTGCTGTTTGCTCTGTTGTCTGGATTTTATCTGTGTAAAAGTTGTCGAGTGTTACGGATTTCTTCTTGATGATCTTTCTCTTTTGGGGTTTTTGTCTCTGGATTGCCATTGTTAGCCCTGTGCCCTCTCCAGTTTATCCTCACACTCAGGGTCTTTCTGTGCTCTTTAATCTTCTGAGGTCTCAGGTCTAGTTGTTCTCAAGGTCAATCCTCCTGGTGGTCCCCTTCCTTGTTCCTCTGCTCGAGGCTCCTTTAACAGTCTCAGGGAGCTGCTTCCATGGTCATGCACCCCTCTGTACTGGGTCCCCACTCCAGGTCCTTGCCTGTGCTCAGGATTCGTGTCTGTGCTTGTGTCCATGCCTGCACTCGTGCCTGAGCTCAGCGTCTGTGTTCAAAGTCCCTGCTTTCTTTAGCCTCTTGGGGTCTTAAGTCTTGCTGCTCTCAGGGGCAGGCCCTGGTGACCCCAGGTCACTACCAAGGACTTAATGTGTAACCAAACTTGCTCTAACTCTTGTGTGCTGGCTTTGTCACTGTAGGTGTTGGGGGGGGTTGAATGGGGTTTTATTGGGAGCTGTTTTAGGGGGAGCTGTTTCACCCCTTTATAGCATGGAAATGCCCTGATTCCACATACCTCCAATGCTGTGCCCTGTTGTGGGGTCCCTTCGTTCCTCTGGATTTGTTTTTAAGTCTTCTTGTGGAGTCCTATATTTTTCGGTTAGGAGAGGTTAAGCAGCTGCTTTTTACTCTGCCGCCATCTTAACCAGGAAGTCGGAAGGCCAAACTGACTTTTTATTTAGCAGCTTTATTTATAAAACAGAAGGAAAGGGTAAAGTAGAGAAATGAGAAAGAGGTGAAAGTAAGCTGTCTAGCTTATTATCACCTTAAATGTTTGTTCTGGTGTCTGGCTCAATTCAAGCTGGGCTAATTAGCCCTCCTCCAGAAGACCCTCAGCCAGAGGGCCATTTAGCTGGAGGTCCCAGTAGTAAATAATCACACAGTCTCCTCTGGAAACTAATCTCTCTAGAAGCCAGGAAAGGATTCAGCTTTTCACTCACCCACATTGTAGTCCAAAGGGGAAGATCCAAGAGCAGTCTTACCAAATGCTATTGTCCCAGGTCTATGCTGAAGAAAGTTCTCTACCAGCTTCCAGAGCCACAAAGGAGCTTGAAGACCTCTTGACAAGAACTTTTGGCCACTTTTAAAGACCCTTCTTTGAATCACTTCCTGTTCCTTCCTCTACTTTATGGGACCAATTGTAGTCTTTAAATTTTCTTAGGACTGCCCAAAGGGCAGTCAGTAGCTTCTTAGAGGCTCAAACCCCTTTAGTAAGTAGTTTGTGGATTTCCCATATTTTAGGGTTACTTAGGGATGTATTCACTTTTGTTGATTAAATTTAAAAGTAGGCAAGGGGAAAGTTAATCCCTGTCTTCACATCATTTATCCATTTTGAATTTATCTTGATATAGGATGTAAGAAGCTGATCTAAACCAATTTTCCCATACTGTTTTTCAATTTTCCCAATAGTTTTTGTCAAATAGCGAGTCCTTGTTCCAAAAGCTAGTATCATTGAGTTTATCAAACACTAGCTTGCTGAGGTCATTAACACTTCGTCTATTCCATTGATCTACCCTCTATCTCTTAGCCAATACCATAAACTACTTTGTAATAGTTTAAGATTTGGTACTGCTAGGCCCCTATCCTTCCCATTTTTAATTAGTTTCCTTAATATTCTTTGTCTTTTGTTCTTCCAGATGAAATCTGTAAGAATTTTTTTCTAATTCTATAAAAAATGTTTTTGGTAGTTTCAAAGATATGGCACTGAATAAGTAAGTTAATTTAGGTAGGCTTGTCATTTTTATTATATTAGCTTTTCCTACCCATGAACACTGATTCTTTTTAGAATTATTTAGATCTAGTTTTATTTGTGTGAAGTGTTTTGTAGTTTCGTTCACATAATTCCTGAGTTTGTGAAGGCAGATAGATTCCCAAATATTTTATATTATCTAGAGTTATTTTAAATGGAGCTTCTCTTTCTTAGTCTTACTGCTGATTTTTGTTGGAAATATACAGAAATGCTAATGATTTATGTGCATTTATTTTGTATTGTAAGAATTTAAATTTAGGTTTCATGCTAAATATGAGCATTCTAAAGTAATATTGTGGTCACTGATTTAAAAATATTACAGTTTAAGTCAAAATGACTTTTAGTAGCTATATTTACAGAGGTAGAAGTGGAAAAATGGGAAAATGTAAATAGAGACAGACAATTCTGTAGCCACAAATACCCTGAGTTTGATCCTAATGTATCCAGATTGCAAATGTGAATCCTAAAGGGAATCTCACCAGAATTCAAAGTCCTAATTAGGAAGCCAAAATCCTAAGTGAGAGGAGTCTTGAACAATCTGCTGAGAAATTTCAGTTCACATGAGACTAAGACTGCCAAGAATCTCCCCAGAACTCACACTGAAGCAAGTGTCCCACTAAAGCTCCAACAAGTGGAGAGGGTCTCCTCACCCAAGAACCAAGGAAGGAATCATTCCACTTACCACCTTAAGTCAATACAGGATCCATGGAAGAGTCTTCTCCCCTAGTTCAGCTCCCAGTTGCAGAATCAGTGACAGAATCCTCAAACTGGCCTTTTTAAAGCAGTTTTCTCTATGTCACTTCTGTTATATTCATACTCTGTCTCACCTTGATTGACAAGGGAGACAGTTGGAAACGTCAGAATGTTCCCATATGCCGTGAGGACAGGAGCAAAGGCAGTTGGCCTGAGAATATAAATACCCCTCACAGTCATCTGGGAGGGGTCTTTGGTCTTTGGTCTCAGGTCTTTGGTATTTTAACTTGGACCATGGATCTTGGATCTTGGGGAAGTGATCTGTGGGTCTCTGACCATGGGTCA
Organism: Gracilinanus agilis; assembly: GCF_016433145.1. Taxonomy (NCBI): domain Eukaryota; kingdom Metazoa; phylum Chordata; class Mammalia; order Didelphimorphia; family Didelphidae; genus Gracilinanus; species Gracilinanus agilis. Next base: position 388,270,217 of record NC_058131.1, on the reverse strand, counting down.
TTGATTCTTCCTGAACCTCTCTAGATATTTAGGCATCTGAATCATCATAGCTAGTTAGATCTCTGGGCCCTGGGTGTGAACTGGGAGGAGGGAGGTATAAGAAGAAGCAGGTAGATTTCCTTAAGGATGGTTACTTCCTAAAGGCTGTGTAGGCTGACATCACAAATTGATACCAAGGAAGCTGAGAGAAATCATCATATCTGTACCAACCGAGCAGATTGTCCTCCTTGGTTTGGTACTTGTTTTGTCAAATAATTTGTATTCTATTGGGATTAGTTGTTCCTTAAATGTTTGGTAGAATTTGCTTGTGAATCCATCTGACCCTGGAGATTTTTTCTTAGGGAGTAGCTTGATGACTTATTTAATTTCTTTTTCTGAGATGGCATTATTTAAATATTCTATTTCTTCTTTTGTTTTCTAGGCATGTTATATTTTTTTAAATATTCACCCATTTCACCTGGATTGTAATATTTATTGCCATATAATTGGGCAAAGTAGCTCTTAATAATTGTCTTAATTTCCACTTCATTAGAGATGAAATCCCTCTTTTCATTTTTGATACTGTTATTGATTCTCTTCTTTCTTTTTCTTAATTACATTTACCAGTACTTTGTTTAATTTGTTTTTTCAAAGTATTAGCTCCCAGTTTTATTTCTTAGTTCAATATTTCTTTTACTTTCAATTTCAATAATTTCTCCTTTAATTTTGATGTTTTCCAATTTCCTTCTCTATTTTGTTGATATAGGCACTCAGATATAAATTTTCCCCTTAATACTGCTTTGGCTGTATCCCATAGATTTTGATATGCTTCTCCTCATTGTCATTCTCTTCAATGGAGTCCGTAATTGTTTCTATGATTTCTTTCGTGACCCACCAGTTTTGAAGAATTAGATTTTTAATTTCAAATTAATCTTAAATTTGCCTCTCTATGAACCCTTATTAATTATAAGTTTTATCATACTAAGATCTAATAAAATTGCATTTATTTATTCTTTTCTGCATTTGTTGGCAATATTTTTATGCCCTAGTACATGGCTGATTTTTGTATATGTACCATGTACTGCTGAAACGAAGATATATTCTCTTTTATCCCTGTTTAGTTTTCTCCAGATATCAATTCTAATTTTTCTAACATTTCATTCACTTCCCTTACTGTTTTCTCATCTATTTTTGGTTTGATTTATCTAGTTCTAATAGTGGAATGTTGAGGTCACCCACTAGTATGGTTTTACTATCTATTTCCTTCTTAAACTCCTTTAATTTCTGTTTTAAGAATCTGGAAACTATACCATTTGGTACATAAATGTTTAGTATTAATATTACTTCATTGTTTATAGTACCTTTTGGGAATATGTAATTTCCTTCCTTATCTCTTAGTCAGAACAATCTTACCTTAGCTTTGTCTGATATCATGATCACTACTCCTGCTTTTTTTTTACTTTAGATGTTGCATAATAAATTCTGCTACACTCTTTTACCTTCAATCTCTGTGTGTCACTCTGCCTCAAATACATTTCTTATAAATACCACAGTAGGATTCTAGTTTTTACTCCACTCTACTATCTGCTTACATTTTATGGGTGAGTTAAAACCATTCACATTCAGAGTGGGCACTCTTGAATTTAGCTATTATATTCCGGGGAGTTGTCATTTGAGGATTTCTTTCTGGGGGTTTTCTATGAATTCTTTCAATTTCAATTTTTTTTTCTTGTTTGAGGATATCTAGGCAGTTTTCTTTGATAATTTGTATTATGATGACCAAAGCTTGTTTTTTTTTATCATGGCTTTCAAGCAGTCCATTAATTTTTAAATCATCTCTCCTGGATCTTTTTTCCAGGTCAATTTTTTTCAATAAAATATTCCATGTTTTCTTCTGTTTTTTTTTTAATCTCTTGATTTTGTTTTATTGTTTCTTGATTTCTCATGAAATTATTAGTTTCTAGTTCCTCAATTCTGATTTTTAAGGCCTGATTTTCCTGTCAGCTTTTCAGTTTCCTTTTTTATTTGGCCCATTTCTTCTTGCATTGCTTTCATTTCTCTTCCCCACTTTTCCTCTGCCTCTCATAATTGCTTTTGAAATCTTTTTTGTGTTCTTCCAGAATCTGTGTTCAATCCATATTTTTCTTTTGGACTGAATGTTTTTGCTTTGCTTTCACTGTCCCTTTTGTGTCTATATGTTGCTCTATATCTCTATAAAAATATTTAGCATTAGATGCTTTTTTGTTGTTTGTTCATTTTTCCCACCTTTTTATAAGTAGGCTCTGTTTTCTGGGAGGTTATTGTAGCCTCTTAAACTTCCGTCCTCCTTGATGCTACCCTTAGCTTTTTTCCCTAGGTTTCTGCCAGTTTCAGTTTTCCCAATAAGTTATAATGGCCTGAGGGCTGAGAGCTCTGAGAACCACCTCCCACTTCGGATTCTATTAACCTCTGAAGTGCTGATAGCTTAAAGACTTGCCTCAGGCTTGATCATAAGCTTTTGTTCTTACTCTGAGTTTGATCAGGTCAGGAACTTCTCAAATTCTAGCCTCAAACTTAGGTGTAATTTTTGGTCTCACTGTGTACTTGATCCAATTAGCCACACAGTTGATTACCTGGTCCTAGAGCTCTGCCCTGATCTTTTTTTTAAACCCCTACCTTTCATCTTGGAGTCAATACTGTGTATTGGCTCCAAGGCAGAAGAGTGGTAAAGGCTAGGCAATGGGGGTCAAGTGACTTGCCCAGGGTCACACAGCTGGAAAGTGTCTGAGGTCAGATTTGATTCGAGGGCCTCCCATGTCCAGGCCTTGCTCTCAATCCACTGAGCTACCCAACTGCCCCTCTGCCCTGACCTTTTGACAAAAAGATCTAGATCCCCTTTGGGTCAATCAGCTACCCCAATCTGGGGACTATGTTCTTACCAGAGGCCCAGACTGGGACTCCTGGCTTTGCTCTGGGCCCACACAAATCAACCCACGTAGGCACAGACTATCCCAGGCTGGGATTCTGGACTTCAACACAACTTTAGAATTTCAAGGGGTATGGGTGTGGACCTCTATTTTGCCCAGGCAGGGTCTCAGGGTATGAATTTTGGCTTGGCCTTGGGTTCCAAAACTGGAACAGTAGATGTAGGGTGGAAGTGTATGGCTTGCTCTTGACTCGCTCTTCACTCCTTACTATAGCTTATTGCTGACCATGCTTCCCTCTCACTCCAGTGCCCCAGATGTTTTCTGCCTATATTTTGAGTTTTTCTTTTCTTGAAAGTGCTTTCACTCTATTTCCTTGTTGGTTCTTTCACTCCTGTATTCATTTTGTGGCATTATTTTAATATTGGTGGGAGAGGATTCTGGTGGGGACTCTGAACTTCTCTGCTTTACTCTGCCATCTTGACTCCACCCTGAGAATGTTCCATTTGTTCAATTCTAATCCTTAGGCCACAGAAGTAAAATTGCTTACCCAAAGTAATACATCAAATTCAAAGTAAAACCAACATTTAAACTAAGATCTTTTCTTTATTCCTTGTGTAGCCAGTGGGGTCAGGGATGTTTTTTTTTTTAATTTGTGAAAGAAAAATTAAAGTCTGATTCCATTAAATAACTAACAAAAAGACCTTCCCAGTTAGGCAAAAATAGACCTGTATATATATATATACCTTTCAGCATTCTTTCCTCTAGACCAGAGGTGTCAAATGTGAGGCTTTCCTCAGTGCAGCTTGAAAAAGATTAAAATGTAATTGGCAGAAATTAAACAAAATAAATAGAAATGCAATAGAATACAGATAATGTTAAAATGTTTTTTTCTAAGTCAATATATAAACTGCAAGGGCCATTATATGTCTCTGTTCCTATTTGAGTTTGATACCACTTCTCTAGCTCAAATAGATATAGATGAACAGTATGCTTAGGATTCCTAGACTCCATTTCCAAACTCCATTGAATCTTCATTATTCTATGTTGTGAGGTCCCTCTCACAGATAACACTCCATCACCTATGTTCTAAAGTGCCTTTCAGTTCTCCACTTCTGAGGTTCACCATCCTCTGTTCAAAGTCCTCTTCAAGTCAGTACGTTTTATGTTTCTGGGATATGTTTCAAAAATGGGCTTAGGATGACATGCTGACTTTAAGGTTCTTTTTTACCTAGGCAAACCCCTTGACAACAGACTATGATCAGTCTTGGCAAGTGAATAACTTTGAAGCAAATGTCAAGAGATAAGGAAGAGAAGATGTCAAAGATCCATGCTATACTTTGAAATCAGATTCATGTTCATTAATTCCATATCTTGAAATCATTTTGGCTCTTCAAAATTATGTCATGTTGATGTTTTTGTAGGAAAAAGAGGTTTTCTCACCTGTCTTATGTTACCAATCCCAACTCTGTTGTCCATCCCTACAAGGAGGCTTCCAGCTCCATCATTTATGACTTCTGTGAAGTTGGTCTAGTTCTTTTTTTTTATAAAAGTAATTTCTTATCTGAGGAACAAATATGATATATTTAATCAGATTGCCTTCCAGGTCTAACATTCTATCTTTGGAGAGTCTATAACCATTAACATTCAGTGTTCAATATTCTAATTTCCTTTTCTGATTTATGGTCTAAGAATCATTACAACTCTTATAGTCAATTTCTAAGTTTCATATATCTACTCTGAAGCCTACCAATGGAACAAACTATACACGTATAAGAATACATCCTTGAACAAATAAATTAAAGCCCTCTTGTCTAGAACAAACATTTCTATTCTATTATCTTCATTTGTAAATATTAGAACCACAAATAATCATATGCATGAAGTTTTAGTTATCATCAAAGCTCTCAACTAAGGAAAAGTGGGAACAAAAAATGTTAATCATTAGAGTGTCTTTCTGTCCCATTCCCATAGTGACAAGTTCACTTTCAGCCTGTGTCACTTAGCCCTCTTTCAGGATTTCCACTATTATCCACTTAGATTGTAGTCTTCTATCCTTATTCAGAATTTAAACTCTCAACATACAAAAGAAGTTGGGGAAACTATACTGTAGGGATAGGGAGAGAACTGTGGCTCTAAGAAGTATAAGAGCAGCTGGCATTTTTAGAGTACTTTAATGTTTGAAGAGTGATTATTTGAATGAATGGAAAGAAAATACATTAAGCATTTACTATGTGCCAAGTACTATGCTAAGCCTGGATAAATATATGTTTAAAAGATATGGTCCCATCAAGAGCTTTACATTCTGGTAGGAAGAGATGACATGTAAAAGAGAGAGATAAACAGGAAAGAGAATTTTTTTCTGAGGAAGTGGATGTGTGAGAAGGAAATAACTGAAGAAGATATACACATGAAATGGCAGGCAGCTAGTGAAATGGCATGGGTGAATGCCTGGGTGGAAAATAAAATTAGAGAAGACATAGTAAGCAAAGAAGTCTGGTCTGCACAAACTCAGTAACCAATCAAATGGGTTGAGATCTAGGGTGGGAGTTTTAAAGTTTAGTGGATTAATTTACCTAGAGACTGGAGCACAGGTTCAAGAAAAGATAGGGAGATACAAGTTTCATTTCCAGTGTTAAAGGTGCTGGTGAAGGTTGAGAGTAGTAGCAGGCAGATGATAGCTTTCTGGATGAGAGGTGAAATTTAACCCAGATTACCTCATTTAAATATCACAACTCTACTTCATAGGTACAATTATTAGTAGCTTTGCCTGATTTAAACTCCATCAGAAAAAATCGGCCCTCCCACAATTTGGAACTATGCCCAAAGAGCTCTAAAAGACTGCCTTCCCTTTGATCCAACCATACCATTGCTGGGTTTGTACCCTTAAAGAGATCATAGATAAAAAGACTTATACAAAAATATTTCTAGCCGTGCTTTTTGTGGTGGCAAAAAACTGGAAAACAAGGGTATGCCCTTCAATTGGGGAATGGCTGAACAAATTGTGGTATATGCTGGTGATGGAATATTATTGTGTTCAAAGGAATAATAAACTGTAGGAATTCCATGTGAACTGGAATTCTGAGGGATTTATGGAAAAGAACACTACCCACATTCAGAGGAAGAACTACAGGAGTGGAAATACAGAAGAAAAGCAACTGCTTGAACACATGGGTTGATACGGACATGACTGAGCAGGTAGACTCGAAACAACCACACCAATGCAACTATTAATAATATGGAAATAGGATTTGATCTATGACACATGTTAAAACCAGTGGAAATGCACATTGGGTATGGGGGACAGTTAGAATGAGGGGGTGAAGGGGAAAGTAAAAACATGAATCATGTAACCATGGAAAATTTTTCTAAAAAAAGTTTTAAAATATCCACAAAAAAAAATGGAAAAGGAAAAACTCGGCCCTCCCAGATAAGAACAATCACCTCTAATCTCATCACTATCCCAACTTGGGTCTTGATTGAAACCTCCTTTCTGATTCTTCTCCCTTCTGATTGGAGGGCTAGAGGGTGAGTATCAAACTCCTCCCAATATTTTTCTTTATAGAGGACAGAAACTAGACTTTTGCTCATTCTACTCTGTATCTTCCACTCTGCCTGGTTTCAACTCCACTGACCAAAATTCCCCCATGAAGGCTGCTCCCTGGTTCCCCTCTTTCTTTGTATTCCACTGCCACTTTCCTGCCTTTTGTTGTGGTTTTTCTCCCCCTCCCCAATGTTATAAAAATTGATGGATGTAAAGGATCTGGAGCAGGGTAAGGTAAAGTAAATCCTAAGTGAGACATTTAAAATATAATTAGTGAATCTCAAAGGATCACCCGCTGTAATAGATGTTGTTAAATATGATGAATCTGCTAAAACCAAACTCCAGGTATAACAGTATCCCAGAGCTACAAGCCAGGCAAAGAATCTGCAATTAGAATTGTACAGTTATCTATGTCTAACTGAAGCTCTCTACTATAGGATAATGCTAAGATTGACTGCAAATTAAACCCTGCTTCTCCAAGATGTAATAGTCCTCTTCCCTCCAATTTTCCCAAGGATATGACTCACTAAGGCCTTAGGATTCTTGATGAAACCAAGTCTAATGTAAGTTTATGAAGATTTATTACTAACAGGCTTAGGGAAGGAAAAGTAGGGAAATGACTAGGAATAAGGGAAAAGGAAGTCCCTAACTAATTAAGGCTAATGGTGTTATTGATAATCTTTAGAATAATGTTAATCAGGTTTGTTAGATGCCAGTCTTGTTGGGCCATATAGGCTCAACCTAAATCAAGATTACTCTGTTGATTAAGGTGGATGTTTCTTCATGACAGTAAATTTAAGATCAGGTATTGATGAAGTACTTTGAAATAGGTTGCAATTTGATGGTTGAACAAGCTCACCTAAGGCCTACCCAAAACCACCGTTTCCAACCCAATCTCAAGTCTGAGATCTCTGTCAGTTCAAAATGCTGGCTTTTATACCCAAGCCTTAACTGCCCTTGTCACCTGCCAAGCTCCTGCCAGGCTTGATTCATTCTACATTCTAAGGAGGTAACCGTCCATCATCTTGACTTCAACATGGCTGTTCAATATATCATTACACCAATGAGGCAAAGATGCTTTTTCTTTTTATTAATCATATATCCAGGTAGAGTGAAGATGGTGGAGAAGGGACAGGGACTCATCTTATTTCAACCAAATTACCATCCAAAAAGCAATGATATAGCACTTCAAAATGAATTCTGGAGCAACACAACCCACAAAAAGACAAGGGGAAGTAATTTGTAGCTCAAAGCAACTTAGAAATTCAGTAGGAGGGATCTACTATAGCGGGACAGAGGTGGAATACACTGCCAGGGCAGGCTCTACCACAGCAATAGGCCCTCAATGCAACTGAAGCAGCAGCCAAGGCTTCTAGAGCTCTCAGGCACAGATGGTAAGGAGGGTCAGACAACTGCTCAGAAGGATATTGCTGGGGTCCCTTTGCTGGCTCTAGGTGTGAGTATCTTATCTCATTGCCCATATACAGAAAGAGCTCACAGACTTGGAAACAGTGCCAGGGTAAGGAGGAGTACCAGTATTTCATCAATAATTGTGTTCATATGGGATTAGGGGATCCCATTCACTGTTCCAAGGCATAAAAGAGGGCTTGGAGTTACTCACAGACTAGAGCATTGGTCTGGAGAGTATTAAACTCACCTCTCCTTATATTATATCAACTTGGGAGAACTGAAAGCAGAGAGATTTCCCAAGTGTCAACTCTGAAGGAAGCTGCACAAAGAACCTGAAACTTGGAAGAGTGCTCACTTCACCATAGTTGCAGAGACCAACTTGAATAGTCTTTTTAACTAAAAGAAAAGAAAAAGGTAGGAAAATGAGCAAAAAAAGGAAAGAAAGAAACAACCTAGCAAGTTATTTTGGTAACAAGGTAGACTCAAACTCAGAAGAAGACAATAAAAGCAATAGTGCTTCAGCCAAAGCCTCCAAAAAAATTAATTGTTCTCAAGCCAAAAAAGAATTAATGGAGTAGGTCAAAAAGGATTTTAAAAATCAAATAAAAGAAGTAAAAGAAAAACTGGGAAAAGTAATTAGAGTGATAAAGGAAAGTCATGAAAAAAGTCAATGGCTTGGTAAAGGAGGCACAAAACATCACTTAAAAAATTAATACTTAAAAAAACATAATAGGACAATTGGTAAAAGAGGCACAAAAATCCAAAGATTAGAGGAACTTTCTAAAAAGGAGAATTGGTCAGATGGAAAAAAATATATACAAAAATGCACTGAAGAGAAAAACTTCTTGAAAGACAAAATTGGCTGTATCAAAAAAGAAGTATAAAAATTCACTGAGGAAAAGAACTCTTTATAAAGTGGAATTGTTCGGAACTTCCAGGGGTAGAGTCAAGATGATGGAATAAGCAGAGAAGCTCAGAGTCATCTCAAGAATCCTCTCCAACCAATATTAAAATAATGCCACAAAACAAATACAGTAGTGAAAGAACCAACAAGGAGACAAAAAGAAACAACTTTCAAGAAAAGAAAGACCTAAAAGGTAGGCGGAGAACATCAGAGCACTGGAGTGAGAGGGGATTACAGTCAGCAGGAGGCTATAGCAAGGAGTGAAGAGTAAGCCATACACTTCCACCCCACATCTACTGTTCCAGGTTTGGAACCTAAGATGAAGCCAACATTCATAACCTGAGACCTTTTCTGGGTAAATAGATATCCAAATAACCCACACCTCTTGAAAATCTAAACCTGTGGTGAAGTCAGAATCCCAACTCATGGCGCTCTGTGCTGAAATGGGCTGATCTATATGGGCCCAGAGTGAAGCCAGGAGTCCCAGTCTGGGCCTTTGGTGAGGACATAGAACCTAGTTTGGGGTTGTTGGTTAACCCAAAAGGGGATCCAGCTCTTTTTGCCAAAAGCTCAGAGCAGTGCTCCAGGACAGGGCAATCAAATATGTGACTGATTAGATTAAGTACACAGTGAAACCAAAAACTTACAGAGTAGAATTGCCAAATGGAAAAGAAGGTGCAAAAGTTTACTCAAGAAAATCATGCCTGGGTTCCCGGTTAAGATGGCAGCAGAGTAAGAAGCAGCTCTTAACCTCTCCTGACTGAAACACACAAAACTCCTCAAGGGGACATAAAAACAAGTCCAGACAAACGAGGAACCTCACAACAGGGTGCAGCGTGGAAGGTACACAGAATCGAGGCATTTCCATGCTATAAAGGGGTGAAACAGCTCTCACTAAATCGCGGGCTGAGCAACCACCCCACCCCCACCCACTCCACACACAACACCTATAAGCGCCGAACCAGCTAAAAAGAAATAGAGCAAGTTTGGGGCACCCATCAAATCATTGGCAGCTCCGGGGCCTGTTCCTGAGAGCAGCAATATTTAGGACCCCAATAAGCCAAAAAACGCACGCGAAATCTGAGCGCGGGAGCAGAGTGGACGCAGGGCACAGAACTCCTGCTCAGAGCACAGGTACAGGCGGAGGCGTGGGTGGAGGCAGACACACCAGGAGCTAAAGCTCTAAAACCCTGAGAGGGGAACCAGCATGGACGGGTGTACGACTGTGGAAGCAGCTCCCTGAGACTTATAAAGAGACCTCCGGCAGAGGATCAAGCAAGGGGGTCCACCAGGGGGCTTGACCTTGGAAAAAACCAGAACTCAGACCTAAGAAGCCAATAGACCGCGGACAGACACTGAGCGCGAGGATAAACCTGAGAAGCTACTGAGCTAACGATGGCTACCCAGTCTCAGGAAGCTCAGAAGAGAAAGAATAACAGGAAAAAGAAGTCTTTAACACTCAACAACTTTTACACAGAGAAAATCGAGACAACCGAGCAAACAGAGGAGGAGAACAAACAAGCAGCCGGACCCTCCTCAAATAAGGAAAACTCCTCACAAGCTATGGAAGAGTTCAAAACTGAGA
>NC_058131.1:388234144-388254964 GCF_016433145.1 Gracilinanus agilis | reverse complement strand
GAGAGGAAACATATAAGAAAAACAACTGCTTGAACGCATGGGTCGGGGTGGAAATGATTGAGGGTGTGGACTCGAAACTACCACACCAATGCAACTACCAACAATTTGGAAATTGGTCTTGATCAAGGACACATGACAAAACTAGTGGAAATGTGCATCGGCCATGGGTGGGGGGATTGTGGGGGATGAAGGGGAAAGGAGGAGCATGAATCATATAACCATGTTAAAAATGAATATTAATAAATGTTTGAAAAAAAGCAATATGGAACTGGGTAAGAGACAGAAAGGAGGATCAATGGAACAGACTTCGGGTAAATGACCTCAGTAATCAGTGTATGATAAATCTAAATAGCCCAGCTTTTTGGCACAAAAATCCAGTATTTGACAAAAACTGCTGGTAAAATTGGAAAACAGTATGGGAGAGATTAGGTTGAGATCAAAATCTCACACTCTACACAAAGATAAATTCATAATGGGTGAATGATTTGAATATAAAGGAGGAAACTATAAGTAAATGAGGTGAACATAGAACATAGAATAGTATACCTAATAGTATACAGATCTATGGGAAAGAAGAGATTTTAAGACCAAGCAAGACTTAGAAAATAATACAAAATGTAAAATAAATCATTTTGATTACATTCAATTAAAAAGATTTTGCACAAACAAAACCAATGCAATCAAAATTAAGAGGGAAGCAACAAATTCTTTATAACAAAAACCTCTGACAAATGTCTAATTACTCAAATTTACAAGGTGCTAAATCAATTGTACAAAAAAGCAAGCCATTCCCCAATTGATAAATGGGCAAGGGACATGAATGGGCCATTTTCAGATAAAGAAACCAAAACTATCAATAAGTACATGAAAAAGTGTTCTGAATTTCTTATAATTAGAGATATGCAAAGCAAAATAACTCTGAGACACCATCTCATATCTAGCAGATTGGCAAACATGACAGCAAAGGAAAGTAATAAATGTTGGAGGGGCTATGGCAAAATTGGGACATTAATGCATTGCTGGTGGAGTTGTGAATTGGTCCAATCATTCTGGATGACAATTTGGAACTATGTCCAAAGGGCTCTAAAAGACTATCTGCTGTTTGATCCAGCCATACCACTGCTGGGTTTATATCCCAAAGAAATAATAAGGAAAAAGACTCATGCAAAAATATTTATAGCCATGCTCTTTGAGGTGGAAAAAACCTGGAAAATGAGGGGATTCCCTTTGATTGGGGAATGGCTGAACAAATTGTGGTATCTATTGGTGATACAATACTATTGCACTAAAAGAAATCATGAACTGGAGGAATTCCATGTGAATTGGAATGACCTCAGTAATTGATACAGAGTGAATTAAGCAGAACCAGGAGAACCTTGTACTCAGAGACGGATACACTGCGGCATAATTGGATGTAATGGACTTCTCCACCAACAGCAATGCAATGATCTGGGACAATTCTGAGGGACTTATGAGAAAGAACGTCATTCAAATCCAGAGAAAGAACTGTGGGAGCAGAAACACAGAAGAAAAACAACTGCTTGATCCTATCGGTCAATGGAGATATGATTGGGGAGGTAGACTCTAAACAATCACCCTAATGAAAATATTAATAATATGGAAATAGGTTTTGATCAATGGCACATGTAAAACCCAGTAGGATTACTTGTTGGCTACAGGAGGGGATAGGAAAATGGGAGAGAAAGAATATGAATCTTGTAACTATGGGAAAATATTCTAAATTAATTACTTAAATAAAACTTTTTAAGTGAAAAAAAAGAAATTATGAAGGAAAACTGCCCTGAATTCTAGAACCAGAGAAAAAAAATGAAAAATAGAAAGAATCCACCAATCACCTTCTGAAAGAGATCCCAAAAGGATAACTCCCAGGAATAATATAGCCAAATTCCCAAACTCCCAGGTTAAGGAGAAAATACTAGAATCATCTAAAAAGAAACAATTAAAATATCATGAAACCACAGGCAGTATAGCACAAGACTTAGCAGGTTCTACATTAAAGGATTGGAGGGCATAAATATGATATTCCAGAGGGCAAAGGAGAAAGGACTTCAACCAAGAATCATTTACCCAGCAAAACTGAGCATCATCCTTCATTAGAAAAAAATGGGTATTTAATGAAGAAGACTTTCAGACATTCCTGAAGAAAAGACCAAAGCTGAATAGAAAATCTGACCCTCTTTCTATTTTCAGGGATAAATAGAATGAAAAGTAATACACAGTAACCATAAGGGTACAAAAAAGTTTATGTCTCTCTAATAAAGGCCTAATTTCTCATACATAGAGAAAGTAATTGAATATATAAGAATACAAGTCCTTCTCCAATTGATAAACAAAGTATATGAAAGGAGTAATTCTCAAACAAAGTAAATAAAGTTCACTATAGTCATGCAAAAATGCTCTAAATCACTTAATTAGAGAAATGCAAATTGAAACAACTCTGAGGCACCACCCACATCTATCATTTTGGTTGTTATGACAGAAAAGGAAAATGACAAAACTTGGAGGGGACATGGGAAAGCTAGAACATGAATGCATTATTGGAGGAATTGTGAACAGATTCATTCAGGAGAGCAATTTAGAGCGGTCCAAGAGGCTCTAAAACAGTACAAACCCTTTGACTCAGCAATATCATTACTAAGCTTGTATTCAAAAGAGATAAAAATGGGGGGAGAAGGACCTATACTTACAAAAAAGTGTTTAAAGCAGCTCATTTTAGGGAGCAAAGGTTTGAAAAATGAGGGGATATGCATCAATTGGGGAATGGCTGAGTAAGTGATAGTACATGATTATAAAGGAATACTATTGTACTATGAGAAATGACAAGCAGGAGGAGCTGAAAAAACCTGAAAAAAACTTACACCAACTGAAGCAGAGTGAATTAAGCAAAACCAGGAGAACATGGTACAGTGACAGGAATACTTTACAATGAACAACTGTGAATAACAGCTATTCTTAGTAATACAATCATCTGAAATTATCCTAAAGGACTCATGATAAAAAATGCATCTATTTTCAGAGAAAAAAAGTAAAATCTGAATCCAGACCAAAGAAAATTTTTTTTTCACTTTCTTAATTTTGTTTTCTATTTTAGCTTACTTCCCTCAAAGGAGTAATATGAAAAAATGTTTTACATGATTACACATGTAAAATCTGTATGAAATTACTTACTATCTCAAGGGGTATGGGAAGTTTATGGGGAAGGAGGAAGGGAAAGAATCAGAAACTCAATATTCTTTAAAAAATGTTGGAAACTGTTTTAGATGTAATTGAGTAAAAAATTAAAAAACTAATTTTAAAAATCATATTCCCAGGACTTATTATAGTCCTTGGCTTTTAGAAAGTACTTAATAAACATTGACTTTATTAGATTCATAACATCAATTTAAGAAAATAAGGAAACTGACACAAAAATATCAAATCATTTGCCCACGGTCACTCAGAGGCAGAATTCCAACCTTGTCTTTCATAATTCCAAGTCCAGTACTCTCTCTGAAAATTAACCTTACTGCCTCATTCTCTCCCTTTTTTAGACTAACTGTAGCTAGTACAAAAAGGTACAGAGATACAGGGTTTTCACCAGACTCAAACAGTCCCTATGTTTCATTGCTATTTTATAGAGAGCTTATCAACCACACAGGATAATTATAAAACATATATGAGTTAATGGAAGTGAAAGTATCATACCAATGCTAGGAGATAGACAGGATTGGATGAACAGTTGGGATGGGAATATGAATGGTATCTGTGACTTCAATGTAAAGAGAACTCCTGAATCAAACAGTTCCTCCCTCAGTGTGGATTGGCACTTTCTCTGCAGGTTAGAGAACTGTAAAAAGCACTAAGAGATTATGTGACTTATCCTTGATAATTTAACAGTTTATGTCAGAAGCATGCCTTACTCCTAGGCTTTCATGGTTCATGAAACATAGGTCTCTATTCATTATGCCACACTATCTTTATCATAATACAGTTCAAAAATCAGTGATTTTGTTGCTCATAGATGTGTGTAATTAAGGAAGGAAATGACCCAGTGCTTCACCTCTCCTTTGTTCTTGCTTTAATCTCATCTGAATGTTAATCAAAGAATCTTGGTACTGAGGTTGGCTTTATCACTCAAGTCTGCTTGTAGTTTCTGTATGTCTGGAGGGGTATTTTTTATACTAAACTCTTTATACTATATCATGCTCCCTCCATAAAGCACATAATTTTGGTTCTGAAAAGAGTCTGAGAACCTAATTCACAATTAGTGATCTTATAGGAGTTAAAAGGATTTTTCTAATCCTAAATCAAATACATTTTCAGGACTAGATATTGATCAGGGCTAACTTTGTTCAAGGGACAGCTAAATTATTCTTGACATTTTTATGCATGGAACAAATCTTGTAGATGGCTAACCAAGTAAATGTATTAAAATTTCTCAGTTAAAAGGGAAAATATAGGTGATCTAGTATAACTGATAAATGAATAAGAATCATCTCCTACAACATCCCCAATAAGTGGCCATCCTTTGCTAGACATGAGCACTGATAAGAGTGTGGATTATGTCTGTAATTCCAGTGTTAGGGGAACTCATTACCCAATGGAGTAACCATTCAATTTTTTGGAGTTATTATTATTGGGAATGTTTTAAAAAAGACTTTAGTTGATATCTTAACTTTTTACATAACCTACATTTTCCCCATGTTCCTCCTAGATATCTGTCCCTTAAAGAAAGAACTATTTTAATGAGAAAAATTAGGGAAAATTTTTAGCAAAACTAATCAAAACATCCAAGAAATATATTAAATCCAATGTTCCACATCTCCCATCTTGACAAATGAATGGAAGGATGTATCTTCTCATATCTCTTCTTTTGAGCCATATTCATTCCTTATCATTTCAAATATTCACATCATTTTCTATCATTCAGCTACTGTTTATATTGTTATAGTGTTACATATATTGTTTTCTTTCTCTGCTTTCTTCATTTTCATGTAATTCTTTCCATACTTTTCTGTATCATTTTCCACGACATTCACATGCTATAATTTGTTTAGATATTCCCAAGTCAAAGGGTATCTACTTCATTTCCAATTCTCTGCTAACACAAACATTTCAGTGATAAATATTTTGTAGTATATAAAGTCTCTTTTTGTTGTTCACCTCCTTGGAGTGTATGCCTACCAGTAGGATTTCTGGATGAAGGTTATGGACATTTTAAGCCACTTTATTTGCACAATTTCAAACTGTTGGAAATTTTTTCCCTTTATATTGACCTAAATGCTACTCTTTAATATTGCTTCTGGGACGAAACAGAATATACTTAATCATTAAGACTTAATGCCTCTTCCCAATGATAGCCTTTCAATAGGTTAAAAATGATAATAACAGGGGGCAGCTGGGTAGCTCAGTGGATTGAGAGCCAGGCCTAGAGACGGGAGGTCCTAGGTTCGGATCCGGCCTCAGACACTTCCCAGCTGTGTGACCCTGGGCAAGTCACTTGGCCCCCATTGCCTACCCTTGCCACTCTTCCACCTATGGGTCAATGCACAGAAGTTAAGGGTTAAAAAAAAAAAACAAACAAAAAAAATGATAATAACATCTACCTTGCCTCCTCTGCCACAGACTTTCATTCTATCTTTCATTCCATCTCCTTTGAGCAAGTTTTCAAGTTATTTCATCACTCTGGCCATCCTCCCCTTGATGCTCAGCAACATATTAATATTTCTAAACTGTGATCCCAAGAATTGAATACAATCTTTCAGATGGAGTCATACCATGGCAAAATAATATGTCTATCTATGCTTCCTTCATCTTCTTTTGTTTTCCCCTACTATCAAACACATTCACATTAGAAGTGTGTTAGTGTCCTTTTTTAACCCCCAAGATTATTGGTCTCCTAAAATTCAAGTCAGATGCTGAATCCCTAAATCCCATCATCCCATTCTGCCAGTTCCTCATCCTACCATTTTTTTCTCATCAAAGCTCTGAACTCAGCATGACCACATTTTAATGGCTGCCTGATCACTGGTCCAACTCCCCCATGAAGCAATGAAGTAAAGAGAAATGTAGACATTTCAGTTTGGAGCCTCAATATTCCTGGAAAGAATCCAAGCCTTTAGATCTTGGGATGCAAGGGCAGACTGTAACACTGCAATTGCTGTTTTAAACTATCTGAAGGGTATCATTGAGAAGAGGGATAAATTATAGATTAATTATGGATTGATTTATTAATAGTAGAAATCTTAGATATGAAAGGAGCCTTGGACTGACTATCATGGAATTTTATTTCTGTAAGAGTAGAAATATTTAGACATGTAAGGGACCTTAGCTAGTAAAGCTAGTAAAATCCCCATATTACTAAAGTAGATAGAGACTGATATTGGTTCAAAATAAGGAAGAAATTCCTTATTAAGGCAAACTAATAAGGTATTGAGTCTCCTTGTCATTAAGTGATGAGTGTACTATCAGTACAAGTGTTCCAGCAGAAGCTGTATGACCCCTTGGACACTTAAAGGTAGGATTCCTTCTCAGCTAAGGGATAAATTAAATTCCTTCTAGTTCAGGCATTCTAAGATTCTATCAGCACAGAAATGCCGGCGAAGCCTACTTCCTATACTAGGATTTGAATTCTCATCTCAATTAGACATCCCCCTCCATGGTTTAATCTTCTAACTTCCTAGAGTCACCACTTTAAAGGAACTTTAAGGACTTAAGATTCAATGTGAATGACAACAGCCAAAGTGTCTGTCCCAGCCCATTTGGATATTCCTTCCGTTGGATTTGGAATTTACAAAAATATTTGCTCTTTATATGAAGAATCATATATACATTTTCATAAATGTATGTGTGGCATTCAACAAGCCTTTATTAGTGTTTCTTATATGCTAGTCAATTTAAGATATTTTTCTTTTAATTTTTATTTTTAAATATTTTTTGGTGTTTACATGATTCATTTTCTTTCCCTCCTCTTCCCTCCCTCCTCCCAGAGCCATCAAGCCAGTCCACTGGGTTGTACAAATGTTATCACTTGATATCTGTTTCCATATTATTCATTTTTGCTATAGAGAAATTTTTTAAAACCTAAACCCCAAATCACATACCCATATATACATGTGATAAATGATGTCATATGTTTTGCTTTTGCATTTCTACTCCCACAGTTCTTTCTCTGGATGTGGATAGCATTCTTTCTCATAAGTGCTTCAGGAGTGTCCTGACTTGTTGCATTGCTACTAGTAGCAAAATCTATTACACTGGATTTTTCCACAATGTCTGTGTACAATGTTCTTCTGGTTCTACTCATTTCACTCTGCTTCTGTTCATTGAGGTTCTCCCATTTCATATAGAAATCCTCCAGATCATCAATCCTTATAGCACAATAGTATTCCAACACCATCATATACCACGTTTTGTTCAATCATTCCCCAATCAAGAGACACCCCTTCATTTTCCAGTTTTTTGCTACCACAAAGAGTACAGCTATGAATATAATTGTACAAGTATTTTTCCTTATTATCTTTTTTGGGGTACAAACCTAATAGTGGTTTTGCCAGATCAGAGGGTATGCATTCTTTTAAAGCCCTTTGTGCATAATTCCATAATGCCTTCCAGAATGCCTGGACTAATTCACAACTCCACCAGCAATGTGTTAGCGCCACAATTTTGCTGCAACCCCTCCAACATTTATTATTTTCCTTTACTGTCATATTGACCAATCTGCTAGGTGTGAGGTGGTACCTCAGAGTTGTTTTGATTTGCGTTTCTCTAATTATGAGAAATTTAGAACACTTTTTCATGTACCTATTGATAGTTTAGATTTCTTTATCTGAAAACTGCCTATTCTCTTTAAGTTCCAAAGATACCAAGAAAAGCAAAAAAAGACTCTGTCCCAAATGGAGCATACATTCTAATGGGGGAGATAATATACAATTAAGTTTATACATGATATATAATAAGTAAACCAATGGCAATATGAAAGGGGAAGGCATTAAAAATAGGTAGGAGAGATCTTCTAAAGAATACAGGCCTTGAGCTTTGAAAAAGTCTAGGGAAATGGAGTCAAAAGCATTCCAGACAGTGGGGACAATCAAAATAAAGGTAATGAGATGAGAAATGGAGTGTCATGTTTGAGAAACTGCAAGTAGGCCAATGTAGCTATAGTATATAGGGTATCCCAAAAATTTTAGTGCAAATGTGAGTTTTAATAGCTTGAGGACTTTTGGGGACACCCTTTAGATTGCACAGGGGGAATTAAAGTATAAGAAGACTGAAAAGGTAGGAAGGAAAGAGGTTTTGAATAGCTTTGAGTAACAGTAGAGAACTTCATATTTTATCCTGAAGATAATAAGGAACCAGAATAAGAACTGGCAAACAACTCCAGGATCTCTGCCAAGAAAATCGTAAATGGGGTCATGAAGAGTCTGACACGACTGAAATGACTGAACAACAACAACCATAGGGAGCCACTTGAACTCACTGATCAGTGACTGACATGGTCAGATCTACACTTTAGAGATATATTGACAGCAAGTTAAATAGGGATTTGTGTGGAGAAAGATTTGAGATAGGCATACCAGTTAGATTATTTCAATAGTCCTAGCAAGAGGTGATAAGGGCCAAAAGTAGGATAGTGAGAGTCAAAATAATAAGATCTACTATTGAATTAAATATATTTGATGATTTGGGGGGGATGCATAGTATATGGAAAAGATCTGTGATTTTATCTTTGGAGAGTTCTTTAAAAAGAATTCCCTCAACTAAAGCAGATGAGTGCACCTTATCTGTTGCACCAGAGGTCTGAGAGGTTAAATCATTTTCCCAGAACCACACTGTCAGTATAGATCAGAGGCAAGCCACACATTCATCTTTCTGGATTCTAAGGCCAGCTCTCTCCCATCTTCAAAAAATCCTTACTTGAATCCACTGATTTACTCTAGCTATCATCCCATATCTCTTCTTTATGGCTAAAATCCTTGAGAAAGTCATCTACATTCAGTGCCTATAATCTATAGTCGGAGATCTGATCTCCTCATGAGACTGAAATTACTGTTTGCAAACTTACTTCTGCTGTTTTTTTCTTTCCTTTTTGAAATCCTTACCTTCTGTCTTAGAATCAATACTAGGTATTAGTTCCAAGGCAGAAGGGTAGTAAGAGGTAAGCAATTGGGGTTAAGTGATTTGCCCAAGGTCACACAGCTAGGAACTGTTTAAGGCCAGATTTGAGCTCAGGTCCTCCAATCTGTATGTCTGTTTCTCTATCCACTAGCTGTGTTCTTTTATTCATCTAATTTTTTTTCTCAGATTCCATCCTTATTGAACTCTCTTTGACACTGTTGATCATCCTCTTCTTTTTTCCCTCTCTTCCCTCTTGGTTTTAATGATACTCCTTTCCCCTGGTTCTCTTCCTAATAGTTCTGACTATTCTTTTCTTCTTTTCCTCTATCTTCATCGAGGTAATGTTTAATAATTGTTAGTGTCCCCCAAGGCTCCATCCTTGGCCTTCCTCTCCTTTCTTTCTATACTATGTCACTTGGTGATTACATCAACTCCTATGAATTGAATAACTATCTCAATTCTCAAATCTATTTATTAAGCCCTAAATACTCCTTTGAGTTCCAATCTTACTTTTTCAATTATCTCTTTGATATTTCAAACTAGATGTCCTACACACATCTTAAAAACAATATATCCCAAACTGAACTCATATTTTTCCAAAAACCCTCCCATATTCCCAATTTCCCAACTACCTTTGAAGGTACCACCCATGCTCACAATCTATGTGTCATCTTTTGACTCCAGTCTCTTTCACCTCCTATATCCTATCTGTTTCCAAGTCCTATCTCTTCTACCTTCAAAACAAATCTAATAAGGACCTACTTTTTCCCCCTGATACTACCATCACCTTTGTGCAGATGCTCTCCTTATATCATTCCAGAACTTTTGCAATAATTTTATGGTCCTTCTCCACATCTCAAGTCTCATCCCCATTCTAAGCCACTCTCCGCTTGACCGTCAAATTGATATTCCTTTCTTTTTAATTGATTAATTAAGAAAAATTTTCCATGGTTATATGATTCATGTTCTTTTTCACCCCCTCCCATAGTCAATGTGCAATTCCATTGAGTTTTACATGTGTCATTGATCAGGACCTATTTCCATATTATTGATATTTGCACTAGCATGATCATTTAGAGTCTACATCCCCAGTCATATCCCCATTGACTCATGTGATCAAGGAGTTGGGTGTTTTTTCTGTGTTTCTGCTCCCACAGTTCTTTCTCTGGATGTGGATAGCGTTCCTTCTCATAAGTCTCTCAGAATGGTCCTGGATCATTGCATTGCTACTAGTACAGAAGTCCATATAAAGTTCTTCTGGTTTTGCTCCTTTCACTCTGCATTAACTCCTGGAGGTCATTCCAGTTCACATGGAATTCCTCCAGTTCATTATTCCTTTTAGCACAATAACATTCCATCACCAACAGATACAACAATTTGTTTACCCATCCCCAATCAAAGGGCATCCCTTCACTTTCCAATTTTTTGCCACCACAAAGAGTAAATTGATATTCCCAAAGCACAGGTTAAAACAAGTTATAATTTCTTTGCCCTATTCAATAACCTCCAGTGGCTTCCTATTACCTTCAAGATCTAATAATGTAAGATCCTGGTTGGCTTTTAAAGCTTTTTACAGACTGGCCCCTTCCTATCTCTCCAGTCTTCTTACTTTTTCCTCCCCTCCATGTACTCTTCAGTCCAGTGACACTGGTCTCCTGGCTGTTCCTTAAACAAGATACTCCATATCCCAACTGTTCAGTCACACTAGCTGTTCATCACTCCTGGAATGCTCTTCTCCTTATTCCCAACTCTGGTTTCCATGAAGCCCCAGCCAAAGTCTCACCTTTTATGAGAAATCTCACTCAATCCCCTTTAATACCCATGCCTTTCCTCTGCAATTATCTCGTGTGTGTGTGTGTGTGTGTGTGTGTGTGTGTGTGTGTGTGTGTGTACAACATCAGAGTGGGACAGAAATTTAGACAGCCTAATATCCACCCACCTTTATTGTATAAATGAGAAAAATGTATATCTACAGGAAAGATATATAGGAAGTTAATAGAACCAGGATTAGAACCCAAAGCTCCTGACTCTCAGTCCAATGTGTATCAAGGTAGGCTGTTTTTCCTAACATTTGCTAATTTGATTTTGTTGATTGATTGAATCACAGTGCTGCAAAGTGACAATGTTGCCAAACTAAAAAGCTTCTTCTTCTTTCACGTACAATGTTATAAATAGACATATTTTTTAATCCCATAAACTTGCCGAGCCCTGTGCTCTTGGGAGTGTTAAAGCCAAGCTCGCTTATTTACTTTTATTTTTTCACTGTTTTCCTTCTTTTTTATGATACTGGCTTCCTACGGGGTGGCAGGAACACATAAAAATAGGCATAAAAGTAAGACAATGTGCCCCAAATGCTGTATTAACTGGGAAATAAGTTTAAATGTCTTCAGAACAGGGTTTGCTGCTCCCTTCCCACAGCCACAGCAATATCTGATGCTGAAATTCTGCTTTCATCCCTATTAGAGGCTTTAGAAATCTCGATCAGGAAATCAGAGCTTGTCAATGACTTAAAGACTGTTAATTGCCTGTGACAACCGAGTCCTAAAAGCGCTTTGTAGAAGTAGTGGGCGCTGGAGTATCGTTGACAACTGGTAGCCTACAGAGTCGAAGTGTGATTCCCATGAAGGAAGGCCACTCAAGTGATAATACTCAGTTTTCATTTGAGAGCTGGTAGGATCCCAGAAATAAATCTTCTACCAAATTTGAAATATATAATACATTTGCCTTTATATAAAAAATTTGTCTCAGTTTGCTAAGTGGAAAGAACACTAGATTCAGGGTGTTACTTTCTGTGATCTTGTAAAAAGTCAATTCATCTCCCTGAGCCTCAGTTTCCTCTAATATCAAGTGGAAATAGTAATATTGATACTATCCCCCTCATAGGACTGTTGTGGTGAATCAAACAAGATTTTAAGACCTTACTATATGCCAAGCAATGTTTTAAGTATTGATGATTTGAAGACAAAAATGACAGAGTCCTTGGACACAAGGAGTTTACCAAGTATATAAAAGCACTTCATAACCATAAAGGGATATGGGAATGTGATTTATTATCATTCATTTTAATATCTTTAAAAGCACTCTCCTATGAAGAGAGGCAGAAAGAATTGGTATGGGAGAGAATAGGCACTTACTATTGCTCCCTGAGAGCATCAAGGAAGTTAGTACTGCAGTCAGAACTTAATTTCATATTTTTTGTATCCAAGCTGGGAGTGCTGTGTGTGACAGCCTGCTAATTCTGGTCCCCATCCTTCCCCAGTCCCACAACAGCCTACTGCCCAAAATATCATTGAATGCCAGAACAAGTGATTCTGGGATCAGAGAATTTTTGTTTGACTGTTATTATCAGCTTCTCTAGCAGATTAGGTTTACCTGGAAGGATCAGAAAAATCACAGAACATTAGAAATGTAAGATGAACTCCCTCAGATATTATCTAATCCAAACCCATTATTTTGCAGAGGAGGAAATTGAGGCTCAGGGATAGGAAGTAATCTACAAAGATGGCATGCCTAGTTAAGTGGCCTGATTCAAACCCTGGTTTTCTAAATTTTTAAATCAAGACTTCTTCCCATCTTACCACACTACCTCTCCTCAACACTTTCTCAGCAGCAACTCCCTTCTATTAAAAATCAACTTACTGTGACCAACTAAGCAGATAATATGATTTGAAGTATGGTTTTGTGTGATCAATGTCTGACTGTTTTTGGCATAGATTTAATGAGTCTTATTGGGTAGATAATGAGGACCATTGGGCAGTATTATGGTTGTTAAGCATTGATAATGGGTTTTTTACAATCAATTAATATTTATTTCTGAATGAGATTTATATACATTTTAGACATAAAATACCCATGCTAGTTGCCAGTATGTAGCATCTAAATTATACATTCAATTAATCCATTTATTAGTTTAAACATAAGAATATTGAGATTATTATTGGCCAATATCTGTATTTGGTTAGTAAAAATGGTCAGCATATGGTACAAATGAGCCCAAGGTCATAAATTGCAGCCATATACAGCTCAGTGTTGTTCCCCATTCTCGTAGCCAGAGCACTGAACTTTGAGGCAGAAGGCCTGGGTTTGAAGCCCATTGACTCCTGGGCAAGTCTTGGAATCTTTAGATTTTGAAGAAATCCTCCTAGGAATCTGGCTTAATTTGTACCTAAATTTAATCTTTCCACTCTACAATATCCACCCCCATGAGGAGCCAGGGGATGTGCAATCCTCATAAACGTAGGTCCAGAAGAGATTTTAGTCATCTAGTCCAATTCCCTAACTTTACAGATGGGGAAACCAAAACACCAGGAAGGTTAAATGATTTGTACCAAATCAAACCATTATGTCAGTGACAGAATTTGAATACAGATCTTTTGACTACTGAGTCCGTATACTTTCCAGGATGCTATGGTTGTTTACAAGTAGCATGAGATTTTCTTTTTTTAAAGTTTTGGTATGGAAGAATGTCATAGCATACAGAGCCCTCTGAAAAAAAGGATATAAATGACAGAACTGAAAAAAGCCCTTAGGGGCTTATAATATAGATTGTCAGAGCTGTAAGAGAACTTAGAATAGAAAATGCACAGTGTCAGAGGTGAAAAGAATGCTACAACTTAGAACATAAAATGTCATGCCTGGAAAGGATTAAAACATGGAATGTAAGATTTGGAAAGGAACCCAGTAATTAACTAGTCAATCAGCAGGTACTTATTAAGTGTTTACTCTATGTCTAACTTTATGGAAGGACATGAACCAGAGTTGCACAGGATGGACAAACAGAGTTAAGTTGGGATCTAAATAATCAGTGGAAACTTTAAAAATAATGTCTATATCTTGGGGAAACAAGGAACATAGAAAATTAGAGATAAAAGGGTCCTCAAGCCATTTAGCATTGACCATCAGTTCTGGAAAGGACCTTAGAATGTAGAGAACAATTGGGGTATGTTGTTCACAACACAAAGGCAAATTGAACTTAAGAATGTAGAACCTGTGAGCAAGAAGTGACATATATATTACCCAGAGAAGAGATTTTAAAACATAGATGAGAGCTACAAGGCTCTCAGGGAACATATAATCCAACCTTCTCATTTTACAGAGCCATAAACTCTATATGAGAGCAAGAAAGTGACAAGTTCAAGAATACACAATTTAGTCTGTAGTGCTCAAACACTGTACTTCAAGGCCAGGACAAGACAGAAAAGATTTCAGGCCCTGAAGCCCTTAGCATCAACTCTATTTGTAGTATTTATGCTTTTCACCCAGCTCATTGCAAAGAATGCATAGAACCTAGGGAGTTCTAAAATTCTGCCAGTGGACATACACTTGGGAACAAAAATTAAGTAAATGGTAACAGATAAGTTAAGCTGCTGCATAAAGATATTAAATTCAGTTCTTTAGCCAGTTCTGGGTGAAGTAATCAAATTTTCCTGACTTATGTTCTCTTGACCCTTGTTGGAATCCCAGCGGTCCTCTCATTATGAAGTTTTATTCCTACTACTCTCTCTGGACTTTTCCACCATCACTCAGCTGCCTTCACACCCTGGAACTTTCCCAGCACTAGATGCCTTATCACCTAGAAGCATCCCATCAACATGCCAGTCTTCTTATCCCATTGGTGAGGTCGTTCCAATGACCTCCATTTCAGGGACAGACACTGAGAACTGTCTTTTTACCCCCTGGGTTATATTTTTGGTTGTCTCTGGATTTTGCCACCATGCACCTGTATAGTAGGTACCACCCACTCATTCTTTGAAGCCCTGTTTTACCTGCTGTCTTCTCCCATTAGAATGTTAGCTCCTTTAGGGCAAGGACTATTTCCTTTCACTTGTCTTTGTATGATAGTGCCTGGAACAAAGGAAACACTCAATAACCTTTTTTTTTTGCCTTGCCACAATTCAGTTTCCCTATCATATTCTTCTCTTCTTCCTACTTCCATTGTACTTTCTGTGCTTTCTGTGCTTCTGCTTAACTATGTTCTATTCATTTTTTAAACTCTTACCTTCTGTCCTAGTAACAACTCTAAAGCAGAAGACCTAAGGCAAATAAGATTAAGTGACTTGCCCAGGGTCATATAGCTAGAAAACCAGATTTGAACTCAGATTGTCCACATTCCAGGCACTCTACCTAGATGTCCCTGTTCTCTACTCATTGTTCAGATACCCTTCAAGTTCCACTTATCCCAAGAACATTTCCCTGATCCTCTCTAGCCCACAATGATCAATCTTTTGAACTCATTTGGCACTTGTCTTTACCTTTGTATCTCCTGCCTGACAACAACTAAATGATGAACCATAATCACAACATTTAGAGCTAGAAAGAAACATGAACAGTGGTTTAGTCATAAGACCTGGGTTAGAATCTTAAGTCTTCCACTTGCTCTGTATGTAACCTTGGGTAAATTACTTACCTTCCCTGAGTTTCTATTTCTTCCTCTCAAAAATGAGAGTTTGACTAGATAATCTTCAAGGCTCTTCAAGCTCTCCACCTATCAATCAATCAACAAGGATTAATTTATCACCTACTGTACGTCATGCATTACATTAGGCATTGGGGAAACAAAGCCAAAGCCAAAAGTTTTTGCCTTCAATGAGCTTACATTCAGTCAGGGAAACACAATGCACTGTGCAAACAAACAATACTCATAAAACAAAGACTCACCTGGGATCTCATTATTTTTAAAGTTGAATCCAATAATTTAGATCCCAACTTAACTCTGCCTGCCCTGTGTAACTCTGGTCCACATCCTCCCATAAGTTTGCCACAGAAGGTCCTATCCAACATGCTATAAGCTTTTCCCAACTCCTCTGACAGTAAAAATATAAAGCACTTTGTCTAGCTACCTGTCATCATTTGCCCTCGCCACATAATCAGTCCATGCTCTCTTCCTATCACACAATTCACTGAGGACATCTTTCATCCAAATTCTCCTAAGTTTTTCATTGATTATATATTATAACCTATTCACACTCACTATACTTCTCTCCATTATCCTCTGTGTGATATTCATTTTTTTAATTCTTAGGCTTCTGTTATATTTCAAATCTCAGTGCAATACTCTGAAAGAATGTTGGCATAAAAATATGGACTTTTGCATTCATAGAAAGCTTGGAGTCATAAAAGAATTTTTTTCAATTTACTGAAATTTAGTTCAAATTTAGTTAGGTCCAAATCATTGCCATTTATGTGATATGCCCCAGATATACATACTAAATGACAAGCTCTATAAGTTTTACAGTCAAGTGGTTGTCATAATCTAAGCAAAAGACATTGTTCATTTGATCTCTTCTGGTGAATGGGCAAACCAAATTCATTTCAGTAATTACAGATCTCTTTGAGAAGGTTCTGCAATGTTTTAGGGTTTGATCAAATCTGCATAACATTATCTACTTCACAGGGGCATCTGGAACAGCTCACTATCCACAAGGAATCCCTCTTGAACATGGAATGGAATGGCATTGCATCTGCTCCAACTACAGTGAATACCTCTGCTAAACATACATTTTTGTGTTTCCTTCTTTACTCAGTGTTTTTAATCTCAAGTTAATGAACAGAGTAGATTTTTATTTTATCTATCTTTCAAGAAATCTCAAATAATTTTGATGTAAAGATAGAAGACAAGCTTTGTTTTTGTAAGGAACCTACAAAGTAGCATTTTGCTATTGCTTAAAAAACATTAAGAACCATATATTCTATATCAATGAATCATGAAATAGCAAGCAAAGCTTAGAGAGATACAATCAGATTCTTGGCTCACAAAGAAAGCAGATGAAGTTTTGTTTTTACATTGAGAGTTAATAATGCAAAGGATTTCTATGATTACCTGAAGGCTATTTACGGGCCAAAGACCTATGGGGCATCTCAACTACTCAGCAATGATGAAGCTACAATGATTGGTAATAAGGACATGATCCTGGAGAGATGAGCAGAACACTTCCATAATGTTCTCAACAGATCATCATCAATTAGTACTGATGCCATTATCTCAGGTTAAAGTCAATCCTTCTCTAGTCATACTTTCAGTGTGGCAAAGTGCCTGGCACTGATTCTTTTCCAGCAGAGATTTACAAGGCAGGGAGTCCACTGCTCATGTAAAAGTCTGACTGAATTGGGAAAACAAAGTATTAAAAAAACTGACTGAAATCTTCTGGGTTGTACGGCCAGAGATTATGATCCAGAAGAATAAGGATATTTCTGTTGTCCATCTCTACAAAGGAAAAGTAAATAAATTGTCCTTTGATGATCACAAGGGTGTCTCTTTTTTAGTCATTGCCAATAAGATTCTTTATAGATCCTTCTTTAGTAGGCTAATCTTTCACCTAGAAGGTGGTTATATACCTGGGAGCCACTGTGGCTTCAAAAAGGGCCAAAGAATGGTTAACATGGTGTTTATTGCCCAGCAACTACAGAAGAAATGCCAGAAACATAACAGAGGTCCATACACAATGTTAGTCAATTTGACTGAGTCCTTTGATTCTGTCAATCATAAGGGCTTGAGGAAAATCATGGCAAAATTCGGTTGCCTGGCAAAAATTTATAACTATTATACACCAGCTCTCTGATGGCATGCTTTGTGTATTTTGATCACTGAGTTTGATCCTCCATCTGCTACATTTAACAGGCTAGGCTTAGATTAGTTGGAGCTGACAATTTTTAGGGTACCTTTCCTAGCTCCCTTTCATTTAAGGAGGTAAGCAATGAGGTCCTTTAAAACAAGGCTGTTCAGTCACCCAGGGGTCTACTAAATCCTCCCACAGCTTTGGTCCAATAAGAAGATAACCCTATCCCCTGAGCTATCTATGTGCTGGGTTGTAGCAACAGCCAGTGTATCCACAGTTGATGCTTTATTACTTACTCTTTGCCACAAAACTTTGAAGTAGGAGTAAAATAATGAAATAATAATATCAAAAAATCTAAAATGATACAATGGTATGAATGATGTCGTTTGATCCATGCATAAATTGGATTTAAACAAGGCAGAATTGAGTAAAATTGTTGGTCTCACTCTTTCCTCCAGAGCAGCTTGATTTCACTGACAAGATAAAATTCAAGCTGGCTTGTGATGGTTTGAGATACAGTGGATAACCTTGGCATCTTTGATATCTGACCAAACTCTAAATGCTCCCTGGTACCTGCTTTCCTTGTCTTTGTGGCTCATTGAAGCAAAATGTTCACATCCACCTATTCCACTACAGAAGTCTTAACAAGCTTGTAGTAGATACCTCCCTAACTCACCTGTGAGTTTGAGACCTTTCGGATACCCTCAACCTGGTTTAGCCTTTCTGCTAAGACAGTTTTACTGGAGTGTGCCCACTGCACATGCTACAGTTATTGGAGCCACAAACAAAAGTTGAGTGGCAGGTGAACATCAAAGATGGAGAGGAGAGCAGCCCTGAAAAAGGCTCGGCAGTCCTCACAGCAGAGATGATACAAGTCTTCCCAAAACATTCCACGTACCACAATCAATGGAATAACTACATAAAGACAACTAATGGATATCTAATTCAGGGATAGTTGCCACATCAATAATAAATTTTTATCTGTTAAAATATATTAGAAGAGAAGTGGTTACAATGTTATGTAATGTTCACCATGCCCAACACGTAAATTCTTTTCTTGAAGTGCTAATAATATACAGGCATAAAGCTTCAGTAAACTCTATAAGTCTTTGGCATCTTCCATTCCTTCTTCTTAAACCATGTTTTCCTATTATTTATAGGAACATCAGGTTATAAATTCAGATCTTGAGGAAATCATAAAGTCCATCTCCTTCACTTTTATAGATGAGGATACTGAGGCTGAGAGAGCTTAAATGTCTTGTCAAAAGTTACACAGAAAGCAATTATCTGAGGCAGGATTTAAACTTGAGCTGTCCTGAATTCA
The DNA here is from genome assembly GCF_016433145.1 of Gracilinanus agilis. NCBI lineage: Eukaryota > Metazoa > Chordata > Mammalia > Didelphimorphia > Didelphidae > Gracilinanus > Gracilinanus agilis. The sequence continues at coordinate 388,235,968 of NC_058131.1, read as the reverse complement.
AACCTAGAAACTTTATCCTTTCTGCCTTATTTTTCTCTAGTCCTAACTTTTCCCACCTTTGCACTGAAGTCATCAAGTACTATTTTGTATTTTGGTTTAATTTGAAGTCTTATAAAGTTTTTTCAAAAAGTTTCTCTACCTCATCCTCAGAAACAATTTTTGGTGAATAAGTTGTAATTATTTTCATGGTAGTCTTTTCATAAATACTTTCCATTAATACTATAATATGAGATGACCAAATATCACATGAAATTAAAATTCTCATTTCCTTTGGGCATAGGATAATGACCATTTCTCCAACTCAAGAAGTACCTGTGAGTCATTCTTCCATTTAGCGGTTATTTCCTTCTTTTTTCTAGTTTTTCTTATAGTAGGAATGCCAAGATTAATATGATTCAGCTCCCCTAGCATTATGTCCATATGGCCACATTAGTCAATGATTTCACACTTAGAGTACTAATAATCTAATTAAAATTTAGGAATGATCTAGAGACTTATATGCTTCTTAGCACCTACCATTCCTTTATGTACTGTCACTGCAAAAAATGCAAGGGAACTTCACAGGCCTTTTGTGTATTTTTGTTTGTGTATTTTTTTCATGAGTTTCCATAGACAAAATAATTCATCACCAAATGGTCAGTCTATTGAAGATCAATTTCTCCATACTTAACTAAATTGGGATTTGGAATTGAGACTTGATCTTTTTGGGGATCTATATCTGAAACATTTATAGCAAGGCAAAATAATCTGCAAAGCCCTATTCTGATATTTTGTCCTGTTGTGGAAGTGATTTTGGTTTCTCAAAGGCTATGTCAATGAAACTTAAGCTCTGACTAGTTCTACCATATAAAATAGAGTATAATGGCGGGAGGGTAGTGCTAGTGATTAGAAAGGTCAAGAAAGGATTAAGGTAGAAGCCTAGGTCTAAAATCCTAAGGTAGCTTAGAAATTCTCTAATTCAAACCCTTAATTTTACACAGAAGGAAACTGTGATTCAATAAAGTTAAATGACTTGTCCAAAGTCTCACACATGAAAATGAACAAAACTGAAACTGAAATCCATCTCTCAAGACTTCAAAATAAATTACTCTTTCCCCTAGTCCATGGTTACCTCAAGGTCATGATCTTGTCTCAAACCTTTTTTATAGTGTTGGTACCTAGCACAAATAGAAACAAGATAAACGCTCAATAAATGATTGCTGAAGAGAATTGTTTCCTTGGGAAAAGTTATTCCCAACCACATAGGTAGTGATGTAAGAGCTATGTTTCTCTATGTTTCTCTGCTACTCCAAGGACACTGGGACTAAATACCTGAAGGTGAAAGAATGTGTTCCTTTCATATGAATGTGTGTTTTCCTCTGGATCAGTCAGTCAATAAATATTTGTTAAAGTCCTGTTAGGAACAAGGCACTATGTTAAGTTCTGAGTGTACAAAGAAAATCAAAAGACAGTCCTTGCTTTCAAGGAGCTGACAATCTAATGGGAGAGACAACAAGCAAACAACTATGTACAAAAGAGCTATATACAAGATAAATTGTAGACAATCAACAAGAGGAAATCACTATAAGAGAGAACAGAAAAGTCTTCCTATAGAAGGTTGGATTTTTATGTGGGTCAAGATCTCAATCAATGACCAGACAAGGGGAGATGGGTCTTATTTTATTGCAATCCTATTAGAAATGGATTGATGTTGAGGGAAGAAAAGATGGGGAAGAAGTAAAGATAATTTCCAAGAGATCTAGATTCTACTTTGCAAGAAAGAAAGAAAGAAAGAAAGAAAGAAAGAAAGAAAGAAAGAAAGAAAGAAAGAAAGAAAGAAAGGAA
>NC_058131.1:388082614-388229806 GCF_016433145.1 Gracilinanus agilis | reverse complement strand
AGAGAGAGAGAGAGAGAGAGAGAGAGAGAGAGAGAGAGAGAGAGAGAGTTAGAGTTCTTTGGGACCACACATCTTCTTTGTAACTTTACAACATTCATTTTTCCCCCTGTGGTCATTGTATCTCCATTTACATTACTGTAGCCATTAAGTATGTTATTTTCCTGGCTCTATTTACTTTGCTTTGCATCAGTTCATGTAAATCCAAGCTTCTCTCTATTCATCATATTTGATATTTCTTACAGCATAGTAATTATATTCATATATTACATTTGTTTAGTCATTCCCCAATCATTGAACATCTACCTTGTTCCTACAGCACTTTTAGCATAGTTTTGCTCATTTGAAGCATTTCAACCCTTTAATCTAAGCAAAATTGGGATTTGCTTAACTTTTTGAGGCATAGAGTCTCATGGCATCTTAGTGGTTAATGCCATGTTCAGATGTGAGATCTTAGGATTTAAATTTGGAAAGGTCTTAAGAATAAGTAATATAGAATATCATGGCAATAAGGAACATTAGAGACAAATGAGTATAATCCTTTCATTTTTCAGATGAAGAAACTTATATTTAGGAAATTTAACTAATTTGGCAAAGTTTACAGAAATGTCAAGCTGCAGAGATAAGATTCAAAATCTGGTCAGTTGGCTATAAATCCATTTCTTTTGACTACTCCATGCTTTTATCAACAGCTGTACTCTTTAGTGGAAAGAGCCATCAGAAAAAGAAAGGCAAAAGCAAGTATATTAGGAGTCAGAACTAGGAACTAATCTTATCTGTGTAAGCCTGGGCGATTCACTACTCCTCTATGGTCTTTTGGTTCCTCTTGTGTAAAATGAGAGTTCTGGATTGATTTATAAGATGCCTTCAAGCTCTATGTTTATGTTCTGTTCCTTGTTCCCTTCCATCTCTGAAATTCTATGTTCTAAGTATCCTTTCATATTTAATAGTGTTTGGGTTCTTAAAAAGAGCTTCCAGATCTGACATACCATGATTTTGTGAAAGAAAACTAACAAAAAAGAATCCCAATTCCCAAATTCATTTTTCACAGAGCAGAGCAAAATACCCTTTAAGATTGTATTCACCCCCATTGTTTCTCCAGTCATCCAGAAAACAATCCAATTCATGTTTTTAATCATACAAGTTTATACTCTTATCACACCTATTATCCAAGGTTATCAAATCACTTTACCAACCTTAATGAATTCTTAAGATGCTCCTACAAAGAAGATTAAGGGAACATCTTTCTAACATGGCTCTCCAGGGCCATTTTAATAGGGATATTGATAACCTCTGTGGCAGTTCTTGCCTTCTTTATGAAACTGTGTTTCTGTTTTGGCTTCTGAATGAAAGAAAACACTTAACAGGCTTGCACACATACCCTGCTATCCCACCTAATAAAAAAAAAACACCTGATTCCATCCCAGGAAAAAGTAAACTTAAAGAAGTGTTCTTGTTTATTTCTTGGGGCTACATTTTCAAGGGGAGTAACAATAGGTTTATGTCCAGAAGAGGGAGATCAGATATTAGAAGAGATTATTAGAGATTAGAATACTAGAAACGACCACTCCTCTGAATTACAAAAGCATCTTCTGAGAACCTACTCTACTAGCAAGTGAGAAATAGAAAAGTAAACCAAGAAGGGGAAACAACTAGGTGAAGAGCCGGGGGGGAGGGGTAATAATCTAGAGGAAATTTATAGGAATCATGATTATTGTATTCAAATATATAACTGGCTGCTACATGAAAGATTAATCTTGCTTGATTCAGGAGTAAGGAGTCAAAACACATGTAGAAGAGAATTTTTTAACATAATGAGTAACTACTAACAATCAAAGTAGTCCTGAAGTAAAATAGATTGAATCAGGAAGTAATAAGTTCCCCATTCTTGACTGTATTCAAATTAACTCCCTGTTGGAGAAACAGCATATAGAATTCATAATTCTGAACAAGTGCTATCTCAAAATAAAGTGAGCATTAGGAAATAAGGAAATGATGGGTATTCCTTCACTAAAGTTTTTTTAAGCAGAGGCTGGATAATTATGTATTATGTATATATTAAAGAAATGTAATTATTTCTATAATTAGAGGGGATTATTGTTCAGGTGTAGGTTGAACTAGATAGGCTCTAAGATTTTTTCTAACTCAGATTAGATGAACAAGATGAATGGTGATGAAGGCATAGTCCCTAACCTCAAGGAGTTTAGTCTAAGAAAAGAAATTAACCATGGAGACAGACAAATACAATACCAAATATATTGCAAATACCTTGTGAAAACCATTCAGGTCTCTTGATAGCCAAGGCAATGCTCTAAAATCTTTTTCCCCCTTACTTTCATTGCCTCTATTGCTATGCCAGTCACAGAAGGCCAACTTCTCACAGACCAAGGGGTAATTTGTTCCCCACTGCTCAGCGGCTCACATTGATGGGCTAAGATAGACTGTTATAAGTGTAAGGAGCCCTAGAACATAAAATGTTGAAGCGAGAAGGGTCCAGACCTTTAGAACATGAAATGTAGACCATCAGAGCCAGACAACATCTTGGGCCATACAACATCAAAGCTGGAAGTTTCTTTGAAACAAAGAATGTTACAATTGAAATGAACCTAAATGATAATACATCTTCATTTTCAGCATTTTCAGGTTTGCAAAGTTCTTTCCTTATAACAACCTATGAAATAAGTAGTATTAAGTATTATTATCTCTTTTTTATTGATGAGGACTCTGAGGCTCTCAGATGTTATGTGTTTTGCTTTAGGTCACACTTTTAAGTGTGAAAAGAAAGATTTAAACCCATGTCTGCTGACCGTAAGGCCAACATTTTCTATTGTACCATCACCCTTCAATATGGAACTCAGAATTTTAGGGATGGAATGGACCAGAGAACTGCAAATTAGATAATTAAAATTGGATAAGGATTTAAAACATAAACCCCAAATAGTGCAATTTCTATTCTTATGGGCCCTGCAATTCTATTGGTTCACTTGCACTATTCATGAAGATTAGAGAAAGAACATGGCACCAGGGTATGAACAGGCATGAATGTCAACTTGGTAACTTGGGATTCTATGTGCATACCACCACCAACAACAAGGCAATCCAAAAATAATATATTTTTGTTTGTGCTGATTGTTTCTACAACAACAAAGCTGCTCATGAGGGAAAGGGAGAGAATAAGCACTTATTAAGCACTTACTATTTGCCAGGCACTGTCTACAAATATTGTCTCATGTGATCCTCACAACCATCTTGTGAGGTAGGTGCTATAATTATCCTCATTTTACAAATGAAAAAATGAGGTATATAGAAATTATTAAATTATTTACTCTGTCTCACACACCTAGGAAATGTCTGAACCAGAATTTGAACTTAGGTCTTCCTGACTCCAGACCCAGTACTCTATTCAGTGCTCCATCTAAATGCCCTACAGAGGATGTAATAGTTTAACAAGCAGTTTCACATGCTTCTTTTTTTCCATTTGAAAAGCTTATGAAGAAGATATTATATGCTTTTCCTTTTTTTTCTCCACTTGACAACCTCAGGAGATAAGTACTGGATGCATTGTTTTTCTCCATTTTGCAAATGAAAACCATGAAGAACTAAGTGACTCATTAACTATATGATATATAACTCTATGAATTATCAGGGACAGAACTTGAGCGCATATATTCTGATTGTAACCTTATGCTTCATTCTACCACACCAAATTATCTCTCTATAAGTAACAAAATGTTTTTCTCTAGTTGTGAAGCTAGGACCAGTGGGGTGATATGTGCCCTTCTCCTGGGGCATTTGGAGCTTTCTTTTCTCACAAGATTAGAAAAAGCCTCGCCTCACAGACCAGAGGAAGAACTCACCTTCTTTTAATGAACCTTTATGAATGAACCTTTCCAGATTTTGGTTATGATTTTGGCCACATTGGCATCACCCCTTCCACCTCACAAATCTGGCAAAATTCACAAAAACTCAGCCCCTCCACCATTTCCATTCTAATTAGCCCCATCACCATAGCAACCTTTAGGGGATTATATTAGCCACCACATGGCAAACTAATTGAACTGTACAACTTATTTTGCAGCTGGGGAATGCAAGAGTGAATCTTACATTTAATCATGCTCACAGCATTGACATTCAAATCAAAAGGCTTTGTTCCGGCTCCTGGAAAATGAGCGTCATTTCTCGGGCACAATGCTTCAGTCAGAGGCAAAAACACCACTTTGGAGTGAACTAAGTGAATGTTCAAATGAAAAAAGCTTGTTGGGTTGGGTTTTGCAAGAGGGGAAAGGGAAAAGGATGATTTGTTAAATAACAGGAAAGTGAATAAATGCTGATAAATAAAATCCCCTTTCAAAGCAAGTGCTGACAGAGACAGCTTCTTCTCATCTTGGTTTCATTTGACTTCAAGAAGATGTTGGTTCCTGCCATAAGGATATTAATAACAATAAGCTCAGTGTTACAAATGGAGTTATATCCACCCTCTTATACCATTTGAAGGAGTTTGTAAAACGATTATTTCAGGGTGGAGCCATGATGGTGGAGTAGAAACAGGAACTCACCTGAACTCTCTCAAATTCCCCTCCAAACAATTTTAAAATAACACCAAACTTTGAATTCCTAACATAAAAAAAGGATGAAAGGAAGACATTTTATAGTGGAGGTGAAGATGGGGCTGATGACAGGCAATGTTTGAACCTTACTCTAATCAGAACTGACTTTTAGAAGGAATAATATACACACTAAGCAGGTTTATAGAAATTTATTTTACCCTATAGACAAGTAGAAGAGATAGAAGATAAAAGTAAGAAGGAGCTAATAGAAGGAAAGGCAAAATAAGGGAAGTAATGATCAGAGGCAAAACAGACTTTTGAGGAAAGACAGGGTGAAAAAACAGAGGAAATGAGGTAAAAAGAGGGTGGAGAGAAATACATAATTAGGAATCAAAACTGAATATGAAGGGGATGAATTCACCCATAAAACAGAAGTAGACAACAGAATGAATTAGACTTCAGAATCCAAAAATATATTGTTTACAAGAAAAACACTTGACACAGAGAGATACAGAGTTAAACTAGAGGGCTGGAGCAGAATCAATTATGTTTTAGCTGAGGTTAAAAAAAAAGTATTGTTAGGAATCATGATTTCAGACATAGCAAAGGCAAAAATAGATCTAATTAAAAGAAATAATCAGGGGGCAGCTGGGAAGCTCAGTGGATTAAGAGTCAGGGCTAGAGATGGGAGGTCCTAGGTTCAAATCCAGCCTCGGACGCTTCCCAGCTGTGTGACCCTAGGCAAGTCACTTGACTCCCATTGCCCACCCTTACCATTCTTCCACCTAGGAGCCAATACACAGAAGTTAAGGGTTTAAAAATGTAAAAATAAATAAACAAACAAATAAATAAATAAGTGGGTGGATGGATAAATAAATAAATAAGCAAGCAAGCAAATAAATAAATGAATGAATGAATGAATAAATGAACAAACAAATAAATACATAAATATAAAAGAAATAAGCAGAGAAACTATATTTGTTAAAAGGTTTAATAGCATGTTTGGAGCTGCAATAGCAGAATAAAAGTTATTCTGCTTGCCCAAACCCTCTATATATGCAGAAAAGAAATCACCTTAAAACAAAGGAAAGGAAAAGAACCACTAGGGTAAGAAGAAAGGCAACTAGGAAGCAAAAGGAGGAAGCAGCTGCCAAGGCAGCAGAGCATCTGTGAGAACCAACAAAACTCAGACAAACCCAAACAGTACAACTCTACAAAAGGTAACAAAGCTGAAAAATGAGAGCAAGCTCAGTCTGAGCCACTTGACATAGGCATAAAAGACAGAAAGGGCAGGAAACCTACAAACTCTCACATGGCAGCAGAGCACCTAAGGCAACAAGGAATCAGAGTGGGGGATCAATTGAACTACAGGAAACTACACACTCTCATGTAGCAACAGTGGGCTTGAGTCAATAGAACCTAGAGCAGGTGCCTTGCCCAATCCAAGGCACTGGCATGGGCAAGAAAGCAGCAGAGAAGGGTTCAGACCAAATCATGAAACAACAGGGAAATTATGCCATGAGATGCTAAATATAGTTGGAAAACAGCCACAAACTTCCCAAAAGCAGCCACCTCCTTGCCAGACAAACTGTAGGAAACAAAGTAAGCGTGGCCTATCTTGAGTACCAGAGAAAAGTACTCTATAAGCTTAGAGCAATGCTCCCTCTACCCTAGAAACAGAAGAACCCCAAAAGATAGATAAGGTAAGGTGGGAGAACTAGAAAAGATGAGCAAAGACAAAAAAAATTGACCTTAGAAAGTTACTTTAGTGACAGGGAAGACCAAAATATGAACTCAGAAGAGGACAACAATGCCAAAAAAAAGAGAAATGTGAAGCCTCAAAAGAAAGTGTGATAAGATGTCAAGCCCCAAAAGAACCCCTGGAAAAACTCGAAAAGAATTTTTTAAAAACCAAATAATAAGAAAATTGACAGAAAAACTCACTAGCTTGGGGAGGGAAATTCACTGAAGAAATTGAATCCCTAAAAACTAGGCTAGGACAAAAGGAAATAGAGGCATAAAAATACTTTGAAGGAAATAACTCTGTAATGAATAGAATGGACCAAATAGAAATGGAGGAAGGGAAGACTGAAGAAAACAATTCTTTAAAGAATAGAAATGGCCAAATGGAAAAGGAAACACAAAAATTCAAGAAAAAAAATAACTTCTGAAAAATTAGAACTGGACAACTGGAAGCTAATGAATCCATACAACATAAAAAAGACAAAGTTTTTAAAATTAAAAAATAGAAGAAAATATAAAATACCTCACTAAAAAATTGCTGACCTGAAAAATAGAGCCAAGAGAGAAAATGTTAAGTATCATTGGAATACCTGCAAGCCATGGCCAAAAAAAAAAGATCCTGGACATCATATTACACAAAATCATTAGGGGAAATTTCCCTGATATCCTCAAATAAGAGGGAAAGCAGAAATTGAGAGAAACTTAGCAAAACTGAACACCTCCTAAAAGAGACAACAAAAGAAAATACCCCAGGACTATCATAATAAAATTTCAGAGCTCCCAGACCAAGGAGAAATGACAACATGCATCCAGAAAAACGTATCTATTTATCAGCAACAAAGTCCAACAGCAAAAGATAGAAAAGGAATTTTCATTCAAAATAACTCTAGATAGTATAAAATACCTGATGGTATGCCTACCACTACAAATCCAATATATGAATACAATTACAGAACTTTTCACACAAATAAAGTCAAACCTATACAACTGGAAAAATATTAATTGCTCATGGATAGGCCAAGCCAATATGGTGAAAATGGAAGTCCTATCTAATTAATTTACTTATTAATGTCATATCAATCAAACTAGTCAAAAATTATTTCATAGAACTAAAAAAAACAATGACAAAGTTCATCTGGAAGAGAAAAAGACCAAAAATATTGAGGGAATTAATGAAAAAAATATGAAGGAAGGAAGACTGGGAGTACCAGATATCAAATTATACTATAAAGTGGAAATCATCAAAACAATCTAATACTGGCTAAGAATTAGAGCAATGGATCAATGGAATAGATTAAGTAAGCAACACGTAGCAGTTAAATGTCCATAGCAACTTAGTGTTTAATAAACCCAAAGATCCAAACAAACTTTTGGGGACAAAAAAATATTTGATAAAAAATTCTGAGAAAACTACAAAGTAGGAAGTCAAAGACTAGGCATAGACCAACATCTCACATAATACATTAGGATAAAGTAAAAATTGATACTTGATATAGAAATAAAGGTTGACACCACAAACAAATTAGGGAAACATGGAAAATTTTAATTGTTGGATTTATGAAAAAGGGAAGAATTTATGAATAAACATCAGGAGCATTATGAAAAGGGAAATGGATAATTATCAAAAATTGTTTCTACATGTAATTGATAAATATAAATATATATAAATAAAAGGTATCATAAACAAGGAAGTAATATGCATACTAAACATATATACTCAAATAATATAACATACAAATTCTTAAAGGAAAATCTAAATGAAAAATAGAAGGAAATAAATAATAAAACTATACTAGTAGGGGACCCCAACTTTCTCCTCTCAAAACTGGAAAAATCTAACCATAAAGTAAACAAGAAAGAAATTAAAGATAGGATTAGAATTTTAGAAAATTTATATATAACAGAACTTTAGGGAAAATTGGATATTTTACTAGAATTACTAGAATGGAAAGGAGCATACCCGTTTCTCATCTCTACAGGGCATATTCACAAAAATTGATCATGTATTAGGGCATAAAAATCTCACAAATAAATTCAGAAGAGCAAAAATATTAAACACATTCTTTTCAGATCACAATACAATTAAACTGCATTCAACAAAGAGTCATGAAAACATAAATCAAAATTTTATTTTTGTTGTTACTTAAAGGTTTTCAGTCACATCTAACTCTTCATGACCCCTTTTGGAGTTTTCTTGAAAAAAATACTGACTTGATTTGTCATTTCTTTTTCTAGCTCATTTTACAGATGAAGAAATTGAGACAAAAAGGGTTCAATGACTTGCCCATTATCAAATAGTCAGTGTGTATGAGGTCAGACCTGAGCACAGGTCTTCCTGATTTCAGACCCAGTTCTCTATCCACTGTACCACCTACTGATGAACTAAATAATCTAATCTTAAAGAATAAGTAGGTTGAAGAACAAATGGAGAAAACCATAAATAATTTCATTAAAGAGAATTACAACAATAAAACAGCATACCAAAAATTATGGGATGCAGTCAAAGTACTTCTTAGGGGAAATTATATATCTCTAAACACTTGCATCAATAAAATACAGAAAGAGCAAATTAATGAATTGGGCATGTAACTAAAAAAAACTTTTAAAAGAACAAATTTAATATACTCAATTAAACACAAAATTGGAAATCATGAAAATCAAAGGAAAGATTAATACATCTAAAGTAAGAAAGCCATTAAACTAATAAATGAAGATAAGAGTTAGTTTCACAAAATATAAAATAAAATAAAATAGATAAGCTAGTGATTAATTTGATTTTTTAAAAAAAGGAATGAGAAAAACCAGTTACTAGAATCAAAAATGAAAAGGGTTAATTCAATAACAATTAAGATGAAACTAAAGCAATTATTAGGAGCTATGTTGTCCATACCACTAAATCTAACAATCTAAGTGAAATGAATGATTATTTTCAAAAATATAAATTGCCCAGATTAATAGAAGAGAAAAGAGAATACTTAAATTTAAACCCTATCTTAGAAAAAGAAATTAAATATGCCATAAACCATTTGGGGAAATAATCAAAGAAGGAGTCCTGTCAAATTCCTTTTATGACACGAATATGGTGCTGATACTCAAACTAAGAAGAATAAAAACATAAAAAGAAAACTATAGACCAATTTCCCTAATGATATTAATGCATAAATTTTAAATAAAATATTATCAAAGAAATTATGTATCAGCAATATATCACAAAAGTCAGACACTATGACCAGATGGAATTTGTACCAAGAATTCAGGGCTGGTTTAATATTAAGAAAACTATCAGCATAATTGATTATATCAATAACAAAAACAATCAAAATTACATAATTATCTCAGTAGATGCATAAAAAACTTTTGAAAAAATGCAACACTCATTCCTATTAAAAACACAAGAAAGCACCGGGGAAAAAAATGGAGCTTTTCTTAAAATGATAAACTATCTATCTAAAACCACCAGCAAGGATTATCTGTAATTATATTAAATAGAAACTTTGCCAATAAGATCAGAGTTGTAGCAAGGATGTCCATTATCAACACTGTCATTCAATATTGTAATAGAAATGTCGGTTGCAGTAATGAAGCAAGAAAAAGAAATTAAAGAATAAAAATAGACAATAAAAAAATAAAAGTGTCACTCTTCACAGAAAAAATGATATACTTAGAGAACCAACTAAAAAGATAGTGTAAGTATCTAACAACTTCAGCAAAGTTTCAGGGTATAAAACCACCCCACATAAATCATCAGAATTTCTACATATTATCAACAAAGTCTAACATAAAGGAATAGAAAGAGAAAATTCTATTTAAATTAACTGCAAAGGAAGCTAGATGGCACAATGGGTAAAGCACTAGGTCTTAAGTTAAAAAGATCTATATTCAAATCTAGCCTTTAACACTTCCTAGTTTTTTTAATTAATAGAGTACAACTCATTCTTCAATTGATAAGTGGTTAAAGGACACAAACAGGTAGTTTTTAATCAAAGAAATTGAATCTACCTTAGTCATGTGAAAAAAAATATTCTAAATCACTATTGATTAGAGAAATGCAAATTTAAACTCAGAGGTACCACCTCCGACTTCTCAGGTTGGCTAATATGACAGAAAAGGAAATTGACAAATGTTGGAGGTTATGTGGTAAAATTATCACACTAATTAGTGGAGTTGTGAACTGATCCAACAATTCTTGAGAGGAATTTGGAACTATGACCAAAAGGCTGTAAGACTTTGTATGCTCTGATCTAGCAATTGTACTACTACGTCTGTAACCCAAAGAGATCAAAAAGAAAGGGGAAAGTACCTATTTAATATATACAGAGATACTTAGAGCAGCTCTATTTGTGTTGGCAAAAGAATTGGAAATTAAGGGGATACTCATCAATTAGAGAATGGCTGAGCAAGTTTTAGTATATCATTGTTATGGAATGCTATTGTTTCATAAGAAATAACAAGAAAGACGCTTTCAGAAAAACTTGTGAAGAAATATAAATGAGGCAATGGGAAGTGAACAGAATTAAAATATCATAAAAATTAATATTTTTAACTTATATTTAATTGAGAAAATAAGAGAGCTTTAAAAAAAGAGTATCTCCATTTTACAGGTGAGTAAACTAAGGTTCAAAAAAGCTGTGTGACATAAACAAGGTCATACAAACAATAAAGATTTGGTTCAGGACTTGAACTCAATTATTCTAAGTTCAAGACTTTGGGAAGAATCCTTACTCTTTCTACAGTAAAAAGGTATCATACAATGGAAAGGCTGCTAGACTCAGCATCAAAAGGGCAATACCCTTGTCCCAGGTCTGCACAAACTAAGTGAACTGCCTTGGACAAGCAGTTATTCCTCTCTGAACCTCAGCATCTTCATCTTTTAAAAAATGATCAAAATCATTATGGGAAAAAGCATTAAATTGTGTCTGAAGTCTCTTTGACTCTGATATTCTATATTCAAAGGTTCTATGTAATCTTGACATTTATTTTCTGAGGTCTTTGGCAATTTATAATTCTATCTTCTATGGTTTATTCCCATAAATCCTCAAATGATAGAAAGAAAAAAAAAAGATCCAACCTATCTAGTAGTCTCCTTTGGCAACTTTTTAAGAAAATAGTTGGTTTCAGACTCAAGTCTTTTATTCGGGTAACCCTCTTCAATTAGGTAATTAATATTTCTATTTTACAGATGGAAGAATAAAGCTAAGTGATTAGTTTTAAGCAATAGATTAGAGAAGTTTATGGAGTATTAGAACAGAATCTATCTGTCTTCAAAAACATTACTTTTTCCTCCATCAAGGAATTGCTCTTCATTTTCCAGGAATTTTTAGCTAACAGTCCAACTGAACCTAGATATGATACTCTGGGAAAGGAAGAAAGATACTCCCTCCTCCCTCTGCCCACAATTGTTATCCTTCCCAATCTATGATAATTTAATCTTAGCTTTTGTCTCCCCAGATCAGAATGATAAAGGGTTAATATCTAAAGAAGAAAAGATATGAAATAAGCTATAGGAAATATCCAGAAAACTACAAGAGAAAATATAACTTTCTTTCTTTAAACATGTTTTCCATCCTTTAAGAAGGCAAATTTTTTTACTGTTTTCTCCATTTGAGACTTTACCTGGTAGACTTTTTTTTAGTGGTAGATTAAGAATTCTCTGTGATTTCACTGTTTCATAATCATATAAGCTAATAGGACCCAGTGAGACGGAGTCTTCTTTGGTTTGTAGAAAGCTACCAAAGTGTTTTAAAGAGGAAAGGGATAAAATATTTAGGAATCTATTTACCAAGACAAACACAGGAACTATATGAACACAACTACAAAACACTTTCCATACAATTAAAACTAGATCTAAACAATTGGGAAAACATTAATTGCTCATGGGTAGGACGAGCTAATATAATAAAAATGTCAATCCTACCCAAATTAATTTACTTATTTAATGCCATATCTATCGATCTATCAAACTACCAAGAAACTTTTTTACTTAATTAGAAAAAAATTATAACAAAGTTCATTTGGAAGAACAAAAGATCAAGAATATCAAGGGACACCTCCAGTTAAGATGGTGGCAGAGTAAGAAGCAGTACTGCTTGATCTCTCCTAACCAAAGCATACAGGACTCCTCAAGGGGACATAAAAACGAATTCAGAAGAACGAAGGGACCCCACAACAGGGCGCAGCATTGAAGGTATGCGGAATTGGGGCATTTCCACACTATAAAGGGGTGAAACAGCTCTCACTAAAATGCGAGAAGAAGAAGCCCCTCCTCCACCCCCCACACCACGTACAGCTCAGAGGCCAGTACACAAGAGGGAAAGCAGGTTTGGGGCACCCATTAACTCATTGGCAGCTCCAGGGTTTGTTCCTGAGAACAGCAAGACTTGGGACCCCAAGAGGCTAAAAAAGGCGCATGGACTTTCCTGAACTCTGGCCCGGGTGAAGGCAGTGCCCTAGGCACGGACAAGGATCTCGAGCGCAGGCTTAGAGTGTGAGTGGGGACCCTGTGCAGATGGGAGCATGAGGTGGGAGCACAGCAGTGGAAGCAGCGCCCTGAGACTGTTGAAGGAGCCTCAGGCAGAGGGGCAGACCAGGGACGACCAGGAGGCTCAACCCCGAGGACAACGGGACCTGAGACCTCGGGAGTCTAGACAGACCCTGAGTGTGAGGATTAAGAGCAGAAGGCACTGGGCTAACAACAATGGCAAGCCAAAATCGGGAACTCCAGAAGAGAAAGATTATCAAGAAGAACTCTGGAACACTCGACAACTTTTACACAGAGAAAATCCAAACAACAGAAGGGAACAAACAAGAAATCATATCCAAACCTTCCCAAAATAATGAAAACTGATCACAAGCTATTGAAGAGTTCAAATCTGAGATGATGAAAAAGATGGAAGAGATCTGGCAAGAAAATAACAGTTTAAAAGGCAGAATTTCACAATTGGAAAGTGAGGCACATCAACTGAAGACCAGAGATGACCAGATTGAAAAGGAAAACCAAAAGATTATGACTGAAAACCAGTCCCTAAAGGCTAGAATTGAGCAATTAGAAGCTAATGATCTCTCAAGACAGCAAGAACAAATAAAAAAAGAGCAAAAGACTGATAAAATAGAAGGAAACATGAAATATCTCAATGAGAAAGTGACAGATCAAGAAAACAGGGCTAGAAGAGACAATTTGAGAATCATTGGTCTTCTAGAAAAAGCAGAAATTAATAGAAACTTGGACTCCATACTAAAAGAAATTATTCAGCAAAATTACCCTGAAGTTCTACAAGAGGGCAATATAGACATTGAAAGGATCCATAGATCACCCTCTACACTAGACCAAGAAAGGACAACCCCCAGGAATATAATAGCCAAATTCAAGAGCTTCCAAGTAAAAGAAAAAAATCTTACAAGAAGTCAGAAAGAGACAATTCAAATATCAAGGAGCACCAATCAGGATCACACAGGATCTGGCAGCCTCCACGCTAAAAGACCGCAAGGCTTGGAATATGATGAAAAAGGCAAGACAGCTGGGCCTTCAAACACAGATCAACTACCCATCAAAACTGACTATATACTTCCAGGGGAAAGTATGGGCATTCAACAAAATTGAAGATTTCCAAGTATTTGCACAGAAAAGACCAGGGCTAAATGGAAAGTTTGATATCCAACCACAAAAATCAAGAGAAACATGAAAAGGTAAATAAGAAACAGAGGGGGAAAAAAATTTGGAACTATGCTCAAAGGGCTATAAAAGACTGCCTGCCCTTTGATCCAGCTATACCATTGTTGGGTTTGTACCCCAAAGAGATCATAGATAAACAGACTTTTACAAAAATATTTATAGCTGTGCTTTTTGTGGTGGCAAAAAACTGGAAAAGGAGGGTATGTCCTTCAATTGGGGGATGGCTGAACAAATTGTGGTATATGCTGCTGATGGAATACTACTGTGCTAAAAGGAATAATAAACTAGAGGAGTTCCAGGTGAACTGGAAAGACCTCCAGGAACTGATGCAGAGCAAAAGGGGCAGAGCCAGAAGAACACTGTACACAGAGACTGATATACTATGGTAAAGTCGAACACAATGGACTTCTGTACCAGCAGCAATGCAATGACACAGGACAGCTCTGAGGGATGTAGGGTAAAGAATGCTACCCACATTCAGAGGAAGGACTTCAGGAGAGGAAACATAGAAGAAAAACAAATGCTTGAATGCATGGGTTGGGGTGGACATGATTGGGGATGTAGACTCGAAACTACCACACCAATGCAACTATCAAGAATTTGGAAATAGGTTTTGATCAATGACACATGATAAAACCAGTGGAAATGTGCGTTGGCCATGGGTGGGGGGGGGGGGTGCAGGGGGTGAAGGGGAAAGTTGGAGCATGAATCATGTAACCATGTTAAAAATGATTATTAATAAATGTTTAAAAATTTTTAAAAAAAGAATATCAAGGGAAATAATGAAAAAATGTGAAGGATGAGGACCCAGCAGTACCAGATTTTAAACTGTACTATAAAACTTTGGTCATCAAAACAATATGGTACTGGCTAAGAGTCAGAAGGGAGGATCAATGGAATAGGCTCTCTTCTTAGACACTGTATCCTATGCACTCTTTCATTTGCTCTTCTTCCTCTTCTGTTTTACAGACTACTTCTCTTTGGTACCAGCCTTGTCATGTCTATTGTTAAAAAACACAGAAGGAAACTGGGGAGCACAAGGCAGCAGCTTTGTAGTACTGGACTCTTCTAGAGAACTATGCCCCCCTCAGCCTGACAGGCTCTGCTGGACTGACCCTGCCAAGCTATCTCCTTTAACAGTTGCCCCAGCCAAGTAGCCAAGAAGGAGTTGGGAGTGTGTTGACAACTCCTCTAGCCTCTTGACTTGAGGTTGGGTTTGTTGTTGGTATGGGCTGGTATTAATGCTGGATGGATAATGCTGAAATTCTGACTGTATGAAATAAGGTTCTCCTTCCTAATAGCTTTGGATGGTCAATAATTAGGAAAGGTACTCCAATCTTTAGTTGAACTTAGTAACAAGGTTTATTTCTCACTTAACAAGGGGTCAGGAACAAGGAATGAGGTAAGAAGTTTTAGGGATGCTAAATCTAAGCTAATTTAAAGTAAGTGATCAGAAATTGTAGATGCTGCTTGATCAATGATAGGCTGGAGCTTCTTCACCCTCTCACTAACCCTAGCTTGACCTGGTCGGAGCCAAACCAAAGGATAGGGAAGGCTATTGATGTTCCTCTTAGACCAGGGGTTAGCAACCTTTTTGGCTGTGAGAGCCATAAATGCCACGTTTTTAAAAATGTAATTTCATGAGAGCCATACAGTGCTCACAGTGCGCGCTCCTGTAACAGTGCCTGAAAAATTTTGACTTTATGGCTCCTGCAGAAAGAGCCATATCTGGCCCTCAAAAGAGCCAGATATGGCTCAAGAGCCATATGTTGCAGACCCCTGTCTTAGATGGTTGTAATATTGTTCTCTCTTAGCTCTATTGACAGCAGGTAAGACAGCTCTCTGGGTCTCTCAGGCAAGGAAGCTAGATTTCAGGTACAAAGGTCTACCCACCCTCTTGAACCATCCTCCACCAAAGAATGCTCCAGAATGAGCTGAGCTGTGCTATCCATGATGGTTCCAAGTGCCTTTTGGCCTTGACTCATGCCACCTGGGTGCATTCCAAGGTCTTCAACCGATGATCCTGTCACTCAAGATGATTTCCATTTTGTCCCAGAAATTCCTTATAACACTATACAGACAGTTTCTTCTTTGCCTCTCTCTTTTCAGTTTAAAGTCTCCTGGATTAGATTCTTTCTTCTGCCTACCTCCTGGCACAGGTAAAAATTTCCCTCTGATTATTTATGTACTTTATCTTTTTGGCTTGCTCCTTGTAGCATTTCTATTTTTTTTCAAGAAACACTTCATTTCCCCTAATGACATGAGAAGTACATTCCCTCAGAATTTTCTCTCTCTTCTCTAGGATGGAGACCAGCCTCCACTTTGAAAATATATAGCTGTTGCCTGTTGCTGGAAAAAATATCAACATAGCAAACTCTCATCACATCACAAAATTCTTATCCTCTAAACTTGCTAAAAGTAAGTTCACAGATTGAAGTAATGGCAGGAGTTCTGCTGATGAAGAGAATTTAAGGGAAGCTAGAGGGTGGATAAGTACAATTTACTTCAGTATTTCAGGCTGAACCCAGGCCTTGCCTCTTTCTCATGCATTCATACTTTGTTGTGGTCATTGGTCTTTAACTCTTGTTTACTTTTAGATGCTATTTCACACCTCTGGGATTTCTACTTCCTAATCCATATTCCTGTTTATTTAGCTTGTTTCTATGACAATTCTGCCCTGCTAATTGCAGTGTCTCCCTAGGCATCAACTTCAGAGAGATCTTGAGGGAGGCACAGTAAAAACTGGGGGAAATGGGTCTAGGCACATGCCTACTATATAATCGATGACTAATCATTTTTGAGTCTCCATTGAATCTTCTTCCCAGAGGAGGGTAAATAGAAATTGGAACTTTCATTGTTTCACACTGAAAAACCTTGTTCTTACAGCTAGTAAACAGTAAAACTTGCTATCTGACAGGAGATGAATGAGGAGATGAGGAAGCATCCAATGAGAATTGGGAGAGGCTAGTTGCCTGGCGTGGGAGAAGGAGCAGTCAACACTCTGATGCAAATGTGGGACAAATGCAGTAGCCTGTTATTATCATTGGAAGAAAGAACAGTCAGGGAACAGATGGACAGGAAGGACCAAGATAGAAGCTCCTGAAAGATCAGGGTCAGTGATGATTCCTTCCCTTCAGTTGCTACAAGTCATAGAAAGAGAGCAGTCATTTGATAATGTGCCATTCCTGCCTAACACACAGACCTAACCACCAAAGGGAAAGGCACAGCTCATGTCCTCAACCATGACCAAATCATAGAATGTTAGTGTTGATGGGTACCTAATATCACAAAATGTTAGAGACTATAGGAAGTATAATCCAGTCGTGACTCTGCTCTAAAATAGTAATGGTTCCTCATTCCCTACTAGGTCGATTCAAACTCTTTTTCTGACATCCAAGGGCCCCCATAATCTGGCATTATTCAACCTTTCAAATATTATTTTTTTTTATTTTTCCCTTTCTTCCATTATAAATCTCAGATTAATCATATTGCTTTTGCCCTGTGTTCTTACAATTCAATGCCTTTGCTTATGTGGTTTCCTATAGGTAGAATATCCTCCCCTTCCCCTTTTCCTATTGAATTGTTGTTCTTTTCTTAAAGCCCAAGTCAAACGACATTTCTCCTGATATTCCCTGCTGGTAATGACTTGCTTCCTACCTCTTTATTTTGTACTTCTCTTTTGTATTTATCAAGCAATATAGAGCTTTAGAGCATCTGTGATCATGCATTATTCTGCTATTAGACTATAAACTCTATAAGGGCAGGAACCTTGTATTACATAAACTTCATCTATCTCCAGAGTTTAGAATGGTGCTCTGTACCTAGTCAACATGTATTATGCAGTTATCCAATAAACAGATAAAGAAATCTAGCCTGTCAAAACAAGAAGGAAATAGAGCACAGAATCTTAGAGCTAGAGAGTGATCTGTCTATCATTTTAGAGAAAAGAAACCTCAGCTTCAAAGACATAAAGTGACTTGCCTAAGATCACTATGATAGTAAATAACCCAGTAGGTACTTAAATCACTCCAGACTCTCCTCCTTCCTACCACCTGCTTTTGTGGCTTAGAGAAACTTCCATCCTGAAGCCCTTAAGGATTGATGACTGCCTCTCCTGGAATATAGTTTCAAGAAAAACTTCAACTTCTTTATTCCTAGCTTTTAAGTCCTTTCCTCCTCCTCCTTCACCAACCACCACACGTACCTTTTACTCTCCTTTTTTTACTCTGCTTGCCCCACCACCTCTAGTTCTAGAAACATGAAACATAATCAAATATTCCTGAGGGCAAGGACTGGTTTTTTTGTATCACAATGCTTGTTTGGCACATTGTAAGGTAATAATAATAACAACAATAATAAACATAACCCAACACACAAAGCACTTTAAGGTTTGCTTTACATGTTACCCCTTTTGATCCTCATAAGAACCCTGGGAGGTAGTTGATATGATTTTTCTTATTCTGCAGATGAAGAAACTGAAGCAAATACTGGTTAAGTGACTTATCCAAGGTCATATAGCAAGTATCAGAGGATGGATTCAAACTTGGGTCTTTCTGACTCTAGGTCTGGCACTTTATGGACTGCATCACCTAGCTGCTGTTTAAGAAAATCCTTACAGTCTTTCTATGATTATTTATTGTATAGCATTCTCTTTTCTATGTGAGGGAGTTAAATTAGCTGTTCCAAAACTGATTCATGTTCATACTTAGGTTATTTTTTACTTTCCTTCCCCCAAATACTACACAACTGAGAAGGACCCCTTAGGCTAGACCAAATAATAGAAGTGTTTCTTGGGAATGTGAGATGGGTTTGGAATTGGAGCACTGGAAAGCCTCGCTCCCCTCTTGAGGAATTAGGAAGTCCCAGAGCAATAAATGCAGAGCAAACCATGAGGGCAGGGAGAGGACAGGGACTAGCAGATGTTGTCTGCCCCTGTAAGCCTTAGTTTAATATTGCCTGGCTAGTAGCTGCTATGCAAGAATTAGATAATAAAATCATAGATTCTGGAATGGAAGAGAACTTTAAGGTCATCTAATCCAACCCCATCACTTCACGATTGGATGGTAAGTGGCAGAGCCAAGATGTTCACACAGTGCCTGTAACTTCAAACATTCTTTCTACCACACCAGATTCCCTCTCAACTAAGGTGGCTCAACCCTATGTAGAGAGCTTTTTTTCACTACTCCCAATTTCTATGGCCCTAAATGATCTTCTTCTCCTCCAAAATTCTTACATGGTACACAGTATCGATCCCTGGGTTTAGCACTTAATTATATCACTTTCTAGACTGTATATGTGAAAGAGCATAATGGTTTAATGGGAAATGATTAGAGCATGGCATCAAAAGCCTGGTTTTGAGCTTTAACTCAACCATTTAATAGCTATGTGACCTTGGACACCTAAATTATAACTAGGTTATCCTTGACTTTCTCTAAGGCCCTTGTGGTTCTGCTCCCTTGGGCCTGAGCTCTATCTAATGAGACCTGCTGTCAGACATGCTCTATCCATGAATGTAAATCAAAGATAGAATGGGAGTTTAAACAAAAACATCTTTACAGTGCAAGCACTTCTGGAATTTGTTAGCACACATTTTCTTCAGGAACCACCACTGCATTAGCCTGAAAAATGACCCAGAAGATTACACCTGGGGGAACTCTCTGCCCCAGCAATTCCTCCTTTCTTGGTTGCCTTTCAGAAAAATCACTTTGCTGACTCAAGATTAGTGATTTTCTCTGGTAACACAAGCTGCCTTCTATTTGTCTGACATTTCAAAGAAGAGATGGCTAGTAAGAGATTTAAAAAAAATCCCTGCCCCAGTTTACGCCAGGAGTCTTATAAAGTCAATGAATTCAATTTTAATCTTTCAAACTTGAAATAACCTCCCTTAACACACTTAAGCAGGTAGCTCTGACCTTCCAGATATGGAAGGAAAAGTAGCCAAAATTGCAATCAAGAGACAATAGCCTCTAGCTTGTTTCAAGCAAAGAGTTCTTCATTCAGAGGATCATGTTGAAGGGACCCTGACCTGAAAGTTGAGAAACTTTAGTTAGAGTCCTGGATTTGCCACTCACAAACTGTTATGCTCCTCAGTGAGTCATTTTTCCCATTTGTAATTCAGTTTCTTCATCTATAAAATGGTAATCATGATGGTTTTGTTACCTATCTCATACTGCTGTTGTAAGAATCAAATGAAGTAACTGATGTGAAGTACTTTGTAAATAGCAAAGTAGAGAGACAAGGGTTGGGACTGGACCTGGGATGTCACTGATACAAGGAACTCCCAGATGAGGGAACCCCATCTACCAATGCAGGTTGGCATCTTCTCTGCAACTTATAGACTTACAAAGTCATCTAAGACACCAAGAGGTGACTTGCCTACTGTCACCTAGCCAATATCTGTCAGAGAGAGGACTTGACTAAACTACTTTAAACCATCAGCTATTTTTAGTTATTGTTATTACTTATGCTTCCCTAGACCAAACTAATTTCTCTATCCTTCAGTGCCCTCTATCTCTAACAAAGAGTTAATGCTATGAGTCTGTGAAAAAACTAGAGATGTCAGGAAGAAAGAATACCAATTAAATACCGAGCTGAAGTACTTACCTCTTATGATACCAATAATAATAGCTTTACCATATCATTCTTATTCCTCAAAATCTTCAATGACCCTATTGCGTCTAGGTAAAAATAACCTCTTCCTAATATTTAAAGCTCTCCATAGTCTCTTTTCCACCTGTCTTTCCAGGTTTATTTTATTATTCTCTTTAGTACTTTCTACATTTCAGAAAACTGGTCAACAGCTGGTCCCTATTCTCAGCATTCAATTTTCTGTCTCTGGGTCTTTGCAAATGCTATTGCCTCTGCCTGAAACATATATATTTTTCCTCATCTCACCTTCTTTGAATCCTTAACTTCTTTCAAGGAAGATAGCTAAGGTACCACTTCTTATCCAAAGCCTTTTTTCACCATTCTTCATCTGTAAAATGAACTAGAGAAGGAAAGGGCAAAACACTCCATATCTTTGCCAGAAAAGCCCAAATGGGGTCACAAAGAGTCTGACACACTGAAAGTGACTCAACAACAACCACCACATATATGAATATACCATTAGCAGAATGTAGGCTTCTCAAGGACAGGAGCCATTTTGGTTTTTGTCTTTTTATCATTCACAACCAGCACTATTCCTTGCATATAACTGGTGCTTAATAAATGTTGTTTTAATTAGGTTTCTCACAACAATCCTGTAAAGTGGAAAATAATTAACTCCATTTTTGAGATGAGTAAAAAATACTTGTTCACAGTCACACATAAAATAATAGACCTAGAGCTTGGACTGAGTACTATAGTCAACACATATGCCAGAAATACACATTTTCCTCCTCTGACCACTGATTCCAGAAAGATTGCTGACCATATTAGATGTGAGAAACAAGCTCATCCAAGCTCTCATTTGAGATTTCCCTTCTCAATATTCTATTTAAAATAGGGAATTATCCAATGATCTCATTTACACACTTATAATTTATAAAACCATATAGTGAAAAGACCACAAGATCAGGCAGTCTGTAAACATGTGCTTTACTATAAGCTATGCCTACTGACTTAATGATTACTTCCTTTCTTCTTCCTTATAGACCTCAGTTTCCTCTTTTATTAAAAAAAGAAAAGAATAAAATTAATCTGGACGAGATGATCTCTTGAAGGCTTTCTCCAGGTCTAACATTCTATATTCTATATTCTAAAGTCATTTTCTAATGTCAAGTATAACATTCTATTTTATTTTATAAGGTCCCTTTCAGCATTGGCATTTTATGATAAAAATCAGGTGCATGAGAAAATTGAGGTTAGAAAGGCAGGTTGAGAAATCTAGCCACATCTAGTAGATATTGGAAAATCTTAAGGATTTTGTTTGGTTGGATGGTTTACTTGTTTTCTTCTCTGAGCTAGTGATAAAAGAGAATCAGTTCTCATCGAGTGCTACAAGGAATGAAAATTGATATTTCTCCTCCTTAATTCAGTCTCATTCAAAGCTTTGAATCCTTTGACTATTAGAAAGTCTAAGATCAGTCACTCAAGACTGGGCCCACGTGCGTGTTTATCTTGTATGCTTGCAAGGCATACTGGGAAACACCCAACAGATGCTATCTCTACAAGTCAGTTTGAATCATGGCAATTGCTGCTACTGTTGTCTCTGTACATGCTCTCTCTCTCTCTCTCTCTCTCTCTCTCTCACTCACTCTCTCTCTCTCTCTCTTTGTTCCTTTTTAATCTACATCTTTTTATCTTTCCCACTTCCCATTTGCTTTGGGATCTGCTTGGTTCTGATGTGGGGGATTAAAACAAGAATCAAATTGCATCTCAAAGCTGCACAACACAGATGTCTCGGCCTCTAGAGTTCCTATATGGAAACTTTGTAAGAGAAGAACTTTCAGTCAGACAATAAATAAAACTGTTGATAGCAGGAATTGCTGATTAAATGCTAAGCTCCTTGAGCCCATGATTACATAATAAAAAATCCCTTCCAGTATTGTAGCCTCATTTTATGCTTCTTACTAGAATACTTCAAATGGTCTATTATCTCATCCCTGAGGGAATTACCTCTGATGGCACAGATTGCCATCCCTCCATGCCATAGTCAGGGGGAGGAGGGGCGTAAGTTATAAGGGCTGAAAAAAATTATTCCCTGATGGCCAAGGAATCACTGTATCTACATAAGCTGGTTCTTGCACACAAACATAGACCCTGATCAAGTCCATACTGAAGTAATTTTACCTTGGTAGGACTTAGTAGACACTGCATTCTGCTGACACAGCAACTAAGAAGCCGTATGAGCATTCCCTCCTCTTCCAAGAGCCACTAGAAGAGGATTTTAGTGGTGATGTTCAGTGAATTGTATACTGAAAATAATCCATTCAATAATATTTTACTAAAGATTCTTTAGTTCAAGTACAAAGAATATGGAGCTTATGAGGCTTAGATCTGTCAGTTATTAACTATATGACCTAAAGGGAATAAGTCACTTACATGAGGCTCAGTTTCTTCATCTTTGAAATGAAAGGAATTGACTCAAATGATCCCTATCTTCCCTTTTTATTTTAACATAACCTATTCTATACTTTAGGACCACTGAGTGGTGCAATGGATAGATTATTCAGTCTGGAGTCAGGAAAAATCATCATCCTGAGTTCAAATCCTACCTTAGGCACTTACAAACTGTGCAGCCCTTGGCAAATCACTTTACCCTGTTTGCCGCAGTTTCTTCATCTGTAAAATGAGCTAACGAAGGCAATGGCAAACCAACACAATATTTTTGCCAAGAAAACCTTAAATGGGGTCACAAAAAGTCAGACATGCCTAATCAACTTTAAAATAATTCTCTATTTTAGATTCCTTCCATTTCTACCATTCTGTGATTTATATTCTACATTCTATGTTATTAGTTTTTTTTTTAATTTTGATATTCCAGATTCTAATGTTTTGTCATAGCAATCAATATTCTATAGCCTTTCCATACACTTATTGGCTATGTGACCAGGGGTATGTAACTTCACCTCTCAACCTCAGTTTCCTCATCTATAAAAATGGGAATAATAAGAGCATCCACCTCCAAAGACAGTGAGGATGAATCAAATGAGATAATGTATGTATTTTATAAACCTTAAAGTGCTATGTAAATGTTTACTATTGTCATTTTGTTCTAATATGTCATTCAGATCTGATATTCTATGGTGCTGCTCTTTCTCTAGCCATCCTTCCTTCAATCATGATTCTCAGACAAAAACTGTTAGTCAATTAACATTTAATAAGCACTTACTATATCCCAGGCACAGTGACATTAAGCAATGGGGATACAAAGAAAGAAGAGTCCCTGTTCTTAAGGATCTCAGTCTAACCAGAGAGAGAGAGCCCAAGCAAACAATTCTAAACAAACAAGGAAAGTGACTTTTCCAAGGTCACACAGAGAGTAAGTGGCAGAGCCAAGATTTATACCCAGGGCCTCTGACTTCAAGCATTCTTTCCACTGTCCCAAATTTCCTCTCAACTAAAGTGTTTTAATAGTGAGAAGTCCTTTTGAATTCCTATAGGACTCATTGATCTCCACCTTCTTCAAATCCAACAAGGTATTATAAAGTTCATATTTTAATCAATAAAGAAGATAAGGTCATTTCTCCAAGAATAGCATTGCTTATTAATGGGGGAAGACAATTCCCATTATCAAAGAATGGATCCTTTTCACTAGCCTCCTCCTATCAAAAGGAGGGCTTGTGAGTCCTGCCTCTTGCTTACATAACATAGAAAGCTGTGTACTCTTCCTGATTGGCCTGACAGTTCAGCCTTTGGACCTCCCCTGATGGTCCCATTGGTGGATATTTCAATAGAGGAGGTGGACTTGGAGACCTCATCTCCTCCCCCATTACTTCATCACAGGAAAAAGGGCAATCCATTCTTCAAGTCCCTATCTGCCCTGCTTTCAAATGCCTTATGGAGAATGCTCTTGTTTACAGATAAATAAGGAGCAGGTCACCACTCTACCAAGTAACAAAAGACAAAAAGATCCAGACCAGTAAATTACCTTGAATCCTGGAAATAAGTTACTTTATTTGGAAGCAAGAAATATTTACCAGTAAATAATACAATTCGACATTAATTTTTCTCATCCCTTCTTATTCATTGGGAGAAAGTCTATATAATATTGCAGCTATATCTATTCATTTCAGAATTGGCTCTGGCTTGACAGGAATTATAAGGACCTGAAGGTACTATACATTTATAGAGGGTCTAACTATGATGTTTCAGTATTTTTTAACATGACATTAAAAATGATTGATGGACATGTTGACAGAGTACACTCCCCTTTTTGTTGCAAATATCTTACAAACAAAATAAAATAATGGCACATGGGAGATACATGAAAAGGGTAGGTGACCCAACCTTCATTCTTCATATTCAAGGACTCAGAGTCTTATAATGCAAATATCCAATTTCTGGGGACATCTTTTATTGCTGTCATCTTCCCCTTCTTAAGTCTTTTGGAATTACGTTGGCTCCCAAAGCAATTTCTCTAGCAGATCTGCTTGACCCAGTCTAGGTTGTTGATACCATCTTTCCCTAAAACTGCTCAAAAAAGAAATCTTAATATGATTTAATACAATCACTAAAATTTTTCATTGCTAATAGCTAAGTCATGTAGTGAGAGTTAACTCAAATCTTAGGATTCTAATTGTATTAATATAAAAGATATCCAATTATAAACCTCAGCACTAGAATTTGCATTTCCTATACTTCTGGATGTTCTCTACATCTCTCTGAACCAGGTACTTGCTTTGGAAAGCTGCAAATAACAGACTGAAAGGAAATTCAAATGAATATGTGTGGATCTAACCTTTAGAGTTAGCTTTTCTAGTTTAAAAAAAAGTCAAACCTTGTTACTCAATAGTTTCAGGACTTATTGAATTTGGTGCTCAATGTATTTTGATGAGAAAAAAAAAAACATTGTGGTATTGCATATGTGGCCATCATGATCTCAGGAAACTTAAGCCCACTCCAGTTGAAACAAGGGATCATATGAGAGTTCAGGAGCATAAAGAACTCAGCACCAAGGAGCTGCTAGTGGTGAGGGAGTTTTCTTCTGATGAGGAGGAGGCAAAGGAGGATGTTCCCACTTCATCAATCAAGGAAATATGTGCAACATAGATGGAAGTTCAAACCTTTATTGAAAAATATCACATTGATAAAACTTCAATAATCAGAATTGTAAATTTGTTAAGTAATCAAACCATTTCCCACTTTTGAGCAATTTTGAAATGTAAACAAAAACAAACATCATTAGATAGGTTTCATACAACTGGTGAATCTCAAGCAGGCTTCAGTGATGATAAGAAACCAAAAAGAGAAAGGACTCCAGAAGAGTAGTTGCCCTCAGATGTTATAGAAGGGGAATCCTCTTCCAGACAATAACATTTTTCACCTTCCTCTTAGGCCATGAACTCCTTTCAAGGTAAAGTTAAAATTATTTTATTTAATCTAATTATTTTAATTTATATCTGTATATTACTAATACTTATTTAGTAAAATGCAACTCCATTAATGCATATAATGTCTTATAAAATCTGGGTTTCTAGGTATCTAGAATGAATTCATTCAATTTATATTATTCTTTATGGGAAAAATTTTTTTGACATTCAACCTATCTTCTGGAACAAATTAATGACAAGTACCAAGATACCACTGTATATATAATTTTTACAACTTAGTGTCAGAACATGCTCAATGCCTTTGAAACAATGGTATTTGACATATGTAATCATCTGATCTTACATTCTCAATAATTTATTACTGTTTATAATTAATCATTATAATTTTTCTATTATTATGGATTATTATTGATTCAATTTATTCTTCTCAAACTTTAATCTTCTCATTCTCCCTTCAAAAGAATGAGATACTGCTAAGAATCTTATCCTATATGTGTGCCATAGATAGCACTTTTTTGCAAACATGTAGCTTCTATGCCTAAACTTGATAGCTACATAAATGAATTTACCCAAAAGATGTTTTATTCTCCTATTGTAACAATAGACTTGGGATGAGATTCCTAAAAAGCTAAGTAAATTATTCTACTTTGCATCAAATCAGTTATCAATATCTAGGTACACACCATGCTCAAATAAACTAGATACTACACTCACATAGAGCACTGCTCTTATATCTTCTTTCAAAGCCCTGTATAATTAGTTTGTAATACAGGATATATTCTATACAAAAGTGCTGGTCTTACAACAAATGACAGTAGAATTAGATGTCACTTGGAGATAACAAAAGATAGACCATGAATCATTTTTTCTCCTATGTAATTACACAAATTCTTTTAACTCAAAACTGAAAATGTTTCTCATGTAAGCTTATTAAACAGTAGAATTATATTCTGGTTTTACATGTTCCCAGATAATTATCTCATTTTCTAACTAGTCCTGCACCACTGAGATATTTGAAGGACCTCCTTATATATGGATATATAATTAACAATGGACAGACACATAGCAAGCCCAAATATTCATCTAATTAGTTGTGACTAGGGATATTAAAAGAATCACAATTTCAGTTTGAATGGCTTTCATGTTATTATCAAATAGCATAGGTGTGCTTAAATTTAATAGATAAAGATTTAATATTTCACCAATCACCTGCCCAGATTATAAAGAGTTGCTATAAAAGGAAAAAGAGGGACATGGTTATGGAAAGGAAAAAATGGTACCCTTTGTCTGAAATAAATTTCAGAGAGGAGTCATAGGGACAACCAAGTGCATTAACAAAAATTCCATAGCCAGACTTAGAACAGTTAGGTGGCACTATTTTTCATTCAAGAGGAAATGCCATACTAGGGAAATCATGATAAAGGAGGCTTACCTCTCTGTCCATTCAAAAAAGTTGCTCCTTCAACTTTTCCCTTGAGACAGAAATCTACCTATAGATCATGAACCCATAGGCCTGGATAGGATCACCCCCATAGGCCTACTGGCACAGGAATCATTGCCTTAATAGCATATCCTGATGAGCATACCTGGAATTAAACTTAGAATAATATCAATTACAGTCCCATAAGGTTTCACTTTAACTAGCAAATTTTATTAACTACAGCTTAAGGCTAAATTATTTCTCACCTGTTGTTGCAATAATAAAGTTTACCAGGTCATCAAATTTTAATTACATCCTTTCCTAGAGGCTAAACTCATCCTGTTATAAAAATCTGTTCTAGAAATCAAGAAATTGATGAAATTTTAGAAATCCACATAGATAGGGAATATATGATAGTTTTCTCAAAATTCTAGAAAAATATTGGGCAACCTCTATAAATCTCCAGACTATATATAAACATATAGCTCCAGATTATAATTCCACTACAGAAACAAATTCATAATTTACAATTGTACAGTTCTATAAGATAAATAAATTCCTAATTACTCTTTCCTATGATGATAACAGTTCTTCTAATTAAGGTCTTGCTCTCATGGAAAAGGGGGATAGGAATTTTCATTTGATGTTATGGTTCTTAAGGCAACACGATTTCTCCTTTAAAATATAGCCAATTAAATACCTGATGTGTTTGAATATTATCAATATTATACAATAACCTTAGAAAAATAATTTACCATTTTAAAAAGAATAGCCAAATAACTTCATAATAAAACTTAATGCTACAGAATTAGATTAAGAACCCAAAATATAATTAAAATTCAGAGCAACAATGCACTAGAATATTACAAAACATTAACAACAGAGCTGATAAAATAACATTATAGTTTTCCAAATGGAAATGTATAACTTCTTTAAAAAGTTTAGCTCATAATCTAACATGCAGATTAAATAGAAATAATTTTAATATTATCTTTATAATAATTTGCCCAATTTTACCTTGTCATAAACATCATTAAGAATTTAAGATGTGAAACAAAAACTTATTAACAAATTTTCAAATTATCTTATACTAAATTGCTTAAACTCTGGTTAAATTTGATTAGGTTTATGCTTAACCCTTTGCATTGTTTTTCACATCTAAAACCCTATATAAAATAATCTAATGTCAAGTAATAACATTCCATTTAATAAATAATAACAATCATTAACACATATAGTGTTTGGCATATACCAAGCAGGATACCAAGCCTTTTAGGTACTAGCATTTGTAGTAAAATTACACAAAGTAGACTTTAACTCAAGCCTTTTCTGAATCTATTAATTTCCTAGAATTATCATTTTTTAAAATACCAAATAACAAATGCCTTAAGTTCTGATTTGATAAAATCCAAAAGGAAAGCACACTTTACTGTCAATGAGACAATAGTACAACTGAGTTTCAGTACCACATTTAAATCCAGATTTATAATCACCAATAAAGATTCAAGTCTCCAATTATAAAAGCTTTAAGGAAATTATTCTTAGTTTTCTGAACCCAGAGTAAAACTATTCAAATTCTAATATAAAACACTCATCCTAGCCAGGTAGTGTTATTTACCTTTTAAGATACTGGCAGGATGAGGTCTTCCCAAAGTCCCCAGTAGAGGGAGGTTTCACAGATAGAAATAGATCTAATGTAATATTTTTCAATTAACAACAAAATAATAAAGTACTGCAGATCACAATAACGAACATTCATATAACATCTGATTTACATTACAAGGCAAAGTCTTTCAAGTTAACATTAAGTAAGACATAAAACAAAAATTTTCCTACATTTTTTCAAAGAAATAACAAAAAAGAAGACAAAATCATAACACAAACACAGACCGCACAATAATATGTTTCAAATGACTAATTATTAATATATTTTTTCTACAATTTGCAACAATAGTGAGCCAAATTAACAAATTATTACATACTTTCTAGGTTTATCAAATTGCAAAAATAAGCAAGAAGGAGCTTCTAGAAAAGAATGAATAATATAGGCTTGCAGTAAGAAATGAGATTAAAGGGAAGCTGGTGTGGTCAGAAAAAAAAATAGATACACACAAAAGAACATACATGTAAAGGGAACATTTTCTAAATCTACACCCTATTTCAAGACTGAATAGAGTCCAGAGCTACTGCTTCAAAACTAAAGCCTACAAAATTTATTCCCCTCTCAAAAAAAGTAGGAGGATTTCCTTCAAGAGCTCACCAAACATGAACCCCAATTTATTTTGTGAATCTATTTTCTAAAATGCCTTAAATTTCACAAATATACTCTTATACACATCCTTTCTCCCTTTTTATAGTCTTAAAGAGGTAGTCATTTGGGATTATTTGTGCTCAATTATTTCCAAATTTTCAAAAATAAAATAACTATAAAATATACACATGCATTTTTACCCAGAAGTGGTTGCTAGCTATGAGTAAAAAGTTTTAAAGTTGCAATTTATTTGGTGTAACATCCATGATTCTGTGAGGGGTTCAAGCTGCATCACAGAATTCCATAGTGCCCCCCCTAGAACTCCAAGGGAGGGGGCAGTTAAGGGCAGTTGGAGACCTGGTATAAAAGCCTTCTTGCAAGGGTCTTGACTCTTGACTCTTGGTTCTTGGCACACACACACACACACTCTGTAGCTTCAGGGACTGAGGCATTCAGTCTCTGACAGCCAGGGGCTGCTTTACTTTGATAGCTATCCTCAAGATAGACCTTCAAGCAAGATCACTGTTTACCTTTAGTTTAGGTTTTAGAAGGAAGATTATTTAGGGGTTTAGACAGGAGTTCAGCCATTCAATATACATTCCCCCCCACCCCAACCCGGGGGAATGTGTTGCTAGGCAGAATTTAGCAGATTCAGTTAATCCCTCCTCTTTCCTCAAACCCAGTGACCTTCTCCCTGTTCCCTGTAATCATTAAATTCATTTATTTTGTGAAGATAGAGCTTGTATCCAGTTAACTTGGGGCCATACGTACCACCTTCCTTCCACCAAGCCAAGTATTACATTCAAGCTGGAGCTGGAGCTGTCTCTGCCCTGGAGCCCATGGTCTGATCTGTAGAAGACTTTAACCTCACACACTCCTATCCTGTGGGAGAATAATTTATACAAAAGTTATTATCTCAAGGGGTTTAGTTTCAATCCATTTACCATCTTGGCCCAGAATTTACCAAGCTTGATTAGCCATCTTAGCCAGCTAAGAACGTGTTCTGTTAACTATTTCCAACTGATTCCAGTGTGGGGGAGGTAGAAGAGTACTCTACTTGCTCTTGCCCCTCCAATCCAGTCAAGTTTGCCTGCTTCTCCTCTGAACTGTCTTATGGGGAAAACCAGGGGTTAAATTAAATATTTATCTGGGTTCAGAAGGGTGAGTAGGAGACAAGAATGGACAATAGTCTGGGACCAAATAAGCCAGGGAAACTGGGTTAGCTGTTTGGGGAAATAACAGTTGACAGAAGTGACAGTTAGGCCTTAACTGTCACACTGATCTACCTAGCCAGGGATAATTACAGAGTTTAACAAATACACACACTATGAGAACTTTAAGGTATGAAGAAAACAAACAGGGAAACAGTTTAATTGTAATTTGAGAGGATCAGAGAGGGGATGAGGTGAAACTATGTCTAACTGCCCAGGACTAAAGTCAAAAGGATAAGTTCCTTAGCCAACCTGGCTTCTACCAGGTTGACAGATTGGCTAAGGACTTGAGGAAGAGGGCTTGGGTTTTGGTTCTCACAACTGATCCAGAGATGTCTTCAGGATACCAGCAACCAATTCCTCCATAGCCGATGATCCAAAAGTAACTAGGTAGGGAAAGATGTCTGCAAACTGTCCACCAGAACACAGGCCTCTTCCCTACCCAGAGTTGACTTGCAGGATATCTTCAGCCTTACAAACTTCACCAATCTCCAAGATCCCAGGTCAAACAGAGACTGCTGATTGCACTTCTGCTCCAAACCCCTCTCAAAACAGCAATGGCTGTTGCTTAGCTATCTCCTCTCTACCCCCTGCATTCCATTCAGAAAGTCCATGACTTCCAGCAAAGGCTTTCCCTAATAAGCTTGCAAAAATCTGCTTTTATACTTTTAAAACCTATACCTATTACATCTGGGACTGGGGAGACAAAACTAAAGCCTACAAAATTTACTCCCCTCTCAAAAAAAGTAGGAGGATTCCTCCAAGTGCTCACCAAAAATATGAACCCCAATTTATTTTGTGAATCTATTTTCTAAAGTGCCTTAAATTTCACAAATATACTCTTATACACATCCTCTCTCCTTTTTTATAGTATTAAAGAGGTAGTCATTTGGGATTATTTGTGCTCAATTATTTCCAAATTTTCAAAAATAAAATAATATAAGACATACATACATAAAACACACATTTTAGAGACATGACTACTGATGTCCTAATCCCACATTGTTTATTTTTTAAAACAAAGAAATTTTATTTACTCTTAACCTTTAGAAAAATGAAATAAAAGATAAATAGATAAAGTATTTCCCTAAGATTTAAAGTAAGATACCATGTGAAAGTGAAGCACCATATTTTAAGTCTTAGTTCCTGAATATAAGATCACATGGTTATAGGATTCATGCAGCTGTCATGGTGGCTCAGTTATACTTCTAGACTATCACGGTGGTTTTTCTGGTGGCTCAGTTCTACCTAACCATGTGGTAGCCTTTATGGTGGCTTTTCTAGGCTTTTCTTATCCCACTCTTTAAGCTCAAAAAATGCAACATGATACATTCTTCACTGCCCCACACTCTTGGGGATGGGGGGGTGGGAGATGGAGGATAGTATTCACTTAAAAGATTAAAAAGCCTAATTATAGAAATTCCTTCAATGTGATGCATCTCTCAATCCTTTTCAAAAATAGAAAATGCAAAGAAAAAATACACAAACACAACACAAGAAATTCCTAAGACATTTCCCTTTTTTCAACTCCCCAACGTAAGTTTGGGGGCTCTAAGTTTCAATTTTCAATAAGGACACAAAATAGACAACACATGCAAATATTCACATGCCCTTTACTGTTTCTCAGTAAAGATTTGACTATAGTGTATAGGGAAAGAATTTATCCAAAACCACAAATTCTCTCAACCAGAAAGCTCTGCCTTGGGAGATGAATTTGTCCTTTTTCAACCCATGGAAAACAAAAATACTTCTGGCAAGGTTCGGAAGCATGGATCAGATTTCAAATATAAAGAATATGAGTCCATTTCTCCAAGAATAACATTGTTTATTAATGGGAGTGAGGGACATGCAATTCCCATTAAAAAAGAATAGGTCTTTTTCACTAGCCTCCTTCCATCAAAAAAAGTACTTATGAATCCCGCCTCTTTCTTACCTAGGAAGCTGTGTCCTCTTTCTGATTTGCTTGACAATTCAGCCTTTGGATTTCCCTTGACAATCCCATTGGGGGATATTTCAAAAAAGGAAGTGGAATTAAAGATCTCAGTTCCTACCCCATTTCTTCATCACAGGAAAAAGAGTAACCCACTCTTTAAGTGGATGAAATTTCCCCAAGACCTACCAGCCCTGCTTTAAAATGCTTTAGGGAGAATGTTCTAGTTTATAGACAAATAAGGAAGCAGATCTCCATCCTACCAGAGTCTTCACCCTGCCTCTAACAAAAGACAAAAGAATCCAGCACAGTAAGATGTCTTGAAATCTGGGAGCAAATTACTTTAGCTTAGAAGCAGGCTGATCTTCAAAAGCCAAGGTTTATTAAAGGTTCTATAAATAAATATTACTAATAAAAGATATAATTCAACATTAATGTTTCTCAGTATGCAGTATTTATCCCTGAGTTTAATATTTAATTATATAACATTCTATATTGTTTATATGAAGAGACAGCTGATAGAGAGAGCCAAGATGAACTGAGTCCAAATCTGGTTTCAGATACTTTCCTGACTTTGTGATCCTGAAAAAGTCACTCTGCCTCAATTTCAATAAATTTAAAGTAGGGATCATTAGAGCATCTACCTCACAGATTTGTTGTGATTATCAAATGAGATAATATATTTTAAAAGTGCTTAGCACTATTCTGTGCATGACATATATTAAATGCTGTATAAATATTTGATTCCTTCCCTATTCCTTTCCTATATAGATTCAGCATGAATTGGAAATAATCCACAGAAGAGAGGTACTAGAATTAAGGGGTTTAGGGAAAGGCATTCCGAAGTGAGTAGGAGTTGAGATAGATCCTAAAGGAATCCAGGGAAACCATGAGGCAGAGATCAAAGAGAATATTATAGTCATACATGACAGTGAAAATGGCCAGAGTAGAGAGATGTTATGCATTCTTCAGGAAACAGAAGATCCGTGTCACAGGATCAAAGAACATGTTGCATATGAGGAGAGATAGTATAATGTATAAGACCAGAATAGCAGAGGGAAGACAAGAAATTCCTAAAAGAAATTCCAAAATAAAAACTCCCAGAATGTTGTAGCTAAATTTCAGAGCTCCCACGTCAAAGAGAAAATGTTTCAAGTAGCTAGAAAGAATAAATTCAAATATTGTGGAGTCACAATCAGTATCACACAAGAGTTAGTGGCTTTCTTGTTAAAGGAACAGAGAATTTGGTATATGACAATGCATAAGGGAAAGGAACTAGAATTATAACTAAGAATCACCTATCCAGCGAAAATGAGTGTAATCCTTCATTGGGGAAAAAAGTATACTTTGTGAAAAACTTTCAAGAATTCCTGATGAAAATGAATAGAAAATTTGACATTCAAACAAAAGAGTCAACAGAAGCATAAAAAGAAAAAATTTTTTAAAAAGTCAAAGGGGTCTTAATAAAATTAAACTATTTATATTACTACATAAGAAAGTGATACTTAAAATGCCCAAGAACTTAATCATTATTAGGACAGTTAAAATGAATTTATATAGAGGGCATGGATATGAGATGATTATGTTGGAATGATCTCAAAAACAATGAAGGGGTGAGAGAGAGGGCTGTAAAGGGAGAAGGAGAAAGGGAGAAGTAGAAGAGAGCAATTATTTCACATAAAAGAGGCAAAGAAGGAAGAACTTTTACAACAGGGAGAGAAATTATTGGGGGAGTGGCAGGCAATGCTTGAACCTCACTCTTACAGAATTGCTCCAAAGAGGGAAATAGATAGATAGGATTTATACCTACAATTGTATATAGAAATGTTACTTAATATGGAAATAGGAGAAGGAGGTGATATGAGAATGGGAGTGGAGACAATATAAGGGAGGGCAGATTAAGAGTCAGTGGCCAGAAACAAAACAGACTTTGGGGGAAGGATAGGATAAAAGGAGAGGAAGAAAGAGAAGAAAATGGGATGGAAGGAAATAGATAGCTAGCAATCATAATAACTGTGAATATGAATGGTGATAAGTTCACCCGTAAAGTAAAAGCACATAGCAGAATGGATAAGAAACAAGAATCCAACAATATGCTATTTATAAGAGAGACATTTGAAACAGAAAGACATACATAGAGTTAAAATAAAGGGCTGGAACAGATTTTAATATGCTTCAACTGGGGTAAAAAAGACAGGAGTAGCAATCATGATCTTAGGCAAAGCAAAAATAGACTTAATAAAAAGGATAATCAAGGAAATTACACTATGCTAAAAGATACCATAGACAATTAAGTAATATTTTTTTTTAAATTATAGTATTCCCTTTCCAAGGGTTTCATTTTTCAAATATATATTGAATAAAGAACTGAGTCAAATTTATAAAAATATAAGAGCCATTCCCTAATTGGTCAATGATCAAAGTATATAAATAGGCAATTTTCAGAAGAAATCAAAGCTAAGTTTATATAAAAAATAACTATTCATCTAAATTAAACAAGTATCAGGTACCACCTCACATCTATCAGAATGACAAATGCTAAGAGGATTAAGAGGAAAATAGGTATACTCATGAACTGCTTGTGGAGTTGTGAACTGATGATGATAATAATGATGCTAATATCACTTCAGAGTAGGATTGCAAAAACATTTGTTTTTACCTTATCATTTTGAGGAAATTTTTGCAACATGAAACAGATTGTGTTTGCCTTTGTTTATCATATTTCTCAATATTATATTTGGGAAAAGAAAATTTGAAGAAATAGAAAAGGAAGTATTTTTCGTGCACTGTTTCTTCCTTTTCCTGACAGACACCAACTGCAAAACTTTTCATGCAGAGGGCAGCTGGGTAGCTCAGTGGATTGAGAGTCAGGCCTAGAGACAGGAGGTCCTGGGTTTAAATCTGGTCTCAGACACTTCCCAGCTGTATGACCCTGGGCAAGTCACTTAATCCCCATTGCCTAGCCCTTACCATTCTTCTGCCTTGGGGCCAATACACAGTAATGATTCCAAGATGGAAGAGAAGGTTTTTTAAAACTAAAAATAAATAAAAATAAACTTCTCATGCAATTTTCCCTCTTTTTATAATATTTTAACTTATTATTTAATTATTTTTAAAATTATTTTCTTTTTAAATTTCAAATTCCAAAGGTAGGCAATACGAGACCTATTATACACATGAAATCATACAAAACATTTCCATATTAGCCATATTTAAAAAAAAAAAAGCAAAAAACAAAAGAAATTGAGAAAATTATATTTCAATTTACACTCAGAGTTCATCAGTTTCCTCTCTATAGTTAGATACCATTTTTTCCATCATGAGCCCATTGTAACTGTCTTAAAACATTTAATTATTTATTATAGTTATTAAAATATTTAAAAAAATATATTTTTACATACTGGGGATTTTGGGAAGATGGCAGCTAAGAAGCAGCAAGGCTCCAGACCTCTGTAAACCCTTTAACACCAATCAAAGGCAAAGAGCTTCGAGAGGACAGAAAACCAAATCTGACAAAAGAACAGAGCTGAGGAATCCTCCTGCTAAACCAAACTTAAAAGGTACGCGGGGAAAAAGCCTGAATTTGTGAACTTTCAGGTTTGAGGGGAAAGGAAAAAGGAAGATCCCAGGTCCCCTCCCTCACCTAATGTACTGAGTCTCCAGCAGATCCTAGAATCTCTGGGTGAGCAAGGGTTCTAGTAGGGAGTGCCTCACTGGCACAGCTATGCTAGACTCAAGGCTTTGATCACAGATGGCAGAAAGGCAACTGGAGGAGAAGTGCAAAAAGGGGGGCCAAATATTCCATCTTGTGCTGCCCCCTCTCCTTTTCTCTAGGTTTTGGCCTCAGGGCACATTGAGCTTCACAGATCAACTCCATTGGGGCCTAATCTTATCAATACAGCAGAAAAGAAGCCTTCAGAGGACAGGGAAGCTCCAACACCCCTCCCCCATAGACTGCAGTGAAAGTAGATGAAATCGCATCTCTAGCTTTTACTACCAGCTGGGGAAGATCTGGCCCCAGGGCTCACTAATCTCACTAATCTAGTGAGTCAACAGAGCAGAGAAGAAGCCCTTCTAGGACTGAATCCAAAAATCCAACAAATAATCAGATCAAGATTACAGCCAATTACAGGGAGGAAAGAAGGATAAAAATGAGTAAACAACAGAAAAAGAAAAAAGAAATTACAATTGACAGCTTCTATCCAGGAAAAGAACAAAGAGAAAATGGATTAGAGGAAGATCAAGGAACACCAAGAAAAAACACAGAAACTCCAGCAAATTAGACACAGGCTTTGGAAGAACTCAAAATTAAATTAACTCAAGGACTCAAAAAATAATTAAGACAGGTTGAAGACAATTGGTAAAAGGAAATACATGAACTAAGACAAGAAAATAGTGTCCTGAAAGCCAAAATAGATCAGTTTGAAAATGAGGCAAAGAAGGCGAAAGATGACCTACAAAGAAAATCAGACCAGAAAGAGAAGGATGACCAAAAAACCAGGGATGAAATTCAGTCTTTAAAAATTAGAATCCAACAACTAGAAGCAAATGACTTCACAAGGCAGCAAGAATATATAAAACAAAATCAAAAGAATGAAAAATTTGAGGAAAATACGAAACACCTCATTGCTAAAACTTCAGATTTGGAAAACAGATCATATAGAGAGACAATTTAAGAATTATTTGACTACTGGAACATCATGTAAAAAGAAAAATCCTGGACATAATCCTACAGGAAATTATACAAGAAAACTGCCCTGACATCCTTGAAAAAGAGGAAACAGTGGAGACTAAAAGAATTCTCAGATCACCTGCTACATTTAATCTACAACTGACAACTCCCAGGAATATTATAGACAAATTCAAGAACTACCAGACAAAGGAAAAAATATCACAAGCTGCTAAGAAAAAGTCATTCAGATACCAGGGAACCAGAGTTAGGATGACACAGGATCTTGAGGCATCTATACTGAAGGACCAGAAGGCATGGAATATGATCTTCCGGAAAGCAACGGAACTGGGTCTACAACCAAGAATCAACTACTCAGCAAAACTGACTATATTCTTGCAGGGGAAAGTATGGTCATCTAATAAAATTGAAGACTTCCAAGCATTCATAAAGAAAAAAAACAGACTTAAAAGAATTGATGTTCAAACACAGAGCTCAAGAGAATCCCCAAAAGGTAATTAAGAGAGAGAAAAACAAAAAACAAAAAACAAAAGACAAACAATTTTTTTTTCTTTTAAGGAACCCA
Organism: Gracilinanus agilis; assembly: GCF_016433145.1. NCBI lineage: Eukaryota > Metazoa > Chordata > Mammalia > Didelphimorphia > Didelphidae > Gracilinanus > Gracilinanus agilis. The sequence goes on along the minus strand of NC_058131.1, from coordinate 388,191,808 downwards.
GTAAGTTCAAATTATTTGTATCCCTTATAAGAAAAGATGATATTGGTAACTCTTAAAAATTGTTATTATCATCAGGGTAGCTGGAAGAAGTATACCTAGAGGGAATAGTGACAAACTGTATGAGATGAAATGTCAAGATATATATATGTATGTATGTATAAATATATATAAAACTAGAGGTAAAAAAAGGATAATATTATGAGAAATGGGAAAAGAGACAAAATGAAGTAAATTTATATTCCATAAAGAAGCACATGGTAGGAGAAGGGGAGAGACCAATACACTGGATGGGTAAAGAGGCTGGAGACAGGAAATGCTTTATTCTTACATACACTGAAATTAATTCAAGGAGGGAAAAACAATCAGATCCATTGGGGCAGAGAATTCATTTGTGCCCTATAGAGAAGTAGAAGGGTAACAAACAGACTTGTGAGGAGGGAAGTAATACTAGAGAGGAACAATATGAGGGGTAGCTTAAAAAGACTATAAAGAAAAAAGAAGGGAGGGGGAGAAAGGGAAGTAAAATAAAGGAGGAGACTAGGGGAACTGATTAAAAACAAAACACTGGTGTAGAAGAAAATAGTGAAAGAAGAAAAAGCAGGACAAAGAGAAGGAATCAAAATGTTGGGGAATACACAGTTGATAATCATAACTCTGAAGGTGAATGAGATGAACTCACCCATAAAAGGGAAGCAAATAGCAGACTGGATGAGAAACCAAAATCCTACCATATGTTGTCTACAAGAAACACAAATGAGACAAGTAGACATACATAGGGTAAAAATAAAAAGCTGGACAAAAATCTATTGGGCTTCAGCTGAGAAAAAGAAGACAGGAGTTGCAATAATGATATCTGACAAAGCCAAAGTAAAAATAGATCTGGTTCAAAGAGATAGGGAAGGTAATTATATCCTGATAAAAAGCAGTATAGATGAAGAAGAAATATCAGTACTCAACATTTTTGCACCAAATGGTATAGCATCCAAGTTTCTAAAGGAAAAGCTAATGGAGTTGAAGGATGAAATAGATAGCAAAACTATAATAATGGGAGACCTAAAGCTTCCCCTATCAGATCTAGATAAATCAAACCAAAAAATAAATAAGAAAGAGCTTAGAGAGTTGAATGAAATCCTCAAAAAATTAGAGTTAATAGATATGTGGAGAAAAATAGAGACAAAAAGGAATACACCTTCTTTTTAGTAGCACTTGGAACATTCACAAAGATAAACCACATAGTAGGGCATAGAAACATGGGGAACAAATGCAAAGGAGCAGAAATGATAAATGCAACCTTTTCAGATCATAATGCAATAAAAATAATAATTAGTAAGGGTACATGGATAGGCAAATCAAAAATTAATTGGAAATTAAATCATATGATTCTCCAAAATCAATTAGTTAAAGAACAAATAATAGAAATAATTAATAATTTCATAGAAGAGAATGACTATGATGAGACGAGACATCCTACCAAACTATGTGGGATGCAGCCATAGCAGTACTCAGGGGGAAATTTACATCCTTGAGGGCATATATTAACAAATTAGAGAGGGCAAAGATCAATGAATTAAGCATTCAAATCAAAAATCTAGAAAGGGAACTAATTAAAAATCCCCAGATGAAAACTAAATTAGAGATCATAAAAATGAAAGGAAAATTAATAAAATCAAAAGTAATAAAACTATTGAATTAATGAATAAGACTAGAAGCTGGTACTTTGAAAAAACAAATAAAATTGACAAAGTACTGGTCAATCTAATAAAAAAAAAAGGAAAGAAGAAAACCAAATAAACAGTATCAAAGATGAAAAGGGAGGCCTCACCTCTAATAAAGAGGAAATTAAGGCAATCATTAAAAACTATTTTGCCCAATTATATGGCAATAAATATAGTAACCTAGGTGAGATGGATGGATATTTACAAAAATATAAATTGCCTAGATTAACAGTGGAAGAAATAGAATACTTAAGTAATCCCATATCAGAAAAAGAAATTGAACAAAGCATCAAAGAACCCCTAAGAAAAAATCCCAAGGACCAGATGGATTCAGAAGTGAATTCTATCAAACATTTGAAGAACAACTAATCCCAATACTATACAAACTATTTGACATAATAAGCAAAGAAGTTCTACCAAATTTCTTTTATGACACAAATGTGGTACTGATTCCAAAGCCAGGTAGATGAAAAACAGAGAAAGAAAACTACAGACCAATCTTCTTCATGAGCATAGATGGAAAAATCCTAAATAGAATACTAGCAAAAAGACTCCAGCAAGTGGTCATAAGGATTATTCATTATGATCAGGTGGGATTTATACCAGGAATGCAAGGATGGTTCAACATTAAGAAAACCATCCTCATAATCGACCATATCAATGAGCAAACCAACAAAAATCATGTGCTTATCTCAATAGATGCTGAAAAAGCCTTTGACAAATTATAACACCCATTTCTACTGAAAACACTAGAAAGTAAAAGAATAGAAGGGCCTTTCCTAAAAATAACAAACAATATATATCTTTTTTTTTACCCTTATACTTCGGTGTATTGTCTCATAGGTGGAAGATTGGTAAGGGTGGGCAATGGGGGTCAAGTGACTTGCCCCGGGTCACACAGCTGGGAAGTGGCCGAGGCCGGGTTTGAACCTAGGACCTCCCGTCTCTAGGCCTGACTCTCACTCCACTGAGCTACCCAGCTGCCCCAAACAATATATATCTTAAACCATCAGGAAGCATCATCTGCAATGGGGATAAATTAGAAGCCTTCCCAATAATATCAGGAGTGAAACAAGAATGCCCATTATTTAACATTAATTAATTAATGTTAATTCCTCTATTATTTAACATTGTACTAGAAACACTAGCAGTAACAATTAGAGAAGAAAAAGAGATTGAAGGTATTAAAATAGGCAGTGAGGAGACCAAGCTATCACTCTTTGCAAATGATATGATGGTCAACCTAAAAAATCCTAGAGAATCAACTAAAAACCTAGTGGAAATAATCAACAACTTTAGCAAAGTAGCAGGATACAAAATAAATGCACATAAATCATTAGCATTTCTATATGTTTCTAACACATCTCAGCAGCAAGAGTTAGAAAGAGAAATGCCACTGAGAATCACCCTAGACAATATAAAATACTTAGGAATCTATCTGCCAAGACATACACAGGAATTATACGAACACAATTACAAAACACTTTCCACACAATTAAAGCTAGATCTAAACAATTGGAAAAACATTAATTGCTCATGGGTAGGATGAGCTAACATAATAAAAATGGCCATCCTACCCAAATTAAATTACTTATTTAGTGCCATACCCATCAAACTACCAAGAAACTTTTTTGCTGACAGAAAAAATGATAACAAAGTTCATTTGGAAGAACAAAAGATCAAGAATATTAAGGGAAATAATGAAAAAAAAACATGAAGGAAGGTGGCCTAGCAGTACCAGATATTAAACTATACTATAAAGCAGTGGTCATCAAAATAATATGGTACTGGCTAAGAGACAGAAGGGAGGATCAGTGGAATAGACTTGGGTTAAGTGACTTCAGCAAGTCTATGATATACCTAAAGAGCCCAGCTTTTGGGACAAAAATCCACCATTTGACAAAAACTGCTGGGAAAATTGGAAAACAGTATGGGAGAGATTGGTTCTAGATCAACATCTCACATTCTACGCCAAGATAAATTCAGAATGGATGAATCACATGAATATAAAGAAGGAAACTATAAGTAAATTAGGTAAACACAGAATAGTATACTTGTCAGATCTATGGAAAAGGAAAGATTTTAAAACCAAGCAAGAGTTAGAAAAAATTACAAAATATAAAAGTAAATAATTTTGATTACATTAAATTAAAAAGATTTTGTACCAACAAAACTAATGAAACCAAAATTAGAAGGGAATCAACAAATTGGGAAAAAATTTTATGACAAAAAACTCTGACAAAGGTCTAATTACTCAACTATATAAGGAGCTAAAGCAATTGTACAAAAAAATCAAGCCATTCCCCAATTGATAAATGGGCAAGGGACATAAATAGGTGATTTTCATATAAAGAAATCAAATCTATCAATAAGCACATGGAAAAGTGTTCTAAATCTCTTATAATTAGAGAAATGCAAATCAAAACAACTCTGAGGTATTACCTCACACCTAGCAGATTAGCTAACATGACTGCAAAAGAAAGTAATAAATGTTGGAGGGGATGTTGCAAAATTGAGACACTAATACATTGCTGGTGGAGTTATGAATTGACCCAACCATTCTGGATGGCAATTTGGAACTATGCCCAAAGGGTGCTAAAAGACTGCCTGCCCTTTGATCCAGAAAAATCACTGCTGGGTTTATACCCCAAAGAGGTCATAGGGAAAAAGACATGTACAAAAATATTTATACCTGCACTCTTTGTAGTGGCAAAAACCTGAGAAACAAGGGTATGTCCTTCAATTGGGGAATGGCTGAAAAAATTGTAGTATCTGCTGGTGATGGAATATTATTGTGCTCAAAGGAATAACAAACTGGAGGAATTCCATGTGAACTGGAATGACCCACAGGAATTGATGCAAAGTGAAAAAAGCAGAACCAGGAAAACATTATACACAGAGACTGATACACTGGTAAAATATAATGTAATGGACTTCTCTACTAGTAGCAATGCAATGACCCGGAACAAATCTGAGGGACTTATGATAAACATTCAGAGGAAGAAATGTGGGAGTAGAAACACAGAAGAAAAACAACTGCTTGAACACCTGGGATGATGGGGATATCAATTTGGGATGTAGACCCTAAATGACCACCTCAGTGCAACTATCAATAATATGAAAATAAGTCTTGATTTATGACACATGTAAAACCCAATGGAAATGCATGTTGGCTATGGGTGGGTGGGTGGAGTTTTTTGGCAGGAGGAGAGAAAGAAAATTAATCATGTAACTATGGGAAATTTTTCTAAAAAATTAAAAAATGAATTAAAAAATAAATAAACATTTTCATTTTATTTTATTTTTCTCCAATTACATATAACAAAAGTTTACAACATTTTTCAAAGAATATCAAGTCTTGAATACTCTCCCTCTCTTTCTTCCCTCCAATCCCCTACATTTGTTGAGATGGTAAACAATCTTATATAGATTTTACATGTGCAATCATGTAAAACATTTTCCCATAGTAATCCTTTTATGGAAGGAAACAAATTAAGGAGGGGAAAAATTTTTGCTTTAATCTGGATTTAGACTTTTTTAAGTTCTTTTTCTCTGGAAGCAGATGACATTTTTTATCACGAATCCCTCAGGATAGTTTTGAGTCATTGTATTGCTGAGAACAGTTGTTATTCACATTTGTTCACTTTTCAGTATTCCTGTCACTATGTTCAGTGTTCTCCTGATTCTGCTTATTTCACTATTTCAGTTCAAGTAAGACTTGGCAGTTTTTTCTGAGTTCTTGTTTGTCATTTCTTATAGCAGAACAGCATTCCATTACAATCATATACTATAATTTATTCAACCCTTCCCCAGTTGATGGATATCCCCTCACTTTTCAAGTCTTCCTGTCTGACAAAAAAAGCTGCTTTAAATATTTTTGTACATATAGATTATTCCTGTTTAGGGGAAATTAACCTAGTAATGGTATTGCTGGGTCAAAGGTTATGTACTGTTATAGCCCTTTGACCATAGGACCAAATTGCTCTCCAGAATGGTTGAATTAGTTCATAACTCCCTCCAACAAGGCATTATTGTCTCAACTTTTCCATATCCCCTCTGAATTTTGTCATCTTCCTTTTCTGTCATAATGGTCAACCTGATAGGTGTGTGGTGATACCTCAAAGTTGTTTTAATTTGCATTTCTCCAATTAATAGTGATTTAGAGCATATTTTCATGACTATAGAAAGCTTAATTATTTTTTCTGAGAACCACCTATTCATATCTTTTGACCAGTTGGATATTGACTAATATTCTCATATATTCAACTAATTTCTCCCTGTATTTTAGAAGTAAGCCTTTATTAGAGACATAAAATTTTTGCACTATTATAATTACTGTGTATTACTCTCCATCCTATTTATCTCTGTTCAGGTTATGACCTCATTCCTCAAATTGTGTTCTTGTCTATCAGCCCCATTCCCATCTCTTATCCCCTTCCCATCCTACTTAAATATTCTTCCCTCATTGAACCAATTCTGATAAGAATAATGTTCACATGCCCCTCCCCCACTTTCTCCAACTTCCCCTTCATTATAAAAGCTCTTTTATGCCTCTATTATGTACAATAATTTAGCCCACTTTATTTTTCTCTTCTTCCTCCTCACAATGCATTCCTCTTTCTCATGCCTTAATGTAATTTAATTTTATATTATCTCATCATATTCAATTTACAGTGTCACCCTCTGGGTATGTATACTCCTTCTAACCACCCTAATAATGACGAAGTTCTTTGGAGTTAAAGGAATCATCTCCTCATGTAGAGAGATACACCATTTAATTTTATTGAATGTCCTTTCATTTCTCTTTTCTTTTTACCTTTTTATGTTTCTCTTAAGTCTTGTATTTGAGAATCAAATTGTCCATTCAGCTGTGGTCTTTTCATCAAGAATATTTGAAAGTCCTCTATTTCATTGAAAACTCATTGTTTCCCCTGAGGGATTATGCTCAGTTTTTCTGGGAAAGTGATTCTTGATTGAAGTCTTTGTCCCTTTGCCCTCTAGAATATCATATTCCACTTACATCAATCCTTTAATGTAGAAGCTGCTAAATCTTTTCTTATCCTATGACTCCATGATCTTTTAATTTTTTTTGGCTGCTTCCAGTGTTTTCTTCTTAAACTGGAAGTTTTGGAAATTGGCCATAATATTCTTGGTAATTATACTTTTGGGATTTCATTCAGAAGCTGATTGGTAGATTCTTTCAATTTCTATTTTGCCCTCTGGTTCTAGAATATTAGGACAGTTTTCCTTTATAATTTCTTGAAAGATTATGCCTAAGGTCTTTTTTTCATTACAGTTTTCAGGTGGTCCAATAATTCTTAGATGATCTCTCCTGGATTTGTTTTCCAAATCATTTATTTTTTTTAATGAGATAGTTTACATGTTCTTCTATTTTTCATTCTTTTGACTTCGTTTCTTGATGCCTCACTAAGTAATTTGCTTCCACTTGCCCAATTCTAATTTTTAAGGTATGAATTTTTAAATTAATTTATTTATTTAGGATATTTTTCCATGGTTACACAATTCATATTCATTCTTTCTCCCCTCCCAGAGCTGATGAGCAGTTCCACTGGGTTATACATGTATCATTGTTCAAAACCTATTTCCATGTTATTCATATTTGCAGTAGATTGACCTTTCAACTCCCAAACCCCAATCATATCCCCATCAAACCACATGATCGATCATATGTTTTTCTTCTGCATTTCTACTCCTACTTCTACAGCTTTTCTTTGGATGTGTGTAGATAGCGTCCTTTCTCATAAGTTACTCTGTATTGTCTTGAATCATGTATTGCTACTAGTAGAAAAGTCTATTACATTTGGTTGTACCACAATGTTTCAGTTTCTGTGTACAATGTTTTCCTGTTTCTGCTCTTTTTGCTCTGCATCAATTCCTGGAGGTCTTACAAGTTCACAAGGAAATCCTCTCATTCATTATTCCTCTCAATATAATAGTATTCCATCACCACCAGATACCACAATTTGTTTGGCCATTCCCCAATCAAAGGACATTCTCTCATTTTCTAATATTTTGCCACCAAAAAAGAACATGACTATAACTATTTTTTTAATATTTTTTTAAACTCTTAACTTCTGTGTATTGGCTCCTTGGTAGAAGAGTGGTAAGGGTGGGCAATGGGGGTCAAGTGACTTGCCCAGGGTCACACAGCTGGGAAGTGTCTGAGGTCAGATTTGAACCTAGGACCTCCCATCTCTAGGCCTGGCTCTCAATCCACTGAGCTACCCAGCTGCCCCCATAACTATTTTTATACAAGTCTTTTTCCTTATTATCTCTTTGGGATATAAACCAAGAAATGGTGTAGCTGGATCATAGGGCAGGCATTTTTCAAGCCCTTTGGGCATAATTCCAAATTGCCCTTCAGAATGGTTGGATTAATTTACAACTCCACCAGCAGTGTATTAGTGTCCCAATTTTGCCACATCCCCTCCAATATTTGTCACTTCCCTTTGCTGCTGTATTGGCCAGTCTGCTAGGTATGACATAGTACCTCAGAGTTGTTTTGATTTGCATTTCTCTAATCAAGAGGGATTTAGAATATTTTTTCATGTGCTTATTGATAGTTTTGATTTCTTCTTGTGAAAACTTCCTATTAATATCACTTGACCATTTGTTATTGGGGAATGGCTTGATTTTTTGTAAATTTGACTTAGATCTTTATATATTTGGGAAATTAAACCTTTGCCAAAGAGTTTTGTTACAGTGCTTTTCCCCAGTGTGCTACTTTTCTTCTAATTTTGGTTGCATTGATTTTGTTTGTACAAAAAGTTTTTAATTTGATATAATCAAAGTCAGTGACAGGAAAACTCTTTAAAGAGGGGGACAAAGGAAAGGAAATGCTCATCTGTCAGTCTGTTTCTAAGGCAACTCTTTCAAAGTTTCATTGTATTGTATCCTACTCATTGTGTTTGTCAGATTAGGAATAATGTTGTGCAGCCAGATAGAACGTTTCAGGGGGCCACATCTGGCCCATGGACCATAGTTTGCCTATCACTGATCAAAGTCATTCATTTTACATTTTTTTATGTTCTCTGTCTCTTGCTTGTTCTTAAATTTCTTCACTTCCCACAGATATAATAGGTATACTATTCTATGTTCACCTAATTTATCTATGATTTCACTCTTCATATTTAAGTTTTTTACCCATTTTGAAATGATCTTGGTATAGAGTGTGAGATGTTGATCTAAACCTGATTTTTCCCATACTGTTTTCTAATTTTCTCATCAATTTTTCTCAGAGAGTGAGTTCTTGTCCCAAAAGCTAGGATCTTTGGGTTTATCAAACACTAGCTCGCTGAGGTCATTTACCCCAAGTCTATTCCATTGATCCAAACTTCTCTCTCTTAGTCAGTACCATATTGTTTTGATGAACACTGCTAGACTCTTGTCCTTCACATTTTTTCCCATTATTTCCTTTAATGTTCTTGATCTTTTGTTCTTCCAGATGAACTTTGTTATAATTTTTTTCTAATTCTAGAAAAAAAAGTTTTTGGTAGTTTGATAGGTACAGAACTGAATAAGTAGATTAATTTTGGTAGGATTGACTTTTTTATGTTAGCTCATCCTATCCATGAGCAATTAATATTTTTCCAATTATTTAGATCTAGTTTTAATTGTGTGAAAAATGTTTTATAGTTGTGGTCATATAATTCCTGTGTTTGTCTTGGCAGATAGATTCCTAAATATTTCATATTGTCTAGAGTGATTTTAAATGGTGTTTCTCTTTCTAACTCCTGTTGCTGAGATGTGTTGGAAATGTATAGAAATGCTGATGATTTATGTGGATTTATTTTGTACCCTGCAATTTTGCTAAATTTGTTAATTATTTACACGAGCCTTTTAGTTGATTTCCTAGGATTCTTTAAGTATGCCATCATATCTGCAAAGAGTGATAGTTTAGTTTCCTCATTAAGAAATGAAATTTTAAATTAAGTTTTTATACCTCCTTTTCCATTTAACCAATTCAACTTTGTACAGAGTTATTTTCCTCAGTGAATTTTTGTACCTCTTTTTCTATAGGACCAATTCTGCCTTTCAAGAAGCTCTTCTCTTCAGTGCATTTTTGTGTATCTTTCTCCATTTGTCCAGTTTGGCTTTTCAAGAAATTTTCTTAATTGGATTTTTGTGCCTTTTTTTTTACCAATTGTCTTATTCTGTTTTTAAGGGATTTTTTTTTCAGTACTATTAGTACCTATTTTTATCAAGATGTTGACTCATTTTTATGTTTTTTTCTGTATCACTCTCATTTCTTTCCCCAATTTTTTCTACCTCTCTTATTTGCTTTTAAAACTCCTTTTTTGAGCTTCCCTATTAATTTTGGGCTGCTTCAGAGAAATTCTTATTTTTCTTGGAGGCTTTGGATGTAACAGTATTGGTTTCATTGTCTTCTGAGTTTGTCTTTTGATCTTCTCTATCACCAAAATAATTTTCTATATTGAGTTTATTTTTCTATTGTTTGCTTTTTTTCTTTCCTTTTAACTTAAATAACTATTAAACTTGGGCTCTGTTCCTGTGGGAAAGGGAGCACTGTTCCAAGTTTTCAAGTTCTTTGTGCAGCTAACTTTAGAGCTAGGTCTGGGGAATATACCTGTTTTCAGTTCTTCCAAGGTGGTATGATGTAAGGAGAGGCGTGCTTAATACTCTTCTGCCCTGTGTTTTGGTCTGTGAGTAATCCCAAGAACATTTTTATTCCTTGGAACTGTGATTGAGGGGAGAGAGTCCCCTTCTTCCCTGTGGCCACAAGCAGTGGTGTCTGTTAGTGCTCCTCCTCACCCTGGGATCTTGCCTCTAGCCTGAAACCTGGTTGTGTATATAGGCAATGCAAGAAGACTCTTGTACCCAAAGCCAGTAAAGGGATACCTGTAATCTTCTGAGCAACTATCTAACCCCCTCTCCCTCACCTTACCCTCTGTGGCTGAGCTCCAGATGCCTTTGCTGATGCCTCAGCTTTTCCCAAGGCCTATTGGTAATGTGGGGCCTGCCCTGACACATTGTGTTCCACCTCCACCACAGTGCACTAGAGATATAGTGCCAGACTTCTAAATTGTTTTGTGTTAGAAAATGACTTCTTGTCTTTTTGTGGGTTATGCTGCTCCAGAATTTTTTCTAAGGAATTATATCACAGTTTTTTGGAGGGTAATTTAGTAGAGATCAGATGAGGTTTCTGTCATCTTGGCTCTACTCCCCTCACTCTGCAATTTTAGTTCATTTAAAATAGCTACAAACAGTATAAAATACTTACAAATCTACCTGCCCAGAGAAATCCAGAGACTCTATGAAAACAATTACAAAAAAACTAAAAAAACTAAAAAAAAAAAATAAAGATAGATCTAAACAACCAGAGAAATATTAATTACTCAAAGGCAGATTGAGCCAACATAAAAAAATACAGTTCTACCCAAGTTAATTTATTTATACAGTGCCCTATCAACCAGATCTCCAAAGAATTATTTTGTTGAGCTAGAAAAAAAATAGTAACAAAATATGAAGAAAGGCAGCCTAGCAGTACCTGATTTCAAAGTAGTATTACAAAGTAGTAATCCTGAAAATGATTGGTACCAGCTGAAAAAAGAAATAGAAAAAGTATGCAATACATAGTAGTAGATGACCATAGTAATCTAGTGTTTCACAAACCCCACCAAGATTTTGGTGTAAGAACTTACTATTTGACAAAAATTTCTGGGAAAACTGGAATACAATTTCAAAGAAACTAGGCATGATCAGTATTTCACACCAAAGACTAAGAAGATCAAAATTAATAAATTATTTAGGCATAAAGCATGGTATGATAAGTAAATTAGAGAAGTAGGGGAAATATGCCTTTCATAACTGAAAAAGGGAAGAATTTATAATGAAGCAGGAGACAAAGAGGAAGTAAAATGGATAATTTTGATTAGAAGAAATCAAAAGGTTTTGCACAAATAAAACTAATGTAGACAAAATTAGAAGTGAAACAAGAACCTGGGGGAGGGGGTACAACAAGTTTATCTGATAAATGCCTCATTTTTGAAATATATAGGAAACTAAGCCAAATCCATTTTTTAAAAGACATTCCCCAATTTGTAAATGGCCAAAAATATACGAACAGGCAATTTTCAGAAGAAATCAAAGTTCTCAATAGTCACTGAAAAACAATTCCCATAACATTGACCTTCTTAGGGAAGTTTTCAGGATATAAATAGCTATGAGAGGCATTCTAGAAAACAGTAGCTTTCCCTTATGCCCAGAAAATAATACTACCTAGATGGTTCCCATTCTGCTTACCCTGGAATTAGTGTCCGGTTTCTCTACATCTCTGGTCAAAAGGCAAAGTGTGTTTTGGAAAGGCTTCACAGAAAAGTTTGCTAAGCTCCAGCCTGACGGAAAAAAATATATCAGAAATCTCAATAAGGAGACACATTTTTTGATAACTGCTCTGGGACAATCCCAGATCAGAAAAGTCTGGATAATTCGGATGGATGGGAAGAAAACAGCAAAAATATACCTGTTTACCTCAGGCAAATCATGCCTCCTATATTGCTGATGTAGAACATTTTCTCCAAGAATCTGGTTGCTTTCAAGACTATGAAAGAGCAATGACTGAGCATCCAGCAGTTATTTAAGAGGGAAAGCCTTAGCTAAGGAATCAAGAGATTCAAATTTTTGCCCCTATTATATCACACTAATGAGTAAGTTATTTCCCTTCTCCAGATTTCTGTTTTTCCTTGTATAATGAAAGAGTTGGGTGAGATTAGATCTTTTCCTATGATCTGTATTTTAGGATCCCTCCCAGCAATGACATTTGATGTTCTTAAGGTCCTCTGATCACTGGCATTCTCTGTTACATATACAAGGTATTATCACTGTCTTATTACCTAAATGTGGCCTGGACTGAGTAGTTGGGACTTCTAGTGATAGGAAGAAGAGACTGGTACCAGAAATGCCATGAGATCTCAAGACTCTCCTGGCCTCAGTTTCACTATCTTTACAATAGACAATGCTACTTGTTGAAAAGATGTTTTTAGATCCTGAACAAAAAAAAACAGGAGAAGTGTGAAATACAATTATACATCTAACATGAGGTTACCCTGGTTACAAGGCCCTGAATTGAAATTACTTTGCCATTTTTTCTTTTATTTTCATGGTTTTCAAAATTTCTGCTTTTCAGCAAGAGGAGAGGAGTAGTATTTGTATCTGAGGGATGTGTGTGTGTGTGTGTGTGTGTGTGTGTGTGTGTGTGTGTGTGTGTGTGTGATTTCAGCCAAAATAAGTCAGTTATTGTGTTCGAGAAAGGAAAAGTTTAATGAATTCAAGATACTGTGTCGACTTTCATGTATCTCAAATTGATAATCAGAAAGGGTCTTGATTATTTGTCATTCCATTCCAAAATTGGTTAAAGGAATCAATAAATTAATGAAACATTAAGTATTTATGAAATACCAATTGTAAGCCAAGCACTATACTCAAGATTCAATTAGAAAAGATAGACCTTGACCTCAATTTGTTTACATTTTACTAGGGGTATATATGTTCACAGATATGTTCAAATAAATACATAAAAGTTTTTATGTACAAAAATGATAGGGGTAGAGTACATAGATAGAGGAATCATGAAAAGGAAATGGAATTTTATTTGAGCATTGAAGGCACCTAAGGGAAGTAGGCTAGAATAGAACACAGAAGATGATGAAGAGTAATAATGTATAATCAACCTAGAAATATAAGCTGAAGCAAAAATTTGAAGATCTTTCAAAGGAGTTTGTATTTTATCCTAAAGGTAATGAGGAGCCACTGAAGATTCTTGAATAGAAGAATGGCATAGTCAAAGTTGAACTTCAGGAATATCATTTTGGTACCTGGGGAGAGTGAATGAGAGAGGGGAAAAACTGGATGTCAGAAGAACAATTGAAACCATTCCAATAATGATATAAGCAGAGATAATGGGATGAATGCAAAGCCGTATTAAGTAGGTAGAATTGAAAAAATTTGGCAAGTAAGTGGATTCATTAGATGAGGGAGAGTGAAGAGTTAAGGGTAATATTAAGGAGGTGAAATTATGTGACTCTAAAGATGGTAATGCCCTCATCAGAAAAAGAAAAGTAAAAAGAAGGGATATGTTTTCAGGAGAAATTATTTCCATCTATTGTTATAGGGGAGCAAATTGGTGAACCCCTGGGTTCGGGAAGGAAACCATTCTCAAGAATGAGAGGACTCCAAACTTAGCTTAAAAGTAAAAAAGAAAGATTTATTAGTAAGATAGGATTAATGGCCAGCAAGACAGCATGAGTGGAGCAGCCATGGGAGGCTCCCCCCGAGTCCCCCAGTTCTCGCTCTTTTGTATCCTTTCTGGTAGTGTGTACGTGACTCCCTGCACTCAGGCTGGGAGTTGGTGCAGGGTCCGTCCTAGACCCTCAGGGCCTAGACTCTCTGGGTGTGTCCAGGAGGTGTATCTCTTTGCCTATTTCAACTCAAAGGAATTCCAAGGACAATGGTCCTTGCCTTGGGGTCTCAAGGGCAGGAAGGGGGAAGGGAATTCCCCTGCTCACAGCCTGCCAGAGTCAAGGGGTACAGGGTTGCTGCCATCTCTGCACAATGCCCATGTCACTATGATATGTTGATTTTGAGATGCTTATTGGTATCAACATGAAATCTAGAAACTCTAAACTTGTAACCTAGTAAGATCTGATGTACCCGAAGTTTTAGGACTAGCTTGTAAATTGGAGGCCCCCAAAGCTTGTACTTGTTCCCAGTTCCCGTGAGAATCCACCCTGAAGGGAATCTCAAGCTAGCACTTTCAGACTGAATAATGGACCCTGGGGTAAATGACAGTCCCCATCAGGAGGGACCAAGCACAAGCCAAGTGACTTTTCTTGTCTCTAGAAGCCTCTCCCACTGTATCACACCCTCCTTTCAAGGATGAGGATTAAACTCAGGACCTTCAGCTTATGAGACTGACATGGTGCCTACTGCACTAAAGAGTCATTTGGCTTGGGCTTGGCCCTATCTGACAGGGATTCTGTCAGGATCTGACAGGATTTGGGGTCTTCAACTTACATACTAGTCCTAAAACTTGGGGTTCATCAAATCTTACCAGGCTACAAGTTTGGGGTTTCTAGATTCCATGTTGACATAGGATATTGAGGTAAAGATATTAAATAGACAAATAGAGATGCAGAACTGGTACACAGATGAGGGATGATGCCTGGGTACTTCTGAGTCATTTGAGGAAAGTGAAGATCATGGAATCATAGATTTGCAATAGGAAGGGACCTTAGAAGTAAAATGGCTCAACCCCCTAATTTTTACTAATAGGGAAATTTTATCAGAGAGGTTAAATTACTTACCCAGAGTTCCCCAGCTAATAAGTATAAGAGATGGTCTTTGAACCTAGCTATTAGTTGTATACACTAAATTATACTGTCCTTCATTGGCACAGAGATGATACACTGGGATCTAGATATAATAATAGTTCCCAGTTTCATATTACTTTACAGCTTAAAAAGTGCTTTCCTTTCAATAACTGTTGTGGTTGTTTGTTTTTTGGGGGGTATTGTTTCTGCCTCTAACTGGTTCCATCTCTCTCTCTCTCTCTCTCTCTCTCTCTCTCTCTCTCATCCTCATTCTGATCCTTTTTCCCATGGTAACCTCCTAACCAATAGTCTCAAGGTACCCCCAAAGCCTGTCTTTCTCCAGTAGCACTCCCTATCTAGTAAATAGGGCCTGGAGTCCTGGGGACTAGGATTTTTCTACCATTTACCAGGGTTGCTAGGTATGACTTAGCTCATGAAATAACAAAAACATAGTGAGAAATAATACAAGGTCAGAAGCAAACTCTGTAGTTAGGATTATGATTGCCAATTATTTATACTGTGACTAGGAAGAACCTTACATGTATAAGACACAACACAGAATTTCAGAGCTGGAAAAGTCACTCTTAGAACCAAGAATAAAGAGTGTCAGAGATAGAAGAATTCTTAGAGCAGAGATTCTCAGCCATTTTTGTGTCATACTCCCTTTGACAGTCTGGCAAAACCTATATATGTCATTTAAGAATTATATTTTCAAATATGTAAAATAAAATCTATAGGATTACAAAGGAATATATATTAAAACTAAAATGATAAAAAATAGATTTTTAAGAAGTTGGTGGATCTCAGGTTAAGAATCCCTTTCTAAGAACATAGAATGGGACAACTGGTAAGGATCTTCAAGCAGAAAACATAAAACGTTAACATTAGAAGAGACCTTAGTATATAGAATATCAGAACTCAGAGGAATCTTGAAGAACATATAGTTTTTCAACCTTCCCTTTTTACAGAAAAGGAAACTGAGGATCATTAAAATACAACAAATTGCTTAAACAGGGTCACACAGAATAATCAGGATTCAGGCCCAGGTTTCTGACTATGAGCCCAATGTTCGTTCCATGAGTTTTTAGTGTTCACGTGGAATCTAGAGATCCCAAACTTGTGGCCTAGTGAGACCTGATGAACCCAAAGTTTTAGGAATAACTTGTAGGTTGGAGACCCCCCCCTCCCCCCAAAGCTTGCAATCTGTTCCCTGTTCCCGTGAGAATCCACCCTGAAGGGAATCCCAGACTAGCAGTTGCAGACTGAAAAATGGACCCTAGGGTAAAGCTAAGTGATTCTTTTGCCTTAGAAGTTTCTCCCATTGTACTACATCCCCCTTTCAGGGATCAAACTCAGGACCTTCAGCTTACCAGACCAGCCTACTGCCCTAAAGAGTCACTTAGCTTTACCCTAGGGTCCACTATTCAGTCTGCAACTGCTAGTCTGGGATTCCCTTCAGGGTGGATTCTCACGGGAACAGGGAACAGATGACAAGCTTTGGGGGTCTCCAACCTACAAGCTATTCCTAAAACTTGGGGTTCATCAGATCTCACTAGGCCACAAGTTTGGGATCTCTAGATTCCATGTCAACATTAGTTTTTGTCATTTCTGCTAGAGGCCATTATGGCACAGCCAATAACCCAAGATTTCTCCATTCTCTCCCCCCCCCCCCCCCAAGAAGGAGATAGCTTCTTCTGGAAATTGATTAAATTTTTACTTTTACTGGGTAAAGAGAAGGGAGTGAGGTTAAGTTAACTACTACAATGACTGACTGTCCTTCATCAAAAGGAGCCTTCCCAGAGGCAAGTTATTGACTCTGAGTACCATTTGCTCTCTTCTGGGTAATTAGGTAAAAAGAATATGATAGAGAGAACACTGGATAGGGAATACAAAAGACTCATATTGAGACCCATTTCTGACACAAGAATTGAACACAAAATCTAAAGTCCAAGTCCAAGTGGCAACTCACATCAATTATTAGGTTTGTGCCTATGGGCAAGTCATGGTCCTTCTCTGAGTCTCAGTTTCCTCTTCTGTAAAATGAGAGGACTTGATTATATGATATCTAAATCCCTTTTGGCTCTAACATTATGTTGTCAGGTCCCTGCAAGCCATAATGTTCTATGATTCTATTAATGCTTTACTGATATTATTAGGGAATACAGTATTCATTATTTGTGGTTTCCACCAGAAAGAAGGCTTGGATTTGGGACTCCCTTCTTAAAAAGATTTTATTTCTTGAGGTACTGATCCCTCTCCAGGGTGTTTTCCAGAATTTGCATTGCTCCTTAATTACTGGGCAATGCTTTAGGCTTAACAAATACTGTTATATGTATGAGCAATGGAGGGAAAAAAGAATAGAAAATGCTGTTGAAATTGGCAAAATTCCAATGTGGGTAATTACATTCTTAGGGGTGGTGATCTCGCCATACACACAGTCTGTGGAGCATTTTGGGAGCCTTCTGCATGAAATGTGCTTTAAAAACATATAAAATATTATTGTTATTATTTTTACATCTGTCAGGTCATTTTTAAAGCTACTAAGGCTACCTCCCTCTGATTGCCTGCTCAGCAATTGGACATCCATCAGTAATCTATTCCCAAATTGTATATTTGACATTTTCTCTTGAATTACAGACCAATAGAATCATAGAATGCTAAAATACAAAGGAGAAATAGAACATAAAACACAGAATGGCAAAGCTAGAAGGGACCCCAGGATGTTTCACTTCTAATATTCTATGCTCTGAACATTGTCATTTTCAACATTAACAATTTATGGCCTCTTACATTTTAAGTTGGGGGTGGGGGTGGGGAAACCTTGTTATTTATAAGGGAAATGAGATATACATTGAGCCAAATTTGGTCTAGCTTAGATTTGAGACTTGTTTGCACATTATATTATGCTGACATAACAAATGCTCATTGAAAATTTATCTTTTGTACTTCCATTTGACTCCCAATAAAACAGGTAAAGCATTTCTTATCTATTACAGGTAGGCGTAAAGAGGTTTCACTAATTAATACTTGTAGAGGGCTTGGAGATCCTCAAAAGAAAGGTGACAGAAGTGTGAAGTCTGCAGTGACAGCCTAATTATTATTATTACACTTACAAAGCACAGAGAACTTAAAAGGCCCCCAGGCACCTTTCAGAAAAGAGGAAGCAAGGGGCTAACTCCTTGAGTAGTCCAGTATTATTTTCCTCCTCTAACATCCTTCTCCTCCCACCCACCCACACCCTCCACTTCCATTCCCTCTTTTATTTCCATCTCTTTAAACAGACAATTCCTAAAACTTCTACTTTATCTATTCAAAGTCCTAAGACCTTTGCCAGCATAAAAGTGAAAGAGCTTTCCTGTTTAAGCTGCACAGGTTTCTTAACATGTGTAGGTAGACTATGATCTATATAGCTGTAATAGATCAATCAGAGACATTTGAATTAGACTATAAACTCCACAAGGGCAGTGATTCTAAATCAATTAGTACAGCACCACTCACAGATAAACAGCCTATGTTTATATAGTGTCTGGTAGAGCTTAATACTGTTTCCTGATGACAATGCTGTTAGGTATATTATTAATATCCCACAAATTCAGAAGGAAGTAGTGTTTCCAAGGTCATGCAGCTAGTAAGTGACTGAGCTCAAAGCAGACACCTCTTTAGGTTCTCTTACCTCCAAATCCAGTGAACCCTCCTATTATACCCCACCCTACTTTTTCTTGCTCAATTCAGTATCCATCTTGCTCAATTCAATGTATCCAACAAATGTTGCCTACCATGGGCAACACCTGTTAGTAGTTGATGAGTATGATGATGCTAGGAAAATTTTCAATGTGATTTTACTCCAGTGACGCTGGCGTCTAGGCTGTTCCTTGAACAAGATACTGCCTCAGCCCTGGGCATTTTCTCTGTCTCCCATGCCTGGAATATTCTTCTTTGCTCCAACTAACAACCTCCCGGACTTCCTTAAAGTCCCAACTAAAACCCCATGTTTTATAGGAAACCTTTTCCAATTCCTCTTGATCCCAGTGTTTTCCCTCTTTTAATAATTTCCTGTTTATCCTGTATATTGCTTGCTTAGTATAATTTGTTTGCATATTGTCTTCCACATTGGATTATAAGCTCCTTGAGGGTCAGCACTGTCTTTTGCCTCTTTTTGTATTCTCACTGCTTAGCACAGTGCCTGGCACATATAGTAGTCACTTAATAAATATTTTCATTGAATGAATATCATTTTCTATTTTATGCTAAGAGGAAACATTAATTATAATAACGCAGTATTAAGTAACAGTGCTATAACCACAATACTGGTTTGTTCAACATTTTTATCAGTAAATTAAATGAAAGAATAAATGGCATCCTTATTAAATTTGCAAGCAAAATGAAGCAGGGAGGAATTGCTGAAACCTTGGATGACAGAATTGATATCTAAAGAAATCTTGAAAAGCTCTGCTACTGGCTATGTGACCTCAAACAAGTCATTTTACCTCTATGGGCATATCATCTATAATATGAGAGCCTGGATGACTTCTAAGATCTCTTCTGGCTCTAACATTTCACAAGTGACTATAATCATAAAAAAATTAATAGGGATATAGTTGAAATTCTGCATTTAGATTAAAATTAAAGCAACTGCACAAGTGAAAATGAGAACAGACAGGCCATTCAAATAGAAAAGAACTAGGGCTCTTGGTGAGCCACAAACAACCTTTCCTCTTCCCACCTACCTCACCCCAAAAAACAAAACAAACTAATATAGCCTTAGGCTGCTCTAAAAAATAACTAACTATAGCTAACTTTTTTATATAGCTTTTACTATGTGTTAGACATTTTGCTAAAGCTTTACAATTATGATCACATTTGATCCTCACAATGATTCTGCAAAGTAAGTGCTATTATCATTCCAATTTTACAGATGAAGAAACTGAGATAAATGGGTTTAGTGACTTGTCTGGTGTCACCCAACTAGTGTCAGGTTGAATTTGAACTCAGGTCTTCCTGACTGTGCTTTATCCACTGCACCAAGATAGGCTGTCAATCATGTTGTTCTTTGTTGCAAATTTAAATCACATCTGGAGTATGGTATTGAGTTCTGGGTCTCACAGTTTTGGAAGAGATACTGAAAACTGAGCATGACTAGAAGAATATTACTGTGATAGTAAGAGAAACAGAGACATGACATGCCACATGAGGAGGAGATGAAAAAACTGGGGTGGTGGGGCAAGAGGAAAAAAGACTCATGGGCCATGCAATCTGTTCAGATGATCTGCTTGGTCCCAGAAGGCAGAACTGGAAATGAGAAATGAAAATTACAGAGAAACAGATTTTACCTGGATATAAAAGACTTCCTAATAGTTGGAACTGTTCAGTTCTGTAATGGACTGTCTAATGAGATAATGAATCTCTCATCACTAGATGTATTCAAGGAGAATTTGGATGTTTAGTAGTTGGGAAGCTTAAGGGGAGAAGGTAGCAGAGATCTGTACTTCAGATGACCATTGAAAGAAATTACTTTTAATGTCTATTGTGGACTGATTTAAGAGGAATAATCCAAATGCAAATTTTGCCATCATCCTCAGTTCTTTCAATATTATGTCTGATGTAAAAGGATCAGCATAAAGTGCTCTCTTGGTCTTCATATTACACCAACAAGGCTCAGCTACCCGCCCCCCCCCCTTTTGTGGGCTAGGGAGAATAAGACCTAAACAATAGATAGTAAAAACTACTGCCAAGAGTTGGAATAAAGGCATGCCAACAGGGACTAGACCCCAAGGTGAAAGATCAAAGCAATATAAGCACTTTAGTTTGGAAGTTCTTCATTTGGCAGTCTTTCTATCACTCTACCAAACTGGGAAAACTTTTTTTTTTTTATTTCTCTTAAAAATGAGGGATTTCTAGGGTCTGTCCCTGGGGCACTGGGTTGTACTAATAATTGGGACAGTAGAGCGAACACAGTGTGCCACATGCAACCTGCTTTCCTTAGGAAAAGTGACCTAGATCCAACAGAGAAGGATTAGAGACTAGAGTGGATCCCCCATGCCACCTACTGATTCTCCCTAGATCCCACATTCCTGGCAGCTTCCACCTGGACACAAGGTAATGGGATATGTGGCACTGGGGAAAGGACATGATTTTATTTTTTCATAAGGGAGATTAAATTGTCCCTTTGAGAGTCAAGCTATGGCTGTGCCTCCTCATATATTGCGAAATAAGGGAGAATAGCATTAGGCTTGAAGTCTAAAGATATGGGTTCGAGTTAGCATTCTGCCATTAATTGTATACAAGTCACTTTGACTCTGAGCATCATTTTCTCAACTGAAAAACAAAGATAATAAGGTTTATTGTTAAGAGACCTTATGGATCATTTACTGACCAATATATTGCCTTTACGGGTTGCTTTCCTTAGCCTGTTTCCGTTTCTATCAAAAAGGGCAAAAGGAGTCTTATGACCTGCCTTATTTACCTCATATGATTGTGAGGAAAGAAAGTATAAACTGTAATCCTGAACCTCAGCTTTTTCTCTGGAAAATGGGGATAAAAGTAGCTGTGCAGAATCGCAGATCTACTAAGAGGAAGGAGAGCGCTATATCGTTATGAGTACTTATTAGAGGAAAGGTGGGGGAGAAAGAGAGAGGATTGCCCTTCCAAAGACAAAGTTACCTTATCTCCCACCCCCACTCCCATCACGGCCTGGGTTAGGGAAGGGAAGAGGAGGGAGAATGGATGGGGGTTGGGGGGCGATGTGCAGCGGATCCCAGCTGTTGAACTCGGAGCTAGGCGGGCATTAAGCCTGATGGAAATGCCGCGTGCGTGCGTGCGCGCGTGTGTGAGAGGGAGAGAGCTAGAGAGAGGGAGAGTGGGAGAGGGAGAGCGAGAGCGAGAGCGCCGGGGGAAGAAGGGCTTCTCTCAGTCAGTGGTTCAGCTCGCTCTGCCGCCAGTTGGTGCTAAGGCAATTGAAGTGGCGGCTTGCAAGCGGAGCGGAGCCAACCCTGCGCGCTGAGGGGCCGCCCGAGGGGCAGCCGCCTAGCCTGGGAGAGAAAGGGAGCAGGGAACCCCCACAAATCTATGGTTGGAACTGGGCTTCTTTTTTCGCCAATGCAAAAAGGAATATGCAGTGCATTTTCGCCTTCTTTTGCACCGGTTTTCTAGGGGCGGTAGTAGGTGCCAATTTCCCCAACAACATTCAGATCGGTGAGTGGGAAAGCATTTGGCTGGGGATGGGGAGGAGGCTGGAAGTCACTTTCTAGGTTTGGGCATTGGGGGGTGGTGGTCGCTGCTTTGGTGCACGGGCTTTTCTTCGCGCGTGGCCAGGAGCGGCTGGGCTTGCTGCGGACGTGCCACGGGCCCGGGGGGCTGCTAGCGCTGGGAAGGGGTGTCTGTTAACCCTCTTCCCGACGAGATGGAGGGTGGGGGCATGGGGAAGTTTGTGCACGCACGCGCGCGGACATGGACGGACACACACACACACACACATACACACACACACAGCGTGCGAGTGAAATGGTGGAAGCGGCGCTTTGCAAATAGGCTGCAGTTGACAAGGGAATGGTGGGCGTTCAGTTAACCCTAACCCTCCCCTCCTCCATTTTAGAAACTAAAGCTAGCTGTGGTGGGCTGAGGGGATAAATAAGACAGCCGCGTAGCCTTCCTCTAGAAAGCAAACAGCCTGAGGCAGTAGGGCTCCCTCTCCGATTCTAACATACTCTCCGCCCTCACCCCCACCCCACTATTCAATAATTCATTAGCCTCTTTTTTCCTTTGATTAAATTCCCCCTCCCCCTCCTTGGATTTTTACCTTCACCTTTGGAGAATATACCCTTTCCTTGCTTCGAGTCCACCCTCCCCCAAACCCTCACTCCTTTTCTTCTGTCTCCTCGGTTCCATTCCATCAAGTTAAAGAGACTCCTGGCTTCTTCCGAGATGCAGCATCTCGATTATACTGGCTTTCCACCCCCTCCCTCCCAGTCTTCGCTCACTCGCGTCCAAAACAAAACCTTTCCCCCCACCCCACCCCAAGCTGCAGCCTGTGGTACTAGGTAGTGAACACGTGCCATCAATCAACCCAGAAAAAAACCTTCTGTGAAGGATTGGGGGGCGGGGGGTCGAGTTACATACACATGTGTTAAACGTGGTGTGAAACAGGGACCTGTCTCTGCTTACAGCTTCTCGCCTATTTATTTTTTTTTCCTCCTCATCCCACACTCTGCCTTCTCTTCCCACCCCCAAGGGATCCGCCGTGGAAAGTTTCCATTTCCCAGAGTTTGTGGGTCTTTGTGTGTCTGTGGTACACGTTGTTGTGGTGCTGCAACGCGAGGGCGCCTTGTCTCCCCGTTCCCTCACCTCGCCTCTCCGCAACACACACACACATATACTCCCTTGACGCCAAGCAAAAAGCTTTAGAATCGGATCATGGCTGGTGGAACTCCCATTGTTCCCTGACACCTGTTACACCCGGGTTGGGGGGGTGGGGGTGGTGACGGGGCGGAAGGGGGGGCGCGTTGTGCTCCTGTCTGTGCCTGTGTGAGGGTTCGTGTAGTCTGTGCGGCAAACTTCTGCGTGTTAACAGGCGCCCTGCAGGCTTCCACAGCTAGGCTCCTAACCATCACCCCACCAGCTCCCTGACAGCTCCAGCCCGGAGAGTTGTCCCCACCCTCTATTTCATTCATTGAAGGGAGGGGGGAGGGGAAGAGGGAGGGAAGTGCTCAGGGTGTGGTCTTCCAGCAGGCTAGTGTCTCCGCGGGGTAGGAAGGAGTAGGGAAGTCTGGTTCCTTCCTTAATACTGAATCTGCAAGAGTTTGTTTTGCTAATAAAATGGGGGTACAGGTGTATATACTGGCATTTTGTGTCTGTGTGTCTGTGTGAGAGTGTAGGCAGGCATATGTGTATACATATGTAGATAAGCATGTGCATTTCCATATGTTTACAAGGTGTCCCAAAGTCTTAGTGCAGTTTTAAGCACAACAGTTTAAAAGGGCACTTTAGGGATAAGTGTACCAATTTATTTCAGTCGGTGCCTGTGTATGCTGAGCTGTGAATACGGATCATAAGCATAAACATAAATCCATCAGTCAGTCTTCAAGCTTTTATTAAGTGGTACACAAAGAAGAGACAAAGGCAAAAAATACAGTCTACCCTCAGGATGTTTACAGTCTTAGGGCAATATTTAGACTGTGTAAACAGAAGGAAATCTTAAAAGAAAGGCACTTATGGTGAGGAGAAAGGTTCTACATGAGTTTGGATATACCTATCTGTATCTTTCCAAACAACTGTGTTTCCAAGTTTGTATGCGTGTGTTGTGCCTATATATTGTATTCTCTTATATGTGGGTACATGTGAGTGGTGTATGCACAACATGTCTAATTTTATGCATGTTTATTTGTATGATGTTCACATGTGTGCCCATGTTATTGTAGATGCCCCCAAATTATGGACATGTCTATGATTAGATAAATCTATATTTGATTTTGTGCATTTGTACACACATCTGTGTACACACACACACACACACACACACACACACACACACACACACACACACGACTTCAGTAGTTTCAGGAAAATAAGGAAGTTTCAAGTCTCCCTCTCCTCCTTCCTCTGGCCTAAGCCATTCCTAGTTGCATGGGCCCTAAGGTTTAGGCACTGAAATGTAGAAACTGGTTATATAAAGCAGGACTATAGAACAAGCCACATGATGGCTAGTACAGCGTGTTTGAACCCTCATGCATCTTGGTGGGGGTGGGAAAGTGTGTGTATATGTGGGAGAGAGTGAGAGATGCTTCTGAGCTTCCTGGAATTCATGGATTTTGCCAAAGCCAAGCAGCAAGTGTCAAATCCAGGATTTACTGCAGATTGGACTGGACTCTTAATATTGTATAGCAGAGAAAAGGAAACTGCCTGACATAGTTAAAAGAACACTGGCTGGAGACTCAGATTTTATTCCTGACTCTGCCACTATCTGTATGTGCATCTTTGAAGAAATGGTTCCATTCTCTGGGCCTTAGTTTCCCTCTCAGTGGTTGAACTAGGTAACTTCTGAGCCCTCTTCCAGCTCTGAGATTTTGTGTTCTAAAGCCCCTTCCAATTCTTACTGACGTTCTATGGTCCAGTGATCCTATGAATGATATTTAGCCAATTTTCTAGTACATTATGGCTATGTTTAAAACCTAGATGGTATGTTTTTTGTTTTGTTTTTCCTTATAGGGGGATTATTTCCAAATCAGCAATCCCAGGAACATGCAGCTTTTAGATTCGCTTTGTCGCAACTCACAGAGCCCCCGAAACTGCTCCCCCAGATCGATATAGTGAACATCAGCGACAGCTTTGAAATGACGTATAGATGTAAGTAAATATTCAGAATTCTCTCCCTCTTTTATTGTTTTGACTGTTATCTACCACAGCCCCCAAAGACAGTGGGGAAGTGTCATTGAAAAAAAAAAAACAATCTTCTTCAAAGCAGAATTCCTGAGGTCTTTATAGTTCTTTCGGGGCTTGGTTTTTGTGAACCCCTCATCCAGGGTGAGGGGAGTTGACTCTCCTTTAGGGTGACTGTAAATAGCTTGTCAATGGTGGTTCCATCTTGAGGAATATCACTACAGTTGTGATTTAGTTCTCTGGTTCAGCAAGGTAAACAGTGTCCATATGGTGAGCTAAATGTTTTGTGATTACACAAGAAACTTCTAAGTACTTCTGAGGCAGGAGGCATGTGTCTGGAGACTTTCTCTCATCCTGAAGTGAAAACAGCACCCATTTGGGGTAGGCCAAATCTGAAAGTTCTTCCTTATAAGGGCCAGGTGAGACATTACACACTCAGTTCCACATCTGATAGAGTTAATATTATCCAATTAAGATATTCACTCCAACTACTCCTCAAAGTACTTGAAGTGTTTAACAGATTAATAGTGGTAATATAGGTAAAGAATTTGAGGGTAAAATACATAAGAGCTCATCTAAAGAAAGAAGAAGAAATAGATGGCTTTCAAGTGTCTGACCTGAGAAAATTAAAAACTTGGGCAATTAACATGCATCTAAGTACATGGAATGACATAAGGTACTGAATCTTGCATGGTTATGCAAAAGAGGCGAAAGCTATGCTCTGTAAGTTGATATACTATTATCAACCACATCTGGTGAATAGCACAGTTGCAAAGTTTGAAGATGTGGTTGAGCTTCTTTTTAGGGGTATTTAGAGCCCTTCACTTGCTTTTGTTTCTGCTTTTTTCCATAATGGGCAACACAGAGATGAAGGAGAGACAACTTTGTATTGTTCTTTTTTTTTTTTTAAACCCTTAACTTCTGTGTATTAGTTCCTTGGTGGAAGAGTGGTAAGGGTAGGCAATGGGGGTCAAGCGACTTGCCCAAGGTCACACAGCTGGGAAGTGTCTGAGGCCAGATTTGAACCTAGGACCTCCAGTCTCTAGGCCTGGCTCTCAATCCACTGAGCTACCCAGCTGCCCCCTGTATTGTTCTTACACCATACTGGATATTGTGTGTGTGTGTGTGTGTGTGTGTGTGTGTATTATATATATACATATATATATATATTACAACTTATAAAAATCACATGAGATAGTGTTTACAAATGTCAAAACATTATATAAAGCCAGCTATTACTTTGTTGTTATTAATACCTTGTACCAATCTATTATGTGCTGGTTTGCTCCTTTGGTTCAGTTGGCAGAACTTTGGCCTGAAATCAGGAGGTTTGGGTTCTAGTACCGACTCTGCCAATATCCAGTAGTATGACCTTTGGTAAATAGCATAAGCTTTCTGGCCTCAGTTTCTCCATTGATAAAATGGATTAAATAAAATAGATTCAAAAGGTCTCCTCCAACTCTAAATCAACAATGCTTACCTTTATATCTCCCCGGGTGCAGAACAGCTGAGCACATAGATTAATCAATGGGTTGTTGAATGAAGGAGTGAAGGAATGAATAATAATAGGAAGACCAGAATACATGAAGAAAGATAAATGGAGCTTCTTGTGATAAGAGAATGGGTGAGGGGAGGGTAGCCAGGTTTTCTTTGGATTTAGACGTAGATTCATTTTGAAAAATTATTATGGGCCGAGCTCTCAGCTTTGTGATAAAGGTGAGAGTAGATAAGAGGAAAAAGATATAAAGATAAATGAGAACAAATCCCGATTCTCAAGTTGCTTAGGAGAGGAGGGGGGGAAAAAGCCACATACAAAGATGACCATGATCTAAATTAATGGTCTAATGAGAAGGACCTGGTTTGGGGGTTAAGAGAGCTAGATGAGTCCTGGCATGTGCTTTTTACCAGTTGTGTGGCTCTAGAGAAGTCACCTTAGCTCTCTGAACCTTATTTGTTCCTATGTCAAATAGGGATTGTAACACTTTCATGACTACATGTCCATGGCTATATAGGAAAGTGTTTTGTAGACTGACAAACCAGGGTTGTGGAAAGAATCCTGGGTTTGAGAGCAGAGGCTGAGGCTGAGAATCTCAGCTGTGCCATCTCCTAGCAATGTGAACTTAGACAAGCTAGTTTGCATGTCTAAGCCCATTGGCTCCTCTGTAAAATGGGGATGAGAGTTAACCTGCCCCTAACAGGACTGTTTTGAGGATCATTTGAGACAGTTTGCATTGTAAACCTTACAACCGAATAGTCATTGCATAAATATGTGTTGAATATTAGCAGAAGCTAGAGAATTATTTAGGGGGGATGTCATAGAGAGCTTTCCTGGCAAGATGATAATCTTGTTCTTTTCTGTCCTAGCCAGACAACATCTAGAGTAGGTATTACATTTTAGGATGCTGAGTTGTAGTCAGAGAAAGGTGATCAAGATTAAATCCACATGCATACCAGCTGAAGGAACTGGGGATATTTAGACTGGAGAAGGGGAGAATGTGGAAGTGTTTTCAAGTATTCAAAGGATTATCATATGAAGGAAGTTTGAAACTTGTTCCATTTGGTCACAGGAGGTAGAATGAGAAACAATGAGTAACAGTTTCAGGGACATATGTTTATTCTTTGATATAAGGAAAACCCTCCAACATTAGGTCTACCTCAGACAGGGAGGGCTGTGTTGAGAGGAACTAGGGAAGCACTCCCCCTTCCTGAAGGTCTTCAAGCAGAATCTAGTGGACCACTTGTGGATATTGCAACTGGAATTCCTGTTCAGTTATGAGTCCAAGTACCTTTAGTTTCAGGTACCTTTAAACTATGAGATTTGGGAATAAATATTTGACTTGTTATTATGTATGTTATTACTTGAAACTAATACATGACTGTATAACTAAAATATTTTTATCATTAATGTCACAAGTTAATAAATTGCCAGTAAACATATATTAAGTGCCTTCTATGTGCCAGGCATTGTGCACAGTGCTAATGATACAAAGAAATTCAAGAGACAATCCTTGATGTTGAGGAGATTCTATGCTTACCTAAAGCTATATCAGATGATAGAGCTTGCTTCGTGACAGGGGTTGGGACAAGGAGCCATGGAATCCTTCAAGGAGGAAAATTTATTTACAGAAATCAGCTCTGACCGTGATCTGTTATTGGATCTGAGGCTGTTTTTTAGGACAATAGTTGTAGGGTATGTGGAGAATTGAGGGCACACAAGGAAAACGAGTTGGGGAATGGATATACACTGCTTGATTTTTACTTATAAGAAATTCTGAATAAGTTTGAGCTATAGGATAGAGTCAATAAAATGTGAGAAGGCCTTGGGTGACTCTGAAGGAATTTATTAGAAGCTGAAAGTCCCCTAGTTGCAAACCATGTCTGTAGGCAGGTGGGATGAGCAAGATGGCTAGTGGTGACTGACCTGGGTCAGGAAACAGTTGATCAGGAAATGCCTTTAGAATACAATATAAAAATGACAGCTAGATGGTGCAGTGGATAGCATGCTGGGCCTGGAGTCAGGAAGATCTGAGTTAAAATCCACTTAACCCTTTTACCTCAGTTTCTCCATCTGTCAAATGATCTGGAGAAGGAAATGACAAGCTACTCCAGTATCTTTGCCAAGAAAACTCGAAATGGGGTCACAAAGAGTCAGATATAACAAAACGACTGAGCAAAATAAAAATGACAAGAACGATTATCTTAGGAAATCAAGAGAAAAATGGATCTAGGCAAATTTCTTCTTAGTATCCAATGAATCCCAAATGGTTATTGTTTATTGCTGTTTAAGCGATTGTGATATAGTGAGAGAACTCCTAGATTGTGAGTCAAGGTACCTAGTTCTCCTTTAAGTTCTGTTGCTGATTGACCAGGTATCTTTCCTAAGTCATTTTTCACTACCACTCCTACCTCCTGAGTTTCTTTCTCTCTTAATTAGGAGAGTTGGCTTTGGTCACAGAATGTGAGAATTTGGGTCTTAGAAGAGACCTCAGGGGTCATCTAGCTCAACCTATGTTGGAAAAGGAATCACCATTATAACATACTCAACCCGCAGTTTTGAAATTTTCTGTAGAGGGAGAACTTACAACATCTCTAAGCAGCCTTGAGTATTAGAAAGTGTTTCTTTATCTAAAATCTAAATTGACCCCTGCAAATTCCATCCATTTCTCCAGGCTCTGTCCATTGGCACCAAGCAGAACAATTCTAATCTAGCTTCCACATAGTAATCCTCCAGATACTTGAGATATGTGACTCTTTCTAGCTCGAAAATACTATAACTTAATGGATTAGTGAGACCCAATATGGAAGGTAAGAATTTTTTGATGAAAACATTTCTGAGGTTTTGAGAAGATGAGTTTGGCCACTGTATGTAGACTTCAAACTCATATTAATTCTTCTTGTTCAGCCCTGGTACTATAAATGCTTATTCCTGAGTGAACTATGTGCTTTCTTCATCTTTGTTGCATAATCCAGTTTAAATGTTTTCCCATTGGTAGAATAATAATAACTTAGATTTCATAATTCTTTGTATCAAAATGCATTCTATTCATCATAATGAAAACTAGCATTTTTAACAACTTATGGTTTACATAGTGATTTGCATATATCATTTCATTTGATCCGTACAGCCACCCTTTGAATAAGGGTATTATTCCCATCTTACAGATGAGAACATTGAAACTGATAGAGATTAAACAACTAGTAGGAGCAGCTAGGTAATGCAGTGAATAAAGTACAGGGGCCTGAGGTCAGGAAGTCTCATCTTCCAGAGTCCAAACCTGGCCTCAGATGTTGACTAGCTGAGTGACCGTGGCCAAGTCACTTAACCCTATTTGCCTCAGTTTCCTCATCTACAAAGCAAGCCAGAGAATGAAATTGCAACACACTCCTTTATCTTTGCCAAGAAAATCTCAATGGGATTACCAAAAGTCAGATATGACCGAAACAACTGAACAACCACAGCAACAAACAGCTAGTAAGCATCTGAACCTGGATTCAAATTCAAGCCTTCCTGATTCATAAGATTATAGATTTGGAGCTGGAAGGGACTTCACAGACCATCTAGTCTAGCCTCCTCGCTTATTTTACAGATTAGGAAACTGAGGTTTAGATACTTGTCCAATATTACAAAAAAAATATTCCAAACAAAAAATTCCAGCTCCAACTCTATATTGGAACTTAGATCTTCCTGGCACTCTGATATGCTGCCTCACTGTCTCCTTATAGTAGCCATAGAAGGGAGATGAGGCAAGAGTTAACACATGGGGAAACTAAGGCAGAAAAAGGTTAATTTACGCCAATGATCAAATAGCTAGTGACAGAAACAAGACTTGAACTCATACCTCTTAAACAAAAACTGAGTGCTCTTTCCACTACACTAACAGTTAAGTTTCCCCAGCAATATTTTCTGTAACATGTCCTGTATTGGAAACCGCACAAGACTGAAGTCTTGGATTTGATTCTGGGCTCTACCACTTCCTAGCCCTTCTTGTGGAAGCTGAGAATATTAGAACTAGGAGATGGACTTCTGGGGTCATTCAGGGAATGCACTAAAATTGATACAACTTAACACAATAGAATTATTTTACTTTGCTCTCCCTGTCAACCAGCGTACCGTCTCCCTGCTCTGCCACCCCACCATAATAGATGAGCTCAGAGTTTGACTGGTGCATCTCGAACCACACTCTAAGTCTGGCCACCCACACCTAAAGTATGTGGTAGCTGGTAATGGATTGTTGTTAGTCATGCCATTGATTAAAAAGAAGCATTACTGCACTGTTTTGACTTTGTAGAATGCTTTAAAAACCTTTCTGCGAGTGACTCTCCCCACAACACCCTGACTGGAATAAGCTAGCTTATTGCTCTACTCCATGGAACTTGTAATAAGAGTGGGCAGTTGGTGGTGATGCAAAGAGTTTAAGGGAACTGTGGCGTTCTCTAAGATAAAGTGTAGTGTGTGGGAAGAGCCCTGGAGAGACAGGCAGAATATCTGGTACAAAGTCCTGACTTGGCATGTAATCTTAGGCAAAAAGGACTCTATTTTCTCATGTAATGCTTGCCCTCCCTACCTCAGAGAGGTGATATGGGAATTAAATGAAACAGGAGATGTAAAGTGTCATGGAAGCAATTCAAGGATATGAGTCTGTTCTTATTTGTTTTTCCTCTTTTATGAAGCACTGGGCTCTGAAATGAGTAGATCCTTAATAAAATACAAAATGTCAGAGCTCAGAGTCCTGATAATAGTCCATAGTCTAACATATTCCTAAGAAGCAATTTTCTCTGACATTCTTAACGAGGGTCCATCTACCCTTCGCAGAGACATCTGGTGAGGATCTTCTTCTCCAAGAAGTAGCCCTTCAGTGGTGGGATAGTTCTAAGGGCCAGGAAGTTGCCTGTTGTAATGAGGTAGGATCGGCTTCTCTTAAATGCTCCTAGGGCTGCTCTGGGGCCAGACAGAAGAGAATCCCTTTTCCACTTGATAGCCCTTTAAACGTTTGAAGAGAGCAACTGTGTGCTCCTTGTTTTGTCTCTTCCCCACGGCTAAATATCCCTAAGTTCATCAACAGATCCTCTCACAGCATTTTCTTCCTCCTTTCCATCCCTCACCATCCTCATTACCTTGTTCTTGAAATTTATCTACTAGTCAGTGCCCTTCCTAAAATGTAACATGGAAGGGAACTGACTAGAACAGAATATCTCAGGATCATCACCTCTCTCTTTCCTGGAAAGATACCTATTTTGACATTTTAGGATTGCATTAACTCTTTCAGTTGCCGTGTTACTCTCTTAACTTGTATTGAGCTTGTGTTCCATAAATATTTTTTTCAAAGCTATTTTTTACATTGTCTGTATTCACCTTCCCCATTCTAGTCTTGTGCAGTGGTTTCATCTGAGCCCTAAAATAGGTCTTTGTGCTTAATCCAATTACGTTCCATGTTCAGGTTGGGCCATTATCCTAGTTTGTCAAAATCTTATGTAATACTGATTTTGGGGGGGCAGCTGGGTGGCTCAGTGGATTGAGATCCAGGCTTAGAGATGGGAGGTCCTGGGTTCAAACTTGGCCTCAGACACTTCCTAGCTGTGTGACCCTAGGTAAGTCACTTAACCCCCATTGCCTACCCTTACCACTCTTCTGCCTTGGAACCAATGCACAATATTGATTCTAAAATGAAAGGTGGGAGTTTTAAAAAAATACTGATTTTGTCATCTAAAGTATTTTTATTCTCAACTTCATATCTTCTACATATTTAAGCATGATAAATATACTGTCTAGGTTTTCATCTATGTCAGTGACAAAAATGTTGGCCCACACAGGAGCAGGGACAGAGTCCTAAGGCACTTTACTAAAGACTTCAGCCAACTTAACATTTTCCCATTATTGACTACTGAGTCCAAACATTCAACCGTTTCTAAGACCATCTAACTCTCCACTTGCTCACATTTCTCCATCTTGTTCACAAGGATAGCATAAAAATTATTTCAAATTCTTCATTCAAGTCTAAATGCATTCCCCTGACTTGACAGTCTAATAACCCTTTCAGCAAAGAAAATGGCATTAATTTATTGTGGTCTATTAAAAAAAGTTTTTTAAACCCTTACCATCTGACTTGGAATCAATACTGTGTATTAGTTCTTAAGCAAAAGAATGGTAAGAGCTAGGGAATGGGGTGGGGGGGGTGGGGAATCAAGTTACCTGCCCAGGGTCACCCAGCTAGGAAGTATCTGAGGCCAGATTTGAACCCAGGGCCTCCTGCCTCTAGGTCTGGCTCTCAATCTACTGAGCCACACAGCTGCCACCTATTGTGGTCTATTCTTGATGAATCCATGCTATCTTTTAGTGATTGTCAATTCCCTTTCTTCCTGCAAACAAAGAAAACCTTTAATAATGTAGAATTTCACAAAGATTTGAAGCCAAGCTCATCATGTAATAGTTTTTGGGCTCCATATTCTTCACTTTATCAAAAATCAGAATATTTGCCTTTATCTAGTGTTATGGCTGGTACCTTCCTCCCCAGTCCTTCATGATCTGTCAAAGACAAGTGACAATGGCTTAACAATTATATCTATGATGACTTTTAATACCTTATGATATAGATCATCTGGACATGGTGACTTGAACGAATTGATAGAAACTATGTGAATTAATTTCATCTCCTTGCTTTTCTTGGATTTCCACTCATGTTAATCATGTCTGTTTTTTCCTTCCTACTCCAAAGATCATTTTCTTTAGTGTAGAGAATGAAGAAGAAAAATAAGGATTTTGCTTTCCCTCTGTAATGTTATCGTTATCTTAATCCACCCCCAAAATGAACTTTCTCTTCTTTGTTCCTGACACACCCAGCCAGCCAATCCTGGATCTTCTTGTTCTTGTTGTTGTCCTCAGCACTCATTTCCATCCTCAACCCCTTCTTTTCTTTAGCACCACTGACACTTCTTATAGAACCATAGTACATGTTTCTATTCACCCTCCTTTACC
Organism: Gracilinanus agilis; assembly: GCF_016433145.1. Classification (NCBI taxonomy): domain Eukaryota; kingdom Metazoa; phylum Chordata; class Mammalia; order Didelphimorphia; family Didelphidae; genus Gracilinanus; species Gracilinanus agilis. The sequence continues at coordinate 388,157,900 of NC_058131.1, read as the reverse complement.
TGTCCTTTCTTCCATCATTTTTACCTGTCTTTTCAAAATCAGTTTGATAATCTACATTTTAGATAACCTTTCTTTTCGATAAACTTTCATTTAAAGGTTTTAGATAACTTTTCCTTTTTCCTCCTCTACAAAATTGTTTGTATTTTCGTAATCCATCCTTGATGGATGCCCACTCCTCTTATGCTAGCATCACTTACAGATGTTATTCTGTGGGAATGCCACTTTATCTTTCTCTGAAACCATTTGAAATCTGCTCTCCAAAAGTCTAAAATGTATATCAGATGATGCTTGTCATTTTACTCACCTTCTCTATTATAGATTCCAAGATGGACAATGGTCACATCTCCTCCACTGTTTAGTAACGAGTTTCTGCTTTCCAGTTAGGCTCTGGTCCAGAATAGCAAGCCCTCTTTGTTGCTTCCTCTACTTTTTGCCAAATGACCCTATTAATAAGGCAATTGATTAATTTATAAGGTATTCTGCTTTTGGCAGAGAGAAAACATCTGGAAAATAATAGCTAAGAAAAATTATAGCTAGCATTTATATAGTCTTTATAAATATTATCCCATTTTATATTCACAACAACTCTGAGAAATAGGTGCTATTATTATCCCCGTTTTACAAATGGAAAAACTATGTCAGACGGAGGTTAAGTGGCATGCCTGGTCTTGCATAGCTAGGAAGCACTTGAGTCCATTTTGAATTCAGGTCTTCTTGCCTCAAGGCCCAGTGCTGTATTTACTGTATCACCTAGTTGAAATCTTTCATCATTAGTATATCATAACTCTGCTTGTGATCAATTTCCATAATTACTTGTCTATTAGTCACTTAACTCCAGGTGATCTCTACTATACCCTTATCCTAATATCACTTTTTCTTTTCATTATACCTCATCTAAGAGTATCCATATTATGTTTTACTTCTGGTTCATGGATCTTCCCTCCTCTCAATATTTTACTATTTTCTTAATATAATGCTCCTCTATCTCCTCACTTGCCTACTTTATTTCTTTAAATTAGATTTTTACTTATAAAACTATATTCTTGTTTTGAATTCTCCCAAATCTCAGTGATACCTTTAAGGAGTCAGATTCAACCTTATAATATATTATCTAATTCGCTTTCTTTATTAACCATATTTTGTGTATAGACATATGAAACTATTTTTCTTCTGTCTCTTCTCTTGGTTTTTATCTCATCTGAATTACTGTTCTGCTCCACTGATATTCTAATTCAAATGTTGTATCTACTATACTTTGGTATTTGGCTTGGCAGATACAGCTGAGCAGTTACCTGCCTCCCTCCATTTTCCATTTAAAGCTTTCTTGATCAGATTTGCAAGACCAGAAAAAACATATTTTTTGCTGACCTTCAAAAAGTGCACTTTATGCCTGGCCAAGAGCCCATCATTTCTTTATTGTCAGTCATGATCCAGGAATTTGAGTCTTATTCTCAGACATCATCTTCTTAACTAAATCCACCTTTATTCCTGTTGGTAGCAGTGGCAAAATAGAAACAAAATAAAACCAAAAAAAATGGAAAAAATACTTGCTGCATCCCTTCTATGCCTTGCCCCTAGAATTTCATAATCTCAAGCAATTTTTTTCTAAGTTTCTTGGGGTGGCATCCCTTTTTCCCATATGAATGAATCATCAAGAGTTGATGGTGGTCACCAGATCTGAAAAGTCTTGACACTCCCTCCATTACATTCCTGGAAAAAGAGGTTATGTAGAAAGGAGTAAGAGCTAGCTTTGGGGCAGCTAGATGGTGCAGTGGATAGAGCAGTGGGTCTGGAGTCAGGAAGTCTCCTTTTCCTGAGTTCAAATCCAGACTTGGATACTTACCAGCTGTGTAACCATGAGCAAGTCACTTAACCCTTTTTGTCTCAGTTTCCTTATCTGTAAAAATGAGTTGGAAAAGGAAATGGCAAACCAATCCAGTATCTTTGCCCAGAAATACCAAATGGAGTCACAAAGAGTTAGATATTATTAAAAATAAGAGAATAAGTGCTAGCTTTAAAATCAGAGAAACTGAATTCAAATTCCAGCTCTATTTCTTACTAACCTTAATGGGTAAGTAGTAGATTTAGGCAACATATTTAGCCTCACTGAGTCTTGGTTTCTTCCTCTATGAGAGAAATTTGTACCTGACGATCTCTAAGATTCTTTACAGTTCTAAATCCATACTCTGGAAAGACAGCCTAATTCTCTGGTACCTCCTGTATTCTTCAGGACACAGTCACTAACTACCACTTATTAATTGATTGATTCATAGACTTATACTGTAGATATAGGTCCAAGAGGGACCTTATCTTTTACTTCAACCCCTTACTTTAAAAATGAACAGCCAGAGGCAGCTGGGTAGCCCAGTGGAGTGAGAGTCAGGCCTAGAGACAGGAGGTCCTAGGTTCAAACCCGGCTTCAGCCACTTCCCAGCTGTGTGACCCTGGGCAAGTCACTTGACCCCCATTGCCCACCCTTACCAATCTTCCACCTATGAGACAATACACTGAAGTACAAGGGTTTAAAAAAAAAAATGAACAGCCAGGTGACTCAGTAGATAGATTAACCAGGTCTGGAGATAGGAGGTCCAGAGTTCAAATTTGACCTCAAGTACTTCCTGTATTTCAAATCTTGTCTCATATACTTCTTAACTGTGGGACCCTGGATAAGTCACAACTCCAATTGCCAAGCTTTTGTCATTCTTTTACCTTGGAACGGATATTTAGTATAGGTGCTAAGACAGAAGGTGGTAAGGACTAAAAAAATAAATAAAATAAAATAGAAGAGCTAAGACCCAGAGGAGATATGATTCATTCAAATTTCCATAGACAAATCCTCTGACAGCTACTGAGTAATCTGTGGCCCTTGTTGATCCACAACATACCCCTTGCCTCACTTGATTTTTCCTCAGAGGGAATGACTCTATTCCTCCATCAGAAAAGCATATTTCTGAAGAAATATTAGTTGAATTGAATTCCTTCTAATTCAGGAGCCTTGGTGGCAGAGGTTAGTCAGTGGGAATTCTGAGTTAAGACTGTACCAGGTTCCTTTTGGTATGTGGTGTAATACGTAAAATTTGGAGTAATTTGTAATACATTAAATTTGGAATCAGGAAGACCCTAGTTTGAATATTGCCCCTATCTGTTTGACCCTGGAAAAGTCACTTACCAACCACAGTTTCCTTAGTTTCTATTATTAGATGATATTAATAGAATCTACTTCCAAAGATTGTTGTGAGGATCAAATATGATAATATACATAAAGTGCTTTGTAAACCTTAAAGCACTATACAAATGATAACTATTGTTACTAAATCACTGTCTAATATATGGTAGCTGTTATTTTTGTTGTTGATAATGGGTAAAGCACTTTGAAAACCTTAAAATGTTGTTTAAATGGCAGTTAGCCTTAGTATGACCTCAGAAAGAGTGAGTCTAAATAGTTCCAAAAGGTATGTTAGTTTCCAATAATCATTTATACACCTTTTGGGTGGCCCCCAAATGCAGTGCCCTCTTCAGTTGTTCCTAAATGATAGACCCTTGTCTTCATTGCTGCCTGTCCTTCAGATGGCAATGATAATGAATTTCCACCCCTTTTATGGGCAGTTCAGAATGCTTTTAATCCACATCTGCACCCCCTATACGTCTCTGTATAATGCAGGGGCTCTAAATAGCATCTCTTTCCCTCATAGAATATGCCATCTGCATGGGAGCTTTGAGAATCTATCATGACTGGAAATATTTTTCCTTACCACCAGATGCTTTTGTATCACCTCTGTACCCTACCTTACTTTACAAAGTCTCAAAAGACATTAAGAGGAACTCTTTGGAACTCTGGTTCTCATAGTATGAAGCCTCAACTGTATGTTTAAAGCAGTTTTCAATTACATTTATTCAGTAAATATTCACTAAATGATAGGTATAGAACCCTGTGCTAAGTGCTGAGCCAGCTGCTAAGATTGATGAAAGAATAAAGTGTTATAAAAGGAACACTGGAAAAAAAAGTGAAATGTCTTGTGTTCTAGTCTTCGCTTTGCCTCTTCAAAGGATTATCAAATGGGGATGTAGATTCTAAGTGACCACCTTAATGCAATTATCAATAATAAGGAAATAGGTCTTGATCAATGATACATGTAAAACCCAGTGGAATTGCATGTCGGCTATGGAGGAGGGACTTAAAGGGGAGGGAAATAATATGAATCTTTGTAACCATGGAAAAATATTCTAAATTAATTCAATAAAATTTTTCAATGAAAACATTTTGTAAAAACAAAGGATTATCAAAGATTTAAGGATAGAAGAGACCTTAGGGGTTATTTTGACCAACTGACTTAGTTTACATATGAATAAATTGAAACCAAGAGAGATTAAATGACTAGACTATGATCATCAGTCTTTGGCACTCTGGATTTGAACCACAGTCCATTGTCCTCACTGCCATGAGATCTTGGGAAAACTATCCTCTCCCTCCTTAATCCTCAGTTTCTTCTTCTGTAAAATGAGTAGTTTGGACCAAATGATCTCTAAGGCATCTCCTATCTCTAATGTTCTATGGCAGAGTCCCTTCCCTCATAATTTAGTAGGGAAGATGCAACATCTATATAAAGGAATGATAGTGAGTAGACTTAGGACCAGGAAGTGAGGGATTTCCAAAGTGCCATGTGCAAGAGTAAAGAAGGAGGAGATGAAACATCATCATACATGCGAAACAACAAAAAGCCAGGATGGCAGCACCAAACAGTAGCTGAAAGGGTGGAGCACATCTGGACAGGGAAATCACTTTTAGGTGGGTAGATGGCAATCAGGAAAGGCAGCCTGAAGGATCACCATTTGGATATTACAAGATAGCCCCCAATCTCAGGGCGGAAGTCTTCAATGCTGCATGTCTTGCTTTTGGTAAATCACACCCAGTTTGTGGGCCAAAATATACTGCTTGCAGTTAATTCTAAGAATTCATTCTTTTTTTAACTTCTGTTTGAACCTAACCTAAGTGGGAGAGCATTCCAAGCAGGAAGGTGTAATATATATGAATGGGAGGTTTAGGGAGACAACCATTTGCCTGGACCATAGAGTACATGAATGAGAGTTTTGAGACATAAGGCAATATAAAGCCTGGTTGTCAGGGGCTTGAATGCTAGGCTAAGAGGCTCAGGCTTTAATAGATAGGAAATATAGGTGATAGAAAAGATGATAAGGGGCATAGTAGATAGAGTGATAGATTTGGAGTGAGGAAGGCCTGAGTTCACCTCTTGCCTTGCTACCAGGAGCAACTCTCTTGTGATACTGTGCAGGTCCCTTTCTCTCAGTGAGATTCAGTTTTCTCATTTGTAAAAGGAGGGAATCATACTCATCAGGCACCAGCAAACTAAGATCAAAGGCTAACTCCTGACCTAGGAGTTTTGGGATACCTTGTTTATTGCTTCAATTTTAAAGATGAGGAAACTAAAGCCCAAAGAATTTAAGTGACTTACACAAGCCATGTTAACGAGCATTTATTAAGTGTCTACTACATGCAAGACTAAGCCCTAGAGCTAGGATTTGAAGCAGGTCCTGTGTCTTGAAATCTAGCACTCTTTACACTATATACTACAGAGAGCAAAAGGGAGAGAAAGTCTTGTTGAAGAGAATTATCCAACAAGACTGTGAAGCTGTAAAATTCAGGTGATAGATCACAGCCTAATGGGGAGATGAATAGATCAGGATTCTAGGTAGATGGGAAAGATGGACAAAGCTATAAACGGATGGATGCTGAGTGACATCTTTCTGTCTAGAATCTTAGAACTCCTGAGTTCAGGTTCTAGTTCTGATCTCCTGTTCTTGTGACATCAGGCAAGACATTTTACCTCTAAATCTGTTCCTCCAATTACAAAATGGGAATAAGAGTTGTAGTATATACCTTGTAAGTGTCTGGATGAATGAATGAGAAGAAATTATATATAAAATGCAAGGTATAAAAATGTGAATTGTCATTTAAAAATAATGTTTCATATTCAGAAGCATGGTCTAGTTCAGATAAGAGTCATAGATTTTACACAAATGTGTGTGTGCGCACATTTTAAGGAGGGAAGAAGAGGGAGAACATCTTATCCATTGACTGCCTACTTCTCATGGTATAAACACATAGCAGGTTTTTAATAAATGATTGTTGAATTTAACTAATCATGGAATCATAGATTTATAGCTAAATCTGAAAGGAACCTTAGAAAGCATCAATTCCAACCTCTGTCTTTTTATAGATGGGGAACAGAGAGGTTAAGTAACTTGTCCAAGGTAATATAGATAGTAAATAATAGAACCAAGATTTGAACTCAGGTCCTTAGATTCAAAATTCATCCCAGCACTTTCTGAGACTGACCTACTAAGCCCACAGATGTGCGGAGAAGTGGAAAACAGGTACAGGGTTGAAGTTCAGGAAGAGAGTGGTCAGTTCTGATACAATCTCTTTAGCCATTGGAGTGGAGACAATGATTTCCCCAAGAGTGGCTGAATGATAAAATAATAGAATGCTCAGAGAAGCAGAATCTAGATTGAAATCAAGAATTTTATCAAGCCTTTTCCAACTCTGAAATACTATGAGAGTCCTAAGACCCCTTTTTGCCCTCCATCAGATCCAAGGTAGTACTCCTCCCATTCAACCTCTCAAGCTGTACTTGCCAAACTTTAATGGCTGTGGTTTGAATGTTGGCTGCACACTGGGCAAACCCACACCACCAGATGGTAGATTCTCCTAATTGGTTACATCCTTTATAGTTCTTGGCAAGAACAATGCCTTAATGTATTTGCAAAGTGGGAGTGGGAAAGAGCAGGGAGACGATCAGATAAGGGAAGGCTTTAGCCTTAGCTAAATAGTTACCAAGATAATGAAGGCATAGGTGGCATGTTTACAAAATATGTGAAGGACACAAAATTGGAAAGGATAGCTAATACCTTGGATGACAGAATTGGGTTGCAAAAAATTTTCACCAGGCTAGAATTATGAGCTGAAGCTAATAAGATGAAATTTAATGGGGATAAATGTAAAGTCCTTCATTTAGGCTTAGAAAATCAACTGTGAAAGTAGAGTTTGGGCAGTTGATGTTGAAATGACGTTGGGATTTTAGACATTTCAGGTTTAACATAAGTCTAGATTGATGTGGCAGACAAAAAAAAAAGATGAAAGGAAATGAGAGCCCTATGCTGTCTTCTACCTTGCTCAGGCCACATTTGCAAGATACCTGTTTGTGTTGGGGTACCACATTTTAGGAGGGTATCTGTAAGCAGGGCAACCAGGACGGGAAGGGAAGTGCAATCCATTTCATCCAAAAATTAGTTGAAAGAACTGGGAACATTTAGAAAAGGTTTAGGGAGCATATTTTAGCTATCATAGAAATTCTGAAGGACCTTCATGAATAATAAGGGATAGAATAAAGGACAATGGAAGAAAGCTATCAAAGAGCAGTTTTAAACACCTTCTAAGGAAAAAGTTTAAAGTTGCCTAAAAACAGAATAAGCTATCCTTACAACTTAATAAGTTCACTATCACTGGGCAGAGTGGGGGAAGGGGTAAAGGGAAAGAAGGGGTGGTGTTGAACCAGAGACCAAACAGGTACTTGTGAGATATATTATAGAGGGTAATCCTATTCAGATATTAATTAGACTAAATGTCCTTTGAAGGGCTTTCCAAGAAATCTGTAGATATCCACGGAGACCAAGAGAGAACTGATATATGTCACATAAGATCATGGAAAGTAGGAGATTAATTAATTTAACAACCATTTATTAAGCACTTATTATATGAAAACCTCTGTGGTATGTAGGGAGATGTGAAGATAAAGAAAGCATACGGTATTCGTCCTGATGCACAAATATGCAATATTGTATTATTTGTTTATGATATGTTTAATGTAGAAAATGATAAGTTTATGTAAAAAATCGACCAGTCAACATTAAGCACTTACTATATTCCAGACACTGTGTTAGATACCAGGAACACACACACACACACACACACACACACACACACACACACACAAAAGCAAAAGATGATTCCTGCCTTACGGGAATGTTCAATCTAATGAGAGACAATATCTGTATAAATAGGTACATTTAGCTGGAAGGTAGCCTTAGAGGGTAAGGCATTAGCAGGTGAGTGACAAGGAGGGAAAGGGCAGGGTCTCTTGCAGAAAGTAGTGTTTCACCTGAGATTTGAAGGAACCCAGGATTCTAAAAGGCAGAGATAAGGAAGGAAGGAATCTCTGGGAGAGAGAACAGTCATTGCAAAGGTATTGAAACAAGATATAGGTGGACTGAAGAGTGCCTAGAGGATGGTGGTGGGAAAGCAGAAAAGGGCTAGATTATGAAGAGTTTTACATCCCAAAGATTTTATATTTGATTCTAGAGGTAATAGGGAGCCAATAGAGGTTATTAAGTTTTGAGGTAACAAAATTGAGATGTGTTTTAGGAAAATAACTTTTGACAGCTGCCTAGAAGACAGTGGATTAGAATGGGGAGATAGGGGGAATCCATGAGAAGGATAATGGACCACCAAGGTTGCAAGCCTGGGTGTCTGAGAGAAGGATGATGGTGTCTCAGAAGGGAAGTGAGATGGGGGAGGAGGAAATGCAGATAATGATTTCTGTTTTGGATATGCTGAGTTTGAGATGTCTATAGGACATAAATTCAAATTGTCAAATAGGAAGTTGCTTATTTGGGACCATAGCTCAGGAAAAAAATTAGAACTGCATATATAGATTTGGGTGTCACCCCCTTAGGGACAGTAATTGAATGAATAGGAGCTGGTGAGATTGTCAAATGCAAGAGTATAGGAAGAGAAGAGAGTGCCTTGGATGACACCCACAGTTATGATGTGGGATGTAGATGAAGATCCAGCAAAGGAGTACGAGAAGGAGAACTTCAGTAGGAAACAAACCAAAAGAGAGCAGTGCTATGCTATCAAAATCCAGAGAGGAGCGAATCAGTTATCAACAGGGTCAGATACTGCAGAGAAATCCAAAAGGATAAGAGTGAGAAAAGCCCATTCAATTTGGCAGTGAAGGGATAACTTCTTAATTTTATTGGGAGCAGTTTTAGTTGACTGATGAAGTCAGAAGGCAGATTGCAGAATGTTTAGAGGGGACGTGGAAGTGTTACTGTCGATGAGTTTTTCAGTTTAGCTAAGAAGGAGAGGAGAGATATAGAACAAGAGTATAATAACCACAGTAAGAAGAATACAAAGTTCTAGGTGAAATCAGAGGAATTAAATCATTTCTCAGTTGAGAGAATAATAAAGAATTAATGAAGGAGAAGCTACTAAGCCTATACCTCTGACAGGGAAGTAGGGCATTCCAGGCATGGAGAACATTGAAGCCAGAGAGAAGGGGCAGAATGGCATCAGATTGTAGGGAACCTTGAATGCCAAGTTAAGGAATTTTATATTTTTTAACATATAGTGGGGAAGACTTACAGGAATTCAAGCAGAACAAAAACTTGAGCAAAGCTATGCATAAAGAAAATAAGTCTGGCAATAGGACATATTGGAAAAAGGAAATTGGTGGCATGTAGATTGGTCAGGAAGTCATGGTAATGGCCAAAATGTATTGACATTGTCATAAAAAGTGAACAGTGATGAATGTCTGTACCAAGTTGTTAGCAGTGGAAATAGAAGTGAGAGGCCAGTGCCATCAGGATCTGGTACAGAGGATGGAACTGGACAATAAGAGTTGATGGTTCAAATACCATAATTCCAGAGTTTTAATCAGAAACTGGAATCTTAGAAATAAATACGAGCAGAGAAGGGTAGTAATAGTGGATCTAAGTTCTGACCAGAGATGGAGGACACCTGAATGCCAGTCCTTGCCCTGTCATTAACTCACTATATGACTTTGGGCAACATTTTTCTCTTCTCTAGATCTTGGATCTTTTAGCTATAAAACGAAGAGATTGTACTAGAGCAATGATTTCCAAGGACCTTTTCCAGCTGTGACAATCTATATTCTATAACTTGGAAAGTCATGTTTTTCCATATCATTTGATAGATGCTGAGACATTAAGCAACACTTTTCTACTGAGAAGTTTGGCTTCTGTTTAAAGGAACTCTGGCCAAATAAAATGCTTTTTATCCATTCTACTAATGTTTTGGAGGATTAGTGACTAAAAATTTGGAGGATTAGTGACTGTTTTTTGGGTGAGTTTTTTAATTGAGAATTTATTTTTCAGCCTTTAAGTCTGTATCCTTGATGTTGTTTTCTAACTGTAGCTGTGAGGCATCATACTTAACTTGTCCAGGACTCAGTTTCCTCATTAGTAAAACTTTGGGTTTGTAATAAATAACCTCCCACAAGATCATTGTTTTAGAGTTGGCAGGGATCTTAGAGATTCTCTAGTCCAATGTGCTTATTTTTTATCGATAAAAAGCTGAGGGCAAAGAGGTTAAATAACTTGACCATGATTACATGGTTAGTAGCAAAGCTAGGATTCAAACTCAGCTCCATTGACTCCAAATCCAGTCTTCTTTCTTTTTAAATCAATTTTAGCTCTCAATCCTTTATATTTTTGTATGCTGCATATTTTGCTGAGAGACAGCTAGCTGGCAGAGTAGATAGAGTGCAGACCCAGTCAGAAAGACTCATCTTCCTGAATTCAAATCTGGCCTCAGATACTTACTAGATGGGTGACCCTGAAAAAGTCACTTAACTCTGTTTGCCTCAGTGTCCTTATCTGTAAACATGAACTGGAGAAGGAAATGGCAAACCATTCCAGTATCTTTGCCAAGAAAATCCCCAAAGGGATCATGAAGAGTTGGACACAACTCAACAATAAATCTTTCACTTGATCCATCTTACTTCACTAAGGTAATAAGAACACATCATCAGCTTGTCACTCAAAACTTTCTGGCCTCATTTTATCCTTCTATCCAACCTCATCTTCAGTAATCTTCTAAAAAACATCCATTTCAGACAGCCAAGTTTCCTCATTGACTATAATACATTCCCAACTCCAAACTCTTGCTCATGTTCCTTATGTCAAAGAGGCAGCTTGGTATGGTCATCAATCAAAAAGATCTATTAAATACATACTATTTACCAGGCATTGTACTAAGCACTGGGGTTACAAAGAAAAGCAAAAATAGCCTTTGGCAAAAGGATTTTACATTCTAATGGTGGAGATAACATGTAGATAAATAAATATATGGCCTTAGAAGAGAAAAGACTAGCAACTGGGAGAACTGGGAAAAGTCTTCTATAGAAAGTGGGAATTTGAGCTGACCCTTGAAAAAAAGCCAGGGAAAATAAGAGAAAGAGGTTGAATCAGAGCATTCCAAACATGGGAGACAGCCTCAAAGATAGGAGATGGAGGGTTGTGTAAGAGGAACAGCAAGTAGGACAGAGTAGCTGTATCACAGAGGACGTAGAGGAGAATAAAGTATAAGCAAACTGGAAATATAGGAAGGGGCCAGGTTATGAAGAACCTTTAAATGCCAAACAAATCAAGTCAAGAAGTACTTATTTAGTATATTCTACTATATTCTAGACACTGTAATAAATTCTGGTGATATACAAAAGAGGCATTATTTGTCCCTGGCTTCAAGAAGCCTATAGTTTAACATATTGCAACATGCAAACAAGATATGTCTAGGATAATTAGAAATGTAATCTCAGAAGAAAGGCACTGAAGTTAAGAGGAACCAAGAAAGTTTTGCAGAATGTGAGTATTGAAGGAAGACAGGAGTCAGAGAAGAGAAAGGAAAGAATTTCAGACATGAGAGACAGTCCATGAAAATGTAAGAATTGAGAGATGGAGTCCTTTGAGTCAAACAGAAGTTTTTATATTTGAACCTGGAAGTAATAGAAAGCCCCTGGAACTCATTGAGTATAGGGGTGATATAAACAGGTCTACACTTTAGAAAAATCACTTTGGGAGCTAGGTGGAATACAGATTGGAGCAAAGAGAGGGTTGAGGTAGAGAAATCAATAAAAAGACTTTTGCAGTCATTTAAATGAGATCTGATCAGGGTCTATGCTGGAGATGTGGCTGTGCTTGTGGAAATACATGTATGCATATATACATACACAGAAATGCATATAAATGTATATAAAATTTGTGTAGAGATGATGATTCAGTTCTTGAGATTTAATGAGGCAAAGTTGTAGGTTTGGAAGTCAAGTACTCTGGTTCTAATACTTTCATCTCTGCTATTTAACTACCTGGATAACCTTGGAGAAATCACTTAATCTCTCTATGCCCATTTCCTTATCTAGAAATGAGAGGGTTGGGATAGACGACTGACCACTGAGGTCCCTTCCAATTCTATACCTACAATTTTTTTAATCTGAATTTTATCCAACCTGAAAAACTGAGATTAAGTACAATCTCTCCCATCAAGCCTTCACTGGCCACCCCAACTCAAACTGATTTTTTCCTTTTATGAACTCATGCTTCATCTTATTATTTATAAATAATAGTGATTGCATTGCTGAAATTTCTACTCTGATAAAATTGCATCCCCTCATTGCCAACAAGATGAAAAAAAACCCCAAATAATTAAAAAATGGCCAACCTCTTAATAATAATCTTCTGTGAATTGACTCTATGTCAGTCTTTGGATCATAGTTGTAAAGTTCATCCCTGTGCCCATATTTAAAACCTGGTTAGATCCTCACAGAACTTTCTTTTTCTAGCCTATATAAACCTTATGAACTCAGTGTCAACTCCATACTAAAATGAACTGTGAAAGATTTCAGAGTAGTCTTTGCCCTCTTATTGCATATATAGTTAATTTCTGACAATGTAATTACTCTAACTTTGTCAGCTCTATGATGCTATGATCCTTTAACACTGAGAGACCACATCTACCATTTCTATATATACTTTCTAGCTGTATGACCCTGGACAAGTTACTTCATCTCTGTCTGCCTCAATTTCCTCAACTGTAAAATAAGGATAACAAAAGCATCTAATTCTCAGAATTGTTTGAGGCTTAAATGAGACAATATTTGTGAAGTGCTTAACACAGTTCTAGGTACATAGTAAGTGCTTAATAAATACGTATTTCCTTCCTTCCTCCTCCCCCACCCACTAATACAAAGCTAGTAATTCAGTAGGTGCTAACTAAATCATCAAGTAAATCTGTTGATTGAAATGAGATTGACCAAGTCTCTCACAGTTAATATTCCCAGCTTGGTATGCATGTCTTTCTCAAGCTAGTCTGCATTGTTCTTGAGCACCAGAAAAGACTATCAGAATATAAAGTAGTACAATTTCTTTTCTTCTTTGCTATTGATGAAATTGCCCCATTCTAAAAATCATACCTCATATCCCAAATAGAAAGAAGAAAAAGATGACTTGAAAAACCAGTGGTGATAAGATTGTCTCAGACAGAAGATTTAATCCAAGCTTTTCCTCATCTTGCCTAAAATGTACCCATCAAAATTGCATGCAAATTTCCACTGGAGTTTGACCAGACTAAGATTATAACCTTTCTTATTCTGGACACTAAGCTCCTGTTGATGCTGCGTCAGTACACTTTAGCATTCGTAGCAGCTAATATCTCTATTTTACAATCTGGAAAGTAAACTCCTTGTGAGTAGAGATTTGTTTCATTCTTTGTATTTGTAGCTCCAGTGCCTGCCTCATAGGAGTGGTTAATAAATGCTTATTGATTCTAGCCCTTTCCCATTTCTTCAGGACATAGCTGCCTCAATCTTTCCTTCTTTCTCATGCATTTTCATCCCTTCTTTTGTCTCCCTAATCTTATAACAACCTTCCTTTGACCAATTTATCCCATCCAATTAGAGTTCCATCTCTCTTCTCCCATTCATGCCAAATCTGTCTATATTCTACTTCTCATATCCATTCTCTGCTGTCCACTCTACATACTACTTCACTTGTCTAGGCACTCACTATCAGCCACCAAAATTATATCAGCATTTTCTTTAGAGGTTTTCTTAATTCTCCTCTATTACCTCTCCAATCTACAGAACTTCATGACGAATATTTCATATATGGTACATTGATCCAAATACAATAGTTCCTGCTCACAGCCCCTTTACCTGTTGCCTATGGAGTAAAATTCACACTCTTTGTCTGTATTTGTTGCCCTCTAAATTTGTCACCAGCCTTTCCAGTGTTATCCCAAACTACTTGCCTTTATAAACTCTACTTCAGAGAAACAAATTGTCACCCCTACGCCCACTCCCCCCTACCGTTTATAGTATATCTGTCTTCCTTTTGTGCCTTTGTAATCACTGTGCCCCCTACCTGGAGTAGCCTCCCTTTTCTTCATCTATCAAATTCCTACACATTTTTAAAGCCCACTTCTGAAACCACCTACTTACAGGATTATAGCTTCAGAGCTAAAAGAGACCTTTGAGTTTATATAGTTCAAAAACCTTTTCATTTTACTTTATTTTATTTTATTTATTTTTCTTTTCTTTTCTTAATATTTTATTTTTTTAGAAACATTTTCCATGGTTACATGATTCTTGTATTTACTTTTCCATTTCCTCCCCAATTATTAAATTATTAAAAACCATTTTGCACAATTATATGGCAATAAATATAGCAATCTAGGTGAGATGGATGAATATTTACAAAAATATAAATTGCCTAGATTAACAGGAGAAGAAATAGAATACTTAAATAATCCCATATCAGAAAAAGAAATTGAACAAGCCATCAAAGAACTCCCTAAGAAAAAAAACCCCAAGACCAGATGGATTCACAAGTGAATTCTATCAAACCTTTAAAGAACAACTAATTTCAATGCAATATAAACTATTTGACAAAATAAGCAAAGAAGGAATTCCACCAAACTCCTTTTATGATACAAATATGGTACTGATCCCAAAGCCAGGTAGATCAAAAACAGAGAAAGAAAACTATAGACCAGTTTCCTTAATGAACATAGATGCAAAAATCTTAAATAGAATACTAGCAAAGAGACTCCAGCAAGTGATCACAAGGGTTATTCATTATGATCAGGTGGGATTTATACCAGGAATGCAAGGATGGTTCAACATCAGGAAAACCATTCACATAATTGACCATATCAACAAGCAAACCAACAAAAGCCACATGATTATCTCAACAGATGCTGAAAAAGTCTTTGACAAAATACAACACCCATTCCATTGCAGACACTAGAAAGTATAGGAATAGAAGATCCTTTCCTAAAAATAATAAACAGTATATATCTAAAACCATCAACAAGCATCATATGCAATGGGGATAAATTAGAAGTCTTCCCAATAAGATCAAGCATGAAACAAGGATGTCCACTATCGCCTCTATTATTTAACATTGTACTAGAAACACTAGTAGTAGCAATTAGAGAAGAAAAAGAAATTGAAGGTATTAAAATAGGCAATGAGGAGAGTAAGCTATCACTGTTTGCAGATGATATGATGGTCTACTTAAAAACTCCTAGAGAACCAACTAAAAAGCTAATAGAAATAATCAACAACTTTAGCAAAGTTGCAGGATACAAAATAAAAGCACATAAATCATGAGCATTTCTATATATCTCCAACACATCACAGCAGCAAGAGGTAGAGAGAGAAGCACCATTTAAAATCACCCTAGACAATATAAAATACTTAGGAATCTATCTACCAAAACAAACACAGGAATTTTACGAACACAAAGAAAAACACTTTCCAAACAATTAAAACTAGATCTAAACAATTGGAAAAACCTATTTTAGAGATGAGGAAGTTGAGGCCATAACAGATAATTGAAGTGACTTAAATACTTAATAGTAGACAATATTTGAATTTAATCATTAGTTTCAGAATATTTCATATTGAGCTCATTGTTGAAAATACTCAAGTCCTTTTTATTCAGGCAAACTGTTTTTCATTTATAATTCCTCCATCCTTCCCTTATAATTTTTATTTTTTCTTTAACCCAAGTAAAGACTTGATATTTATCCCTTTTTGGGGGGAGTTTATACTTCTTTTTGTTTTTTATTCATTTATCCCCTTCAATTTCGTGGGTTTTTTTCAGCCCCTTAAGATCTTTTTGGTTTTCTCTCAATACATTCCTATCTTCATTCTCTCTCCCACTAATCCATCGTGCACAATATGCCCAGTTTAATGGTACTTATGCAGAGATCTTTGTATGACATACTTCTACAAAAACAAAACACTTTGCCATCTTCCTATTACTTATCTAAATAACTTGTTAGCTATCCTTCCCAGTTTCCTGTCATCTGCAAATTTGACAAGTCTGCCGTTTATCCCTTCCAGTAAATGATTGGATAAAATTTTCAGTAGGATGAAACAAAGGAACAAAGGACAGGCGGCAACCAGAGACTCTTTTCTAGGTAAACATTGATTCATTAATCAATAGTTGTTGGGTTCAATTTAGAAAAAAATAATTTCCCTAAAAATAAAGCCAGACTTCTAAAGCTAGAAAGAATCTTAAAAGTGATTGAAGAAAGAAGTTGCTTACCCCCAATCATACAAGAGTAGTAGATGCACTTTTACAAAGCCAAAAGCTTTCTGCTCAACTCTCAGTTCCCCATAAAATTCAATTCCCCAGAGAAACTCATTCTCTAAATGGTCCTGTTAATTGATGTTGTACGTCCAGTCACAACTAACTGCATATTTATTTACTTGCCTTTTGCCTGCTCTCCCATCAAGTGTGGAGATAGATTTTTTTAAAGGAGCCTAGGGAAAAAAAGAGATCTGGAAAACTAAAATGATCTCTTCTGGTAGATTGTGGGGGGAAAAAGGAGAAAAGTCTACTTATTTTAGGGGGCATAAAGAGGGGCAGGAGTTGTTCTTGTTTTCATATGAAAGATGCTTTTAAAAAAAAAAGAAAGAAAGATGCTTTAGTTCCAGTTACTTTAACGAAATTATAAAATTCTATCCATAGCTAACGCTCTATTTACTGATGACAGCATTGTGGTCACTTCCCAATTAACTCAACGTCAGTAATGCTGATCATAAAGTGTCAGGGCTGGGAAGGACCTTGGGGCATAGAACACAGACTGTTATTGCTGGAAGTGTCTTAGAAGAGGCAGCATGCTGTAGTGGCTGAGGTATTGAACTTGGAATAAGGAAGACCTAATTCAATTCCAACCTCGGCTGTGTGATCCTGAACAAGTCATTTAAACACTTTGTGTCTCAGTTCTCATCTGTAAAATTAAAACATTGGGTTGGAGGGGATGTGGCAAAATTGGAACATTAATGCATTGCTGGTGGAGTTGTGAATTAATCCAACTATTTTTGAGGGTAATGTGGAACTATGTCCAAAGGGCTCTAAAAGAATGCCTGCCCTTCAATCCAGCCATGCCACTGCTGGGTTTATGCCCCAAAGAGATAATAAGGAAAAAGATGTACAAAAATATCTATAGCCACACTCTTTGTGGTGACAAAAAACCTGGAAAATGAGGAGATGTCCATCGATTGGGGAATGACTGAAAAAATTATGATATATGATGGTGATGGAATATTATTGTGATGAAAGGAATAAATGAACTAGAGGAATTCCATGTGAACTGGAATGACCTCCAGGAATTGATGCAGAGCAAAAGGATCAAAACCAGGAGAACATTATACATGGAGACTGATATACTGTGGCACAATAAATGTAATGGACTTTTCTTCTAGCAGCAATGCAATGATCCAGGACAATCCAGAGGAATTTATGAGAAAAAAATTTATAATCATTCATGTGGTTTGATGAGGATATGTTTGGGGTTTTGGTGTTAAAAAATCACTATTGCAAATATGAATAATATGGAAATAGGTTTTGAACAATGATACATGTATAACCCATTAGAATTGCCAGTCAGCTCCTGGATGGGAGAGGGAAGAGGGGAGGGAAAGAACGTGACTCATGTAACCATGGAAAAATATTCTAAATAAATAAATAAATAAATTTTTGAAGGGAAAAATAATTAGAACATTAGAACATAGCTAACCTGAGACAATTTGATGGTCTCTGAGATCTTTTTGAGGTCTAGATCTATGATCCTGTGAGCCTATGTCAATTTAATTAAATGTTAGTGAATATTCATTAAGTCTCTGCTATATTTAAGCTAATATGCTAGGCATTGGGTATATAATGATAAAAAGCAAAAAATCTCTATCCTTAAAGTGCTTAACATCTCTGAGGCTTGGAAAGAGTACAGTATGGAGTTAGACAAGGAAATAAATGGTTATTTGAGAAAGACAAGGAAAAAACCCTTCCAAATAGGGATATCAGGGAAGTCTTCATGGAGGTGATGGAACCTAACAAGTTTTAGAAGAAAATAAAGAATAAAGTGACTGAATGAAATGGAGAATAATTTCAGGCAAGAGGGGCATTTTATGCCTTGAGGCAATAGACAGACTGGTGATTTGGTGAAACTTTGGATTAGTGAAGGGGATCTGGCAAGGCAAGGATTGGTCAGAGACATATTATTGACACATTAAAGATATTTGAACCAAGCTGAAGATTTTGTCATTTACCCTAAAGGCATTGTATTATCATGCCAGAATATTAGAGCTGGGTGGGACTTTAAATGTGGAACAGAAAATACTAGAACTGGAACATACTTAAGAAACCATCTAGTTTGACCTCTCTTTATTGTAGAGATGTGTAAACCAAGTCCCAAAAGTAAAAGCTATTTTCCTAAGATTATTTAATTACTGGCAAACCTGGTCTTGAACTCTAGTCTTTTTGTCCTTGAAATTCCAAATATATTTGCATACTACCTTGGACTAAGAGTGAGATTTATTTGGAAGGGGAAGAAGAAAAGGAGGACTTTGTAGGAGAGTGAGGGTGATTCTTAAGGTGAGGAAGGAAAAGGGAAGTTCCAAAGACAAACTTTGGCTCCCCTACGGTCTCCTCTTTTTCTTCCACCTCAACAGACTAAAAAAACATGAGCATCTGCTAACCACAAATGTGCTGAGCTCCCCTACCAATGCAAATTTCTGGGAAATTAGCAAAATCAGGATTGGAGGGAAGGAAGGGCATGGAATATTCAATATTTGGTAAGCCCTGTGATTTTTGTGAAATCTTATGTATGACGTTTTAAAATCTTATCTCAGTTATGACTGATTTGCAATATACCCTTATGGGATATAGGCGAGGAGAGAACTACGTTTGGATTCAGAACTAATAGGTTCTAGTTTCAGTTGTATCATTTCATGTTTGTATAGCATAATATTATATGGATCTCTACCTAACTCAGAAGGAAGGTAATAATCATTCCTTTCATTTTATTTTTATAGGGCTTTAAACATTTTAAAGCATCCCCACAATCATCTGAGCCTTACAACAACTCTGTGAGATTATGAAGAGTAAATATTAATCACTCTAGAACTCAATTTCTCCATCTATAAAATAAGAGAGTTGGATTTATTGACTTCTAACGTCATAAAATAATAGATTCTTGTCTAGAACTAGTACACAGAGTTCAAAGGCTATCAGATCTAATCAACTTATTTTAGAGATGAGGAAGCAAAGACCCAGGAAGATTAAGTGATTTGTCCAAGGTCACACAAGTAGTAAGCATCAGAGATGGGATTTGAACGTAGGTCTTCTGACTCCAGAGACCAGTCTACCATATCATTCCACCATACTATATCTTTTCCAATTCTCAGTTCATGTTCTAACCTTCTGTGATTTAAGTAAAAAACACAAAAACAGAACAGATGGATATATGTAGTTAGTAAGTATTGTGCTATTGATGGAAGAATTCTCCACTGGATTAAAAAAAAAACATACACACACACACATAAAAATCTTGGCTTGGAGTTAATATCTGAAATCGAGAAATAGTAGTAAATGGAGACAGCTGGGGTAAGAGGGAGATGCTGGGGGAGGGGAGTAGGCAATGGGGTCAGGGAGGCCTCTTATTTGTAGCATCCATCAAGGGCCCAGCAGGGGTAACCTTGGTAACCATGAAAGCCCTGCCAAAGGCAAAGGTGTCCCCATAGATGTGCGTGGTTCTGTTCTACTTCCCCTCCCCCTACATCTCCCCTCCTCCAGAAGCTTAAACCAGCAAAAGACAATCTCTCGCTCTTAATATTCAGCTAGATTTGTTTTCAGTTGCCTGCCAGCTCGAGGCACATCCCAGCTCCCTAGAGCTCTGGAGATAGTTTATTTTTCTATGTGCTGCCTGCTGACTAACCGCTCCGCTAATGCTCCCCCAGAGGTCTTGATTCACATCAGTCAGGGGCAACCAAGGTACAATGGCTTCTGGGACAGAACACAACTGGTGTACATATGTGCAAAGGGCTTCATATGTTGCTGCTGGTGACCTCTGGGAGGGTTGAAGGATCCTTTTGGCCTGAGAGAAGAAAAACAATTTAATTAAAAAGGAAAAGGGAAGGAAATGAAATTTGACTGAAGTCAGACAGAAACATCACTAAATAGGGATAGCAGCACCTGCAGGACAAGATTCCAATTCACAAAGAATTTCTGTCTTTCGATTATAAATTCATAGAATGTAAGAGCTCAAAGAAACCTTCAAATAGGTAACAGGCAATATTAGAGCTAGAGGGGATTTTATAGCTAATTGATAAATTGCCTTTCCTCTATTTCATCCTTCTTCTTAAATTTTCTGTAGCTCTTGACCCTGTCAATGGCCCCCTTACTTCTAGACATTGTCTCCTCCCTTTGGCTTCTGGCATACTATTGTTTCTTGGTTCTGGTCCTGCCTCTATGACTTCTCAGTCATTTTAACTCAGATGTGTATTCAGAGGCTATCTCCATCCTTCCAGTTCTGCCTGGTGCCTCCTTTCCCTTTCTCTCTATAATCTCTCTCATGGTGATGGTGACCTCATTAACTCCTATTGGTGAAGTTATCATCACAGAACAAATGATTTCAAAATCTATATACCTGGCCCTTATCTTGCAGCTGAACAACATTTTTATGTCTTCAACTGTTGGACCTCAGGTCTGTTGGACCTCACTTGGCTGCACTGTAGACTCCTTAAACTTAACATGCTCAAAATTAAATCCATCACTCCCCCAACCCCCAAATCTACTGTTCTTCAAACCTCTTTATTCCCACAGAAAGGGATGTACTTATCCATCCAGTCACTTACACTCAGCCCATGAGAGTCATGCTTGCCCCTTTCTTCTGCCTTTTCTCATCAGGTTACAAATCTCATCAATTCGTCCTCCATAACATTTCTGGCTTCTGGCCCTTTTGTTCTACCCTGTTAATACCCTAGTTTAGGGCCTCATCACCTTTCCTATAGAATACTGTTGGTTAGTCCACAAGCATTTATTTAGCTTTTTCCTATGTGCTAAGCACTTTTATTCTACTAAGGAAAGGCAAAAATGGTCCCCTGCCCTCAGAGCTCATATTCTAATGGGAGAGAAAAAATGTAAGTCATCTAAAAAGAATACAGGTAAGTGTATTTTAGTACACTTTTACCATATTAGATAGATACAGATATACACATACACATAGAGTATATATGCAAGGCATATACAATAAATACATATATACATTTTATATATAAAATAACCTGAAGATAATCTGAGAGTGAATGAGAGACTAGTAAAAATCTCTTCGATTTAATTTAAGCTGTCTTGAAGGAAATCAAAGAAGCTAAGAGGTTGAGATGATGAGGGAGAAAATTCCAGGTACAGCAGATGGTCAGTACAAAGGAATGGAGACAGGAGATGGAGTGTCACGTCTGAGGAATTGTGAGAAGCTGAATACTAGATTAAGTGGAAGTGAGCAAAATGTAAGGAGACTAGATAAGTAGGAAGGGGCCAGAAGTTAGGAAGAGCTTTAAATGCCAGACATGTTTTATGTGATTTTGGTGGCATTAAGAAGGTAGTGGAGGGGATAGCCAGGTGACTGAGTGGATTGAGAGCAAGACCCAGAGTATCTGGATTCAAATCTAGCCTTGGATACTTCCTAGCTGTGTGACCCTGGGAAAGTCTCTTAATCCTTATTTCCCAGCCCTTATCATTTTTATGCTTTAGGACCAAGAAATAGTATTGATTCTAAGATGAAAGGTAAGAGTTTAAAAAAAAAAGAAGACACTGGAGGTCATTAAGTATTGGTTGTATATGTGAAATGATCAGATATATTTTAGAAAGTTTACTTTGATAGCTGAGTGGATGATGGGCTGGAGTAAGGGGAAAATTTGATATAGGGAAATTAGTTAGAGGTTGGGGACCATCAGATATAGTTATGGTTCTGGGAGCAGTTAAAGCCTGAGTTAGGATTTAAAATAAGGTCTTCCTAACTCTATTCAGTGCTCTGTCCATTATACTAAGCTTCATTTTTTAAAAGTTAATTAATTAATTTAGAATATTTTCCCATAGTTACATGACTCATTGTTTTCCTCCCCTCTTTTCTACCCCCTCCCAGAGCTGACAAGCAATTCCACTGGGTTATACATGTATCATTGTTCAAAACCTACTTACATATTATTCATATTTGCATCAGAGTGATTTTTTTAACATCAAAACCTCAATCATGTATACTCATAGAACCACGTGATCGACCATATGTTTTTCTTCTGTGTTTCTACTCCCACAATTTTCTGGATGTGAATAGCTTTCTTTCTCATAAGTCTCTCAGAATTGTCCTGGGTCATTGCATTGCTGCTAGTAGAAAAGTCCATTACATTTGATTGTGCCACAATCTCTGTGTGCAATTTTCTCCTGGTTCTGCTCATTTCACTCTGCATCAATTCCTGGAGGTTGTTCCAGTTCACATGGAATTCCTCCAGTTCATTATTCCTTTCAGCAAATAATATTCCATCACTATCAGATACCACAATTTGTTCAGCCATTCCCCAATTGATGGGCATACCCTCGTTTTCCAATTTTTTGCGACTATAAAGAGCACAGCTATAAATATTTTTGTACAAGTCTTTTTCCTTATTATCTCTCTGGGTTATAAACCCAGCAGTGGTATGGCTAGATCGAAGGTCAGACAGTCTTTTAAAGCCCTTTGGGCATAGTTCCAAATTGCCCTTCAGAATAATTAGACCAATTCACAACTCCATCAGCAGTGCATTAGTGTCCCAATTTTCCCATCCTCTCCAACATTTATCACTTCCCTTTGCTGCCATATTGATCAATCTGGTAGGTGTAAGGTGGTACTTCAGAGTTGTTTTATTTTGCATTTCTCTAGTCAAGAGGGATTTAGAACGCTTTTTTCATGTGCTTATTGATAGTTTTGATTTCTTCCTGTGGAAACTGCCTATTCATATCCCTTGACCATTTGTCATTTGGGTAATGGCTTGATTTTTTTGTAAATTTGACTTAGTTCTTGATATGTTTGGGAAATTAAACTTTTGTCAGAGTTTTGTTATGAATTTTCCCCCAGTTTATTGCTTTCCTTCTAATTTTGGTTGCATTGGTTCTATTTGTACAAAACCTTTTTAATTTGATATAACCAAAATCATTCATTTTACATTTTGTAATGTTCTCTATCTACACCAAGCTCTTCACTAAGAAGTTTATTGAATTGAAGCAAGTTATCTATCCTTACCCCTTCATTTATTAAATGTTAGGACAGGTTCTGAGAGATTGTTAGTGGCACTGAACTCAGGCCTCATGATTATGACACAGAACATCACAGTTAAAGTTTTGGACTGGGATAGAAAGGAATACAAATCCGTTTCTGTGTCTGTCTCAATTTCTCTGTGTGACCATGCCTTTTGGTTCTGTTTCTCCCTTTGTAAGATGAGATGAATTTCAACCAGATGATCAGCAAAGTCTCCTATAACTCTAATGTTAGGCATTGATTTTTATTTGTAAGGGGAGACTATGATTAAATTAAAATTCTGATGCCCTGTGGGAAATGGTATCAGCAATGCTATTTCATGATGATGCTATCCAGAAGTTTTAGTTTTAACTAAAAGCCATAGAAAAAGTATGGCATATTATAAGAGGGTCTACATGATAATAGTAGAAAGGGCTCTGAACTTGGTTCAGAAAATCTGGATTCAAATCCTGGCATTTTCTCTTACTCTCTTACTATGGGCAAGTCACTTCAACCTTTCTATACCTCAATTTCTTTATCTGTAAAATGAAAGGGTTGGAATAAATGACTGTCAAGATCTCTTTTGCCTCTAAATCTATGATCCTTTAATAATGAGGATGAAAATTTTTTAATCAATTTGGACATAGATAATTACTTCAATATCTGTTCTCTGTCAACTAACAGTGGATAGTGTGTTGGGCTTGGAGTCAGAAAGACATAAATTCATATCCTGCTTCAGTCACTCAGCTGTGTAATTCTGGACATATAACATAACCTTCCTCCACCTCACCTGTAAAATAGGGATAATTTTTCACAGGGTTGTTATAAGGATCAAATGAGGTTATGTAGAAGAGAAGAAACCAGCTACCCAGCTACCTAAGGAGGGGCAAAACAGAGCAATTCAAAGCTTCTTTGCAATCAGAATGGGACTGGATTCATGAGTATCTACTATACTTCTAACCTGGGAGATGAAGGGAGGGAGGAAGGAAGGAATGAAGGAAGGGAGAGAGGGAGGTTGGGAAGAAGGAAAGAAAGATAAAGATTTTTTCTTAACATGGGAAACCTTTGAGGACATTTTGAAAGGAGGAAACAGTTTAAGAGGGGTGAAGTGATTTTTA
The DNA here is from genome assembly GCF_016433145.1 of Gracilinanus agilis. Classification (NCBI taxonomy): domain Eukaryota; kingdom Metazoa; phylum Chordata; class Mammalia; order Didelphimorphia; family Didelphidae; genus Gracilinanus; species Gracilinanus agilis. Next base: position 388,133,351 of record NC_058131.1, on the reverse strand, counting down.
TACGATTATACAATTTAAACAAATTATACAATGATTTTTAGTGGAGTTAAAAAGAAAAAACCTGAATCTCTTAGCTCCCAGCCCAGATGGGAAGCTCAACTTGGATTTGAATCTCATTTCAGACTCTAACCAGCTGTGTGACCCTGGGCATGTGTTTCCTCATCTGTAAAATGGGGTAATAAAAGCTTTTATCTCACAGGGTTATTAGGATCATGAAAGTTAATGTATGTGTAGCACTTGGAGAACTTACATATAAATGTGAGTTATTCTTTTTTTTTAAATTATGTTTCTTATAGAATTAGACTTTCTTGATGATAAGTCTTACCCTCTGATGGATTCTGTTCCATGTTGCAACAATTTTAACTGAGGGACTCATTTCTTCATGTTTTGAGACTAAATCATTCCTAGTTTTTCCCTTGAGCAGTGAGACAAGAACAGTGGATTAAGCACTGGATCTAGAATCAGGAATACCCAAGTTTGAATCCGACTTCAGATATTTATTTGTTGTGTGACCTTGGGCAAGTCCCTTAACTGTTATGTGCCTTCATTTCCTCATTGGTAAAATGGATATAGTAATAGCACCTACCTCCCAAAGTTGATGTATGTATAAAATAATATATTTACAAAGCACTTTGCAAACCTTTAAGTGATATATAAATGATTGTTATTAGCAGTATTAGTACTCTTATGGCTCCTTGGGATCAAATAAAACGAAATTAATTCTTCATCCACACAAAAACTCTAAAGATATTCAAATACAGAGACAAAAATCCCCCTATTTTTTTTTCCTTTTTGGGCTAAATCATTCTTTCAAATGATCATCAAATGGTTTGGTTTCTATTCCTTTCTCCCTACTGGTCAACCCAATCTGGAAACTTTTTGGATTATTGTCCCTTCAAAATTATGGTACCCAGAACATGATACAGTGTTCCATATAGGTCAAAGGGCAGTGGACAATAGGGCCATCACCCCCTTAGATCTGTCCTTTTTCCTGTTTGTTATGTGACTCTTTCATTGGCTTTCCCAAGGAGAGCTCCACAAATGTTATCATAGCCATTGTAGAGCTTAGAATAAAACAGTAGAAATGATTTCTGGCCAAAAGGTACAGGCTCTAAGATCCTCTGAAATCCTCTGTGGTTTAAGCCTAGTGCATAAGAAGAAAGGCTTATTTGGTTCTGATCAAAGGAGGCTTGGGGGCGGTTAAAAAAGGAATTAGAGAAAATTAGGACACCATCAAGTCATATTTATCTTTGACCCATGAATATGGAAAAGTAAGGGGAAACAGAGTAAAGACAGGCAAATGGAGGTGAGACGGTGAGACCAGAAATAGCCATGAAGCCCAAAGCAGAAATAAGGGTGAAGGGACGGTATTAATAATTGTTCACAAATTTACAACATTTTGTGTTTTATAAAGCATAAAAACATTTTCTGTTTTTCTCCTATATATAAGAGGTTTTTCTATATTTAAGAGGTAGCTGTGTGGCACAGTGGATACAAGGCTGGGCCTGGAGTCAAGAAGACTTAGGTTCAAAACTGGCCTCAAACACTTACTAGCTGTGTGGTCCTGGGCAAGTAACTTCCACTGGTTATGATTTTTTCAATTGCTTATAATAGTATAAATATAAATATATATATATATATATATACATATATATATATATATATATATACACGCACATATATATAATAGTACCTTTCCCCTAATGTTGTTATGAGTCCAAAGGAGACAGCCATCTCCCAAATAATAAATGGACAAAAGATATAAACAGACAATTTTCAGGTGAAGACCAAAGTCATATATACATATGAAAAAATGCTCTAACTCACTACTGATTAGAGAAATGCAAACCAATACAATTCTGAGATATCTCATACCTATCAGATTGACTAAAACTACTAAAGGGGAAAATGACAATTGTTCAAAGGGATGCCAAAAAATGGGGACAGTAATACATTGTTGGTAGAGTTGTGTACTGACGCAACTATTGTAGAGAGCAATTTGGAATAATACCCAGAGTTAAAACTGTATATACTTAGACCCAGCAAGGTCTGTTTCCAAAGGAGATCAGGGAAAAAGGGAAAGAACCTATATGTTTCAAAATATTTATAGCAGTTCTGCTTTTTTAATTTAATTTTTATTTTTTAGAAAAATTTTCCATGGTTACATGATTCATGTTTTTACTTTCCCCTTCATCCCCCGCCCCCCATAGCCAGTGACATTTTCCACTGGTTTTAACCTGTCATCTATCAAAACCTATTTCCATATTATTGATAGTTGCATTGGTGTGGTCATTTAGTGTCTACATCCCCAATCATGTCCGCATCAACCCATGTGTTCAAGCAGTTGTTTTTTCTTCTGTGTTTCCACTCCTGTAGTTCTTCCTCTGAATGTGGATAGCGTTCTTTTCCATAAATCCCTCAGAATTGTCCTGGGTCATTGCATTGCTATAGCAGCTCTTCTTGGTGGAAAAGAACTGGAAGTTGATGGGATGTCCATCAATTGGGGAATGGCTAAACAAATTGTGGTATATGATTGTGATGGAATACTACTGTGCCACAAGAAATGATGTGCAAGCTAATTTAAAAAACCTCAGAAAGAACTACATGGGATAACGAACAGTGAAATGAGTAGAATCAAGAGAAAAATATACAGAGCTACAGAATTAATACTTGAAGGATAACTTGTGAATGAACTGAAAAATGTAAACATAAAGACATAATTTATATGTACATATCTGTTTCCCAGACGATGCCTTCTATGATATGGAGAGAGGGAGATTTGCTATTAGTTTAAAGAAAAAGAAGAGAGAAGTCAAAGGACATAATATTTGTAAAGTGCTCACAGTGTATGGCACATAGTAGGCACTTAATAAATGCTTCTCTCCTTCTTTCCTGACTTTCAGATAGAAGGCCATAAATCAGGGATCTGTAATTTCATGAAATGGGCATTTCTTCCACTAATGGAAACTTTGGTATCATTGATATCTGAGCAGATAGCTTTCTTGACTAAAAAAAATTATCCCTTAGGATCCAGTCCTCTAAAGATGATCCTTCCTTCACTTAATTAGGCTGATCCTTACCCAGAAGACCTAGACCATTACCAGGTCTGTTCTCAAAGTGTTTCCACATTGATAGGAGCTACCAAGGTTTGTACTCTAACACCAAAGCCTTTGAGACCCTGGAATTGCTTTCATGATATTGAAGAAGCATATAAATTAAAGAAATTTATAAAAATATTATCATCCTCCTAGACCTACATGAAATTATAAAGAGTAAAATGAGCAGAACCAAAAGAACATTATATATAGCAACAGAAATATTGTTTGAAAATTAACTTGTATATGCCCACCTCAAGAGACAGAAATGATAAATAGAAACAAGCAAGACATAGTTTTATATACATATCTTTTTTTGTTAAATGATGCTTTCTTTAGCATGGGGAGGAGAGGGACGGTGGGCAGTACCCAGGAATTTTAATGAAACAAATAAATAATGTTTATTATTATTATTATTTTTTAAACCCTTATTTTCTGTCTTGGAATCAACACTATGTATTGGTTCTAAGACAGAAGAGCAGTAAGGACTAGGCAATGGTGGTTAAGTGACTTGCCCAGGGTCATATAGCTAGGAAGTATCTGAGGCCAGATTTGAACCTAGGACCTCGCATCTCTGGGCCTGATTCTCAATCCACTGAACCACCTAGCTGCCCCCAATAAATAATGTTTTAAAAAAATTTTTAATGAAAGGTAATAGATTCTTTGAAAGGTGAAATAGCTTCCCCATAATCAAACAGTTAGTATATATTGGAACCTGGATTTAAACCTAGGTTTTCTGACTGTCCAATACTCATTTCTACTGGTTTAACTTCCCCTGGCCTTGGGTTTCCCTGATGTCAAATGAAGGGGGTGGGAGGCAGTGTGCTATAAGAAGAAAAACACTGTATTGAAAATCAGGAAATCTGAGATCTTATCCTGACCTCATGACTAAAAAGCTATTGGACCTCAAAGACAGTATAGTAAAGTGTGTTCGATTTTAAAGCATGAGGATCTGGATTCAAAACCTAACTCTATAATTTATGGGTTTTTTGACCTTGGAAAAGCCATTTGACCCATATGAGCCACAGCATACTTATTGGTAAAATTGAGGGGAGGGATTAGATTAAATGATGTCTTAAGGTTCTTTCTGACGTTTAAATCTCTTGATCCTGTGTCGCTTTCTCTCTCTGGACCTCAGTCCCATCTTCTGTAAAATGAAAGGAATTGGAATAGTTTCTTCTATCTCTAAAAGTCAATGATTCTAAGACTAAATTTATAAGGTCTTTCCAGCTCTATGACTGTGACTCTGATTTCTTCTGCTTGGCCTCTGGCCTCAGCGTGGGAAGCCAGTGATGGAGAACAAATGAGATAGTATCATTAAAGCCTGGTAGAAAGCACTCAGGCTGAGAAGGGGAACTGAGGTGGAGAATGAGGCCCAGCCTTTAGGGAGAAATGTGTACCAGAGTGATGAATGCCTGCAATGAATTGCCTACGTTCATGATTAGGGGCAGGAGCAGGGCAACTGCTTTGTATCCTGAGGAGTTGATGGTGAGGAAAGGTGGGGGAAGTGACTGGGAGAATGACGTCAGCCTGCTGGAGATGCCAAAGCCTGAACTTTCTGTTTACTTTGGACAGGCCATCCATGCCACCTCATCTCCTGCTGGGAGATCAGATGAAGCGGCTATTGCTGCTTGATGGAAATTAAATGCATAGTTAGTGCATTTCATTTAGGTTCATTTCATTTCTGGACTGGCTGGCCTATTTCTGAGGGCATTTGCAGGGGAGATAGGCAGGCTCTGACCTCTTATAAACTGTGGGAGCAGCTCCTCACCAGATCTCAGCCTGTCCATCCTGTCTGAGGTCCTGGAAGAGCGAAGAGCCTCTAGGAGCGAACTGTGGACCTCTGGGCAAGGCAGCTCTGAGGACTGTTTGCTGTGGTGCAAAATCCTGAGGTCTTTTAGATCCAGTTCTGACTGGGAGAAAAGTCATGGATTCTGGTAATTGCCTCTTATAGGGGCTCCCTGGCTCTCACCCTTCCCAGGCCTGTCCTTCTGTCCATAGCCCTAGACTTAATTTCCTCACTGCTTTCATTATTAGGTCCTGGATCTGCAGAATTTTAGGGGATGAAATAATTTTCTCCAAAGGGGCTGGTGTTCTCCCACCAATAATAGTTCACATTTCAGTAGTAGGTTATGTATGACTTATGTGTGATTTATATAGTGCTTCCCTCCCAAGAGCCCTATGAAGAAAGCAGTATACCCCATTTTAGAGTTAAGAAAATCAAGGCTATCAAGTGACTTAGTTCCAACTAATTATCTTAATCTGTCCCATCGTTTTTCCTATCTCATACTATTCTTCAACATAAACTTTCTACTTATCATTTGACTTGGGACCTCATTGTTTTCTGTTTTGTTTTTGTTTTATACATTCAGTTTCATTACTGTATCTTACATTGCAAACATTTATACACCCTTCAGCTTCCTGAGAGGTCTCTTTTAAGAGAGTAAAAATCATTAAGTGAAATTGATTAAATAGTGACCTTGTAAAACCAATGCAATCCATATTAGAAAGGAATTAACAAATTGGGAAAAAAATTTATAACAAAAAACTCTGACAAAGGTCTAATTACTCAAATATATAAGGAGCTAAATCAAAAATCAAGCCATTCCCCAGTTGATAAATGGGCAAGGGACATGAATAGGCAATTTTCAGATAAAGAAATCAAAGCTATCAATGTGTTCTAAATCTCTTATAATTAGAGAAATGCAAATCAAAACAACTCTGAGAGGTACCACCTCACACCTTGCAGATTGGCTAACATGAAGCAAAGGAAAGTAATGAATGCTGGAGGGGATGTGGCAAAATTGGGACATTAATGCATTGCTGGTGGAGTTGTGAATTGATCCAACCATTCTAGATGACAATTTGGAACTATGTCCAAAGGGTGCTTAAAAGATTGCCTGCCCTTTGATCTAGCCATACCACTGCTGGGTTTATACCCCAAAGAGATCATAAGGAAAAAGACTTGCACAAAAAATATTTATAGTCGTGTTCTTTGTGGTGCAAAAAATTGGAAAATGAGGGGATGCCCTTTGATTGGGGAATGGCTGAACAAATTGTGGTATATGCTAGTGATGGAATACTATTGTGCTAAAAGGAATAATAAACTGGAGGAATTTCATGTGAACTGGAATGACCTCCAGGAATTGATACAGAGTTAAAGGAGCAGATTTAGGAGAACATTGTACAGAGACTGATACACTGTGGTAAAATAGAATGTAATGGACTTCTGTATTAGCAGCAATGCAATGACCCAGGACAATTCTGAGGGACTTATGGAAAAGAATGTTACCCACATTCAGAGGAAGAACTGTAGGAGTGGAAACACAAAAGAAAAATAACTGCTTGAACACACGGGTTGATGCAGACATGATTGGGGATGCAGACTCTAAATGATCACTCTAGTGCAAATATTAATAATATCGAAATGGGTCTTGATCAATGACACATGTAAAACCCAGTGGAAACATGCATTGGCTATGGGGTGGGGGAGGGGGGGAGGGGAGAGAAAAAACATGAATCCTGTAACCATGGAAAAATTTTCTAGAATAAACAAACAAATAAATAAATAATTGCTGACTTTGTCTTATTGCAACATTCAGCTCTATAGCACCCTTCTACCTCTCTATTTACAAACACAGATTTTCTCATCCTCCAACTCCACTAACCCATTGAGGGAAAAAAAAAGCACATTTCTTGTAACATATACATCAGCAGTCGGCAACTTATGACTCTCGAGCCATATCTGGCTCTTTTGAGGGCCAGATATGGCTCTTTCTGCAGGAGCCATAAAGCCATTTTTTTTTTTCAGGCGCTGTTACAGGAGCGCGCACTGTGAGCACTGTACGGCTCTCACGAAATTACATTTTAAAAAATGTGGCGGTTTTGGCTCTCACGGCCAAAAAGGTTGCCGATCCCTGATATGCATAGTCAAGAAAAACAAATTCTGCACTCCAAAAACATTACTTCTCTGTAATGAAAAGTATGCTTCATCTTCAGACCTCTGCAATTGTGAATGGTCATTGTATTCATTATAGTTCTCACAGTTTACAGAGTTATTTTTAGTGTTGTTATAGAAATTCTTCTCTCTGTTCTGTTCATTTCAGTTTTTTCTGTTTCTGCTCACTTCACTCTGCATCAATTCATATAATTCTTTTTTGTTTTAAATAAGTTTTATTGAGCAGAAGAAAAGGCATATGGATTGATCACATGGTTCGATGGTTATATGATTGGGGTTTTGGCTTTAAAAGATCACTCTATTGCAAATATGAATAACATGGAAATAAGTTTTGAACATGTTATACATGTATAACCCAGTGGAATTACTTGTCAGCTCTGGGAGAGGAGAGAGAAGAGGGGTGGGAAAGATCATGACTCATGTAACTATGGAAAAATATAAATAAATGGTTATGGAATTTTACCATTCCAAAATAAACAATAAATACATTTTATTAGTATTTTCTGTTTTTTTAAAAAATATCATCCTAGTACCCCATTTAGCCTTCTCCCTCAACCTCACCCTTCTCGAGAGTGCTGTCTCATATGCCAGGTAGTATTTCTTTTGGAGAGCATACCAGATTGATACATTGAAAAAAAAAGTCTAAAAACTTGGAAATCTGTAACATGTGGGGAACTCCTGCCTCCACAGAGGAGTTGGATATGTCTTCTCATATCTCTTCATTTGAATCCCAGTTGATATTTTAAATTTTTTAACATTTACTTTTGATTTGGGGGGGGGGTAGTGTATTGGTCTTTCTATTTGCATTGCTGTAGTTACTGTGTAGGGAGAGAGGACCAGGTCTGAGACTCATATTCCTGAGTTCAAATCTGGCCTCAGACATTTAATAGCTGTGTGACCCTGAGCAAGTCAGTTGACTTCAGTTTCATCATCTCTATAAAATAAGCTAGGAAATGAGTTAGTAAAATGAGAAGGAGATGGCAAACCACTCCAGTATCTTTGCCAAGAAAATCCCAAATAGGGTCATGAAGAATGACATAGGACTAAAAATCAGTTGAACAAAGTTACCAGGTACATTGATTTCTTGGATCTGCTAACTTCATTCTGCATAAGCTCATTTAGATCTTTCAATGTTTCATATAGTTATCACATACATTATTTCTTACAGCATAGTAATATTGCCATTACATTCATTTACTGCAATTATTTAACCATTTCCTGATTAATGGGCATCTACTTTGGCTTGGTTTTTTAATTTATTCATTCACTCACTCATTTACTTATTTATTTGTTTGTTTGTTTATTTGTTTATTTAGCTAAAACACTTCCCTTCCCTCTTGGAATCAATACTGTGCTGCCCCCACACCCATCTACTTTGTTTTTAATCCTTAGCAACTACAAAAACTTTTGCTATAAATATTTTGGAGTATTTGGGGAATTTTTTTAATCTATGACTTTCTTTGGATATAAGATTAGTTATGGGAGGGGACAGCTGAGTGGCTCAGTGGATTGAGAGTCAGGCCTAGAGACAGGAGGTCCTAAGTTCAAATCTGGCCTCAGACCACTTCCTAGCTGTGTGACCCTGCGCAAGTCACTTAACCCCCACTGCCTAGCCCTTACCACTCTTCTGCCTTGGAACCAATACATAGTATTGATTCCATGATGGAAGGTAAGAGTTTAAAAAAAAGATTAGTTATGGGACCTCTGGTTTCGAGGATATGGACATTTTAGTCATTTTATTTGCATAATTCCAAATTGAATAACTGTACCACTTCAGAGTTCCACCAACAATGTAATAATGTGTCTATCTTTTCTCCAATCTGATAACATTGACTATTGCTATTTTGATCATTTTTTGCCAATTTTTAGTGTGAGGTGAAACTTTTTTGATTTGTATTCCTCTTAGTATTAGTGATTTGGAACTTTTTCATGTAGCTGTGAATACTCTGTAGTTCTTTTGAGAACTATTTGTTCTTCTTGAAATCCTTTATATTTTCAGACTTTTCCCCCTCTAATTTTCCTTCCCTTTCACCTCCCAACTCACCCCCTCCAATTCTTATTATGATTTTCTTGGGGATTGGATCTCAAGGTGTCCCTATCTTCTCCCATACTGAGAAATTCATCACTCACCTGTCTAGGTCTGTACCTCAAATGACTTTTGGGTGGTCAGAATTGGCCAAACTTGGATGCTTAGTTCTTTCCCTCAGGCTTGTGCCTCCAGTGCTACCCCGCGTCCCTTCACTCCCCCCAAGATTACAGGTGTGTTCTTTCCTTGTGATTTGTTCAGCTCCCTCTTTTAATCAGTTCTCTGGCTCAGTAATAATAGTTCAGAGCCTACTTTTCCTGACATTAATAGTTCAGAGCTTTGCAGAACTAATGATTCTGGGTTGTGACCTCCAACAGATTTTTGCTTTTAAAGTCTTTGGCCAAACTGGCTGTCAAAGCTTGAATAGACTTCTGCAATCTGGAACTGGGTTTCCATGGCACTGGAAAGAAGAGAAGAAATGGGTGCATTGATGGGTTTGATAAAAGCCTGTTTTGTGTCTTTGGGTTTGTTAATACAGCCCTACTGCCAATAGAATGGGAGGTAAGAAAGGGGTGCTAAGTGAGCTAAGTGTTAGTTGAATGTATTCCTGAAAAATTTTTAAACCTTCTTTTGGATTCTAGATGTCCTACATCAGAGAGAAAGCTGCTGTTTTATCTTGGGTGCATAAATTTCTGTTTTGAACAAGTGTGAGAGGTCATAGAGATCAGAGAAAATGTTTAGTACACCATCTTGTTGCTTATATGACCTAGAACCAGTTCATGTAATTCTTTCTGTGTCATTTTGAAATCATATATTTCCTCACTTCTTCTAGAACAAAAGTATTCTGTTACATTTATAGACCACAACTAATTTAGCCATTCTTAGTTGTTAGACATCTTCATAGTTTCTGGTTTTTTGTCACCACAATAAGAATTGCTATGAATATTTTTGTATAAGTCTTCCTCAGAAGTCCCAATGTTCTCCCCACCTGTTTGTATCATATTCATCCTTCAAGACCATGTTGAAATCCTGCCTTTTCCAGGAAGCCTTTCCTGACTACCCCAATATGTCTGATTTGCTAATGAGCACTTAGAAGTAATATTGCTCATTTGGCATTTATTATTTATTAGTTTGTACCTTTTTCATGTTTGTATATATTATAATTCCTTGAGGTCAGGAACTATGTCTTATTCATCTCTATGTCCAGTGTAGTACTTAGATCACCAGTTCGTAAAAGGAGTCCTAGATTTTGAGTGAGAGAAACTAGATTTTAGTGCTGGCTCAGCCACGTACTATACAACCTTGAATAAGCCATTTCTTCTCCAAGTGTCTCAGTTCCCCTATCTATAAATAGTGATAACCATACTTATATTATCAATCTTGTAATACTATTGTAAAAGTCAAATTAAATTATGGATGCAGAGTTTGTTATATCCAGTAACATAAATGAGACATTTCTATTCTATTGTTATAGGCATTCAACAAATTTTTTTTGGTTAAAAGAATAAAATTTAATTCTTTAGTCCTGATCAAAGTAAAGAAGTATGAGCACTAACTTATAATCTCTGCAAAGTGTTTTCACCTGGAGAGACCAGATTATCATAAGATCATAGATTTAGAGATGGGAAGAATCTTAGAAGTCAAGTTAAACCCCATCTCAAAGTCACAGAGAGGTTAAACAACTTGCTTGGGATTATTTAGCAAGTAAACATAGTAGGCAGGATTTGAATCCAGTTCATCTTGACTCCAAATCCAGTGCTCTATACAATATATTCATGCTTCTACCCTTTTAATAAGTCATTAGAGATACAAGAGAATTTAGAAGAAATCATCTGCTTCAATTCCCTAAGTTTGTAGAAGAGGAAGTCATTATAGAGAAAGGAAGGAATTGCTCAGGATCTCATAATGAATAAATTATGGTTGCAAGGGCTAGAGCCCAGTTTTCTTTATGGTAGGATGACTATAGGAGTAATGGTTCTGAAGGTAAGATAACCGAAGTTCAAATTCTGCTTCTGATAATAATTGTGACCATAGGCACAGTGACTTTTCCTTTCTCTGCATCAGTTTCTTCCCCTGTAAAATGGGAATGATAATATCTGTAATAGTACCTCAAGGTTGTTGTGAGGCATTAATAAGACAAGATATGTTGGTTTTTTGTTTTTGTTTTTCTGTCCATTAATAAAAGAGTAGATAAATGTCAGTTTTAATGTATTTATCACATTTATGGGGAAGGTAGGGGCTGAAACCCTTTGATAAAAGATCCAGGGAAGGATTTGCTGTCTTGAAGCATAGCTGTCCTCAAATAAAGTGAGAAGAGGCTTTCAGCCTTTGGGAGTATCCGCTACAAAGCCTTAGCACTTCTAATATTTACTTAAACTGGTAAATATCCCATGGTACATACACCATCTTTTAAGGTCTGTGACCAGACAATTTATCACAACTGGGCACAGCTTTTCCAAATTCAGGCACCATCTGATCCTAAGATCAATATGAACTTGACCTTTTTTTCCTAATATTTTTCACTGGTGCACTCTATAAAAATATTGTGTTGCGAAGAGGTGTCTTAGGAAGAATCCAGCCCAGAGGATCCCAAGTCACTTTCTACCTCAGAATTTTGGTTTATTCATATTTAAAGTCTAGTTGAAAGATTGTTTGGTGACTCAGTAAATAGAGAGCTGAGCCTCAAATGGCTGGGGTTTGAATCTGGTCTCAGATCCCTCCTAGCTGTGTGACCTGGGGAAGTTACTTAACTCCAGCTGCCAAGCCTTTACCATTCTTCTACTTTGGAGCCAATAATAAGTATCAATCAATAAGACGGAAGATAAGGGGTTTTTTAAAATAAAAGTAAAAAATAGAATCAAATTGACCCATATTTCTCAAGTTCCTACTATGTGAAAAGCAGTATGCTAAGCCCTGGGATACAAATAAAGGAAAAAAAAATCTTTGTTCTCAAGAAGTACACTGTATAATGGTGGAGTTAATATGAAAACAGTAAACAAACAAGATATAGATAAACATATATATGAGATAAATTGTAGATGATCATTGAAGGCAATAGAAGTAACTGGAATTAGGAAGAACTTCTTGGGGAAACTGGGATTTTGACATGGACTTGAAGGAAACCAAGAAGCCCAAGGAGGCAAAGGAAGTATGTTTGTTTCCTATGGAACAGGCATTTCAGAGTGCACAAAGGAAGGGGATGGCATTAGGAGTAGGTACATTGCAGGGTTGGTTAAGGGGGTTGAAAAAGAGGTAGAGTAGGAAATGGGGTATAGATGACAATCTATGGTTCTGAGTCACAGGAGTGAAGAGAGTATAGCTGGATAGGAGTTTGTTAATCATTGAAAAATATCCTTCAACCTGAGCGCAGAGTCATTTCAGGGTATTTGGCAGCACAGGTCTGGGAATGGCATTTCTTCCCTTCCTCCAAAGATAGGTGCACTCAATGAAGTGTTCCTAAGATTACTAGAGCTGGAATCAGAAGACTTGAGCTAAAATCCCAGCTCTGTTATTTACTCTCTATGTGGTCTTAGGCAAGCTGCTGAAGTGCTTTTGACCTCAGTTTTCACAGCTCTCAAAGGATGGGGTTGAACCAGTTTCTAAGGTCTAAATCATCAGATCCTAGGTGACTGCTTGCACAATTTATTGATCTGTCTTCAGGAAAATGTTTTGTAAATATCAAAACATTAATAACATGTTAATTATTATTCCAGAAGGTGTTTTTCATAAGGGTCTGCCTTGGAGTTCAATACCATTGCCTGCATCTCCCTTGGATCTCTCTACTTTACCCCACTTATGGTGAAATATAAGACAAGAATTTGGCATAGGAAACTGTAAAAGATGGTTTATTAAGAGGCAATATTATGGTCCTTTTTATTCTAATACTGTATTATGAAAATGGCAGAGTGGAATTCCTGCAGGATACAGGGTCAAGCCTCACCCAGGGGATTCCCCCCCCCCCCCCCCGGAGAACTCTGGGTGAGGCTTGACCCTGTATCCTGCAGGAATTCCACCCTGTCATTTTCATAATACACTACCTGACTTGCAGGATCCTCTCAATTGTCTAACTAAAGGTGCCAGGGTTATACCATACCTATATATCTCTTTAGTTTTTGTTTTTTACCTTTCTTTGAAAACAGAGAACTCAGGCAATTTAGAAGGCTATTTCTGGAATATCAAGCCAACTTTTATATTCATTTATTGGGGATGCTTATCCACTAGCCATGAAATGGCCACATCGTAGAAATCATTAGATCTTGAGATATCATAAGATTGAAACAGAAATTTTCAAGATATTACCCAGTTTGTTTTCTTGCTTTCATGTAACTATATACTTACACTGGACCCAGAAAGTATACTTACTCTGCTGGGAATCAAAGTCTTTGGATTTTAGTTCTGGCACTGTCACTAACTTGCCATAAAACCTAGGCAAGTCATTTACTTCCCCAAACCCCTCAGTTCTCCCTGTCTTTTAAATGAAGGAGTTGGACTAGAAGACTTCCCTTCTAACTCTAAAATGAATACTCTATGAATATGTTAGTTACTGTCATTTCTCATAACCAACTTCTACCCTACAAACTTTCCGGTAAATGGATCTCCACAAAGGAAATCTGTTCTCCCAAAGCATTGTATGTGCAACTTGTATCTTCTGTCCTAAAGTGCAAGGCTGTGAGCCAAAGAAGAGACACAATTGCAAGATGAAGAAAAGATACATCACCAAATATGACAGGGCAGAAGTTTCTCCAGAAAAATCTTTCTCTTCAGAGCTCTTTGCATTGCTACAGAGGGGCATTCATCTCTTCTCGCTATGCCTGCTTCCTTGGCAATTTCACTCATTCCAATTATTGCTCTTATCACCTCTTGGGTAAAGACCATCAGACTTAAATCATCGACCCTGACCTTTACTCTCAGGCTCCAGATCCTCATCTCCAATTGCCTTCAGTAGATATCCAGCCACCTGTTCTGCTGGTACCTCAAACTCAACATGTCTCAAATTGAGTTTCTTATCTTTCTGCCTATTCAGCCTAACCCTGCCTCTCTTCCTGAATTTATTGTCTTTGTCAGAGCTTTTATTCACTCTGTCACCAGCACTGGAATTTTTAGATTTTTGTGATTCTTCCTTCTGTTTCACCTCTCCTAGCCAAATAGATACCAATTCCAGATGACTCTATCTCTATACTAAACCTTGAATCTTGGACTTCTTGCGACCCTGCACTTAGTACTGTGTTACAAGTTATCATTACCTCTATCCTAATCATTGCCATGGGCTTCTAATAAGTCTTCCTACATCTGTTCTTTCGGCAACTAACTTAATCCTTCTGCCATCATTGCACAGATTTGGTTTTGTCACTCCATTGCTACAAACCCTTCAGTGTCTTCCTATTTCCTACCTAGTAAAGTTTATGATATTATAGATCTAGTGCTGGAAGGGACCTTAGAGGCCATCTTGCCCAGCACTCTTTATTTTATAGATGAGAAACCTGAGGCCCAGAAATTAAGTGATTTGACCAAGACTTCAGTGACACTAAGTTCACAGTAGTGATTTAAGTTCAAGTCCTGTGAGTCAAAATCCAACATCTTTCCTTTGCCTTAAAAGAGTTTAAACATCTTTGATTGGGAATAAGGATATAGGATCATCTCGCTCTAGCCTTCATCCTATTCTATTGCATATCCTACACTTCAGCTAAACTAGAATTCCCAGACCAGACATCCTGAATCCTATCTATTTTTGGTGCTTTTGCACATGCCCTTTTTTCACCTGTTGAAAATCTTCTAGTTCCCAGGTCCCATCTCAAAAAAACATCTCTTTCAAGAAGACTTCCCTTAAGTCAGAAATGATCGATCCTCAATAGAAAAATTGCATATCTGTCAATTTTGGAGATTTAAAATAAAATGACCATATATTACTTTGCCTTAGTTATTTATACATATTTCACATTACCTAACAAGACTCTGCTTTTTGACAGCAATAACTGTGTCTTCATATGTGAATCTCCTTATGAATCTAGCCTATATGTGAATCTAGCCTATATGTGAATCTAGCCTTTATCTTAGCATTATATACACAGTAGACATTTAACAAAATCTCATTGACTTTGAAAATATTTCAGTCATTAGACTGAGAGAGTTCCTTCATAACTTCCTGATAATTGAAAGCCTTGAGCTTCATGTTGAAAAGGAATTGTGTAGGATTTTTATGGCAGAAACATTAATTGAATCAATCAATCAAATCAATTAATCAGCAAGTAGCACTGTGCTAGCATTGGAGATACAATTGAATTGGCTTCAATTAGTGTTGCATGGTACTTTTTTTTCTCCACCAGCTATGATCTTGAGATTTTTCAGAAACTGGACATCAGAATCCTCTGTCCTCAAAAGATCAGGATGATGGACAATATTTTTGTTGCCATTAGAAATGTTGCCCTGTCTAAATCTTGACTCCCCTCTCTAGCTTGCCAATAGGTCCTCTGCTATGCCCCAGTTCAAGCAGCCCCTGACTCATTCCCAACAGTGTAACACTCCTAATTTGTTTTCACTTACAGCCACTTGGGTCTAAAATAAGGATCAGATGTGGGTTTAGTTAGGGGAAGAAGAGAAAATGAGGACCTTTGTGTACCCACTATTCCTATAATAATAGGTCACATTTTCATAGAAGTTTAAAAATTGCTTTCTTCACACTAGCACAGAGGAGGAGTTAGTGTAATAGGTTGTTCCCATCTTGTAAGTAAGGAAACTGAAGACCATGAAAGATAAAATGATTCCGTTTTTATTAGACCTGATATTCAATATTATGCCAAAGGACATTGAATTTGGAATCAGAGGATCTAGGATCAAATGCTGTCTCTATCATTTACTGTTTGTATGACTTAGTGTAGTCACTATCTCCCTGAGCCTCATTTTTCTCATCTGTAAAATGAGGAGCTTAGACTTAGTGATCTCTAAGCCCTCTTCTAGCTTTTGATCAGAGATCAAAGACTATCAAATCCAATCCTCTTATTTTAAAGATAGAAAACTGAGGCCCAATGAAGTTGTTATTCATTCAGGGTTGCTCATCTCCTGATAGTGTCCAAAGCAGTATTTGAACTAAGGTCTTCCTGATTTGAACCAAATGCCCCATCCACTATCACATGCTATCACTCAAATACAAATGAAGTCTAAGACTCTGCTACACTAAGGAGGGCTTCTGAGGGGTAGTGAAGAAAATAGGCACAGAAGTTAGCAAAAAAACAACAACTAGGAACCAAATGAGTGTCTATCAGTTGGCTAAACGGATGTTAATATATTATGCCACTGGAAGTGATGAGTATGAGAAATTAAGAAAAATTTGGGAAAAATTTATAATAATTAATGTAGATTGAAATATTGGGATTCAGAGAATAGTGTGCACATTATTAATATAATATATTGATATAATATATAAATAATAAATATAAACACATATTATATGTATGTAGTAAAAGGGAGAATTTTAATTATAATGACTAATTTCAATCCCAGAGAACAGATGAAAAAGCATGCCTTTTTTGGGATCAATGGGTGTAGAATGCTGAATATATCATCAGATGGGGTCTTTATATTACTTGCTCTTGCTTATTATTTTTCTTTGTTACAAGGGAGGATTCAATTATGGAAGTTTATCTAGAAATTATAGTGGGGTCAAAAGGTACCAATTAAACATTTATACTAAACAAAAAAGGGTATGGAATTGGGAGACAGACCTCACAAGATTTGCATGGCCCCAGGAGAGCCATAGTATCTGTTCCTGCAACTAGGTAACAATAGAGCCTTCATCTCCACTTCATTCCTAATGCAGGTTTAAGCAGGCATTTCTAAGTGAAAATGAATAGCAGTGATTCCTGCTCCTCCTCTGTGAAAGAGACCCCAATGCCTGCCAAAAAGCAAACAGATGCCATCATTCAGGAGACAGATTTGACTTTTAAGTCTTTAGCGAGGAGCAAGGAAAATGGAGATGGATCAAACAGCAGCTGTCAAACAGAACAATCTAGGTAGACAAGACAAATGGCTTTTATCTTGGCCAATCACTCCTCTTTCCCCCTACCTCCTGGGAATCCTGAGGCTAGAGAGTGGACCAGGTAAGGTCAGAGATCAGAATCCAGTCTATTTTGGGAGTGAGAGTGATACTAAGCTTATCTTACATTGATTATGTAGAATTGTAATGAATGAATGAATGCACGAATAAATGAAAATGTACTTTTAAGAACTTACTTAGAGTGCCAAACACTATGCTGGGGATACAATTATAAAAGTAAGAAAGCCCTAATTTTCAAAGAACACAAATTCTAATTGTGGGAAACAACACATATAAAAGGGGTCAGTTATAGGATGGATGAAAAAGTTTGGTGGTCCTTTAGGAAGCATTGGCATGTCAAATGGCAATGCCCTGGGTATTGAAAGATGCTAGGTCAGTGCAGATGATAGTCTGTCATTCTTAGGGTACATTGACAGGCTAGATTAGCAGGTTCTAAAGTTTCTTCATATTAGCAAGATAGGAAACATAGTGTAGTAAAAGATATCTCCATGGGGAATTTAGACAGGGTTTGGATCCTGGTTCTGCTACTTCCTTGTTGAATGACCTTGCATTAGTCACTTCCCCTTATGGAACCTCAATTTCTTCATTTGTAGGAAATAAAGGAGCCAACCTAAGTTTAAGTTTCTAGTTTTAATATTATGTTTGGGGGTCTTTTTTTTTTTTTTAAGTTTTACCATTCTAATGGTCTAAAAGTCCTTCCAACTCTGACCTTCTATGTCCCATTTTAAGGTCCCTTCTAGGATTAATGTTCTATGATATAAAATTACTTCTAGGTTTAACATCATAACATCTAACTTCTCTTCCAGATCTATATTTGAGTGCAAATGCCAATGGAAAGGAAGGAAGTGATAATTAAAAGAAGAGTGGCTGGAAATGAGGGTGTAGTAGGGTGGGAAAGGCAGAGAGTATCCAGGAGAGAGAAGGCTAAGGTTCAAAGACAAATTTTGCTAACCTTGTCTACTGGTTAAGACTTGGTCCTATCAAGACTTTAAGAAAAATCTTTTTCTTTTGTTTTCTTTTTATATCATCTATTTCTTTCCCTTCCATCTCTCTTACTTAGACAGCTATATCTTATAATAAAGAATTAGTTTGAAATTAGACACAGTGTTCTACACTTAATGGCCTTTGCAGAGGTGGAGAATGTTTAAAAATTAAATGTTTTATTGATGCATTTTGGGTTTCTGTAGTTATTTTTTATTTCCTAATTATTTCCCAATCATTCCCCACCCAACTCCACACACACCCTCTCCCTTCTCTTAAAGGAAGAAGGGATAATTAAACAAAAAGTTTGATACAATTGCTGAGATTAACAGAAGATGTAAGATCCCACATTTGTAGTCAAAGAAAGTGTGTTTCAGCATTAGTCATGTGAAACCTAGGCTGTGCCTTGCATTTCACTTTGACTAATACTGTCTTTTAGTACAGTCTTCCTCTCCATTACTGAAATCATTATGTTCATTGTTATCCTGGACCTATTTTCTCCACTTTATCACTTCAAACAAATTTTTCAGTGATTCTCCAAAATTTTTATATCATTCCTTAAAACATTATAATATTCAAGTAAGTTCTTATATTACTACTTATTTTGCCATTCTCCAGTCAATGGATGCTTTTTTCCCAATTACCAAAGCTCTTGGGACTTTTTGCCAATAATGAACCCACATCCTGTCCCTTCAGGTATCTCTAATGCATGATGTTAGGGCTGTGAACCCCATCTCTTGGAATTTTTCTGGCTTGGGACTTCATGCAGATAGTTCTGGAGTACAACAATAAGGAGGCTGTTCTTTATTGTTGTTCCTTGTCCTGCATAGGATTGTCATCTTTTTTTTTTTCTTTATTTCCTGGCATTATGAAAATGAGAAGCAGCTGTGAGCCCTGCCGATTGCAAATGGGATTGTGAGTGTCGCTACCTCTGCTAACAACTAATTCATTACCAGGCGGCAGACAGTTTCCGCTGTGCTGTTACAATCTATTTGGCTTAAAGGTGCTGCACAGAATCAAAAACAATTTGCTTTAAGACAGGGCAGTGGGGCCTTGTTGGCATTTGCATGCAGATGCTGCTCTTCCCTTACCACCTGGCCCTTCTTATCCTAGCACATACATTAGTAAGTAAAGATGATGTGAAGTGTAGGTTGGGACTTCGGAGAACTGGATCTGATTCTTGCCTCTACCGCTAACTACTTTTGACAAACAAGTGCTCTCATCTTTAAAATGGGTTGAAAGAAATATTCTCTCTAAGGTCCATTTCAAACTTCCTAAATATTCAATTCCCATGCAGTCCCTAACTCTGAAAAATAATAGTAACTTCCACTTTTATAGTACTGTAATATTTTTTTTGTTTTTTTTTTTTATTAAAAATTTTTTTACGAAGCGACACAGGTGGGAGGGAGAGAATTCTACATTTTTCTTCCACCTTTATAGATGAAGCAATTGAAGCTGAGACAATTTTTTATTCACTTCTCTGATGGAATCAATTGACTCATATTAGAGCTCCTCTCTGAGGCTGACCTGTCCACATGTGTGAATAAATGAAGATTTCCTAACACACTGTATCTAGTCTATCTCAGACCATATTTCACATCCCAAATCCATCACAGGAAACCAGAGCCTGCCAGGCAGGGCATCTTGCCATTCTCTCTGCTGCTACATATGTATTCTGCCTGCTTTCCGACTCATGCTGTGGAAAGAATAATCAAAAGAATGCTCCCATTTCTACTGGAAAAGGAAGTGGCAATCAACTACAAGAGAATCCCTGTGTCTCCCCAGACGAAATCTCTTTTCCTCAGCCAAGACTCTGTGTCTTTAATTCCCATTTGAGTGTAAGCTTCTTAAGGACAGGAAATCTCTCATGTTCCTATTTGTATCCAGTACCTGGCAGAGAGTAGGAATGCTTTTCCATTCATTCTTTTCAGAAGGATGAGGTTATTTACTGGTAAGTCACAGACCCGGAGCTTAGGTCTGCCGACTCCCAAGTTAGAGTTCTTTTAACAAAACCAAATGCTAGAGATTTCAATTGACCTCCATTATGGCTGAAAATAAATCTATTCTGTTGGTTTTCATCCTTTGTGACGTCTTCAAATGAATGTCATTCAGCAAATATCTGCACGTGTGTATATAATATAATTATGTCTAATATAGTTTTGACCACATTGAAATAAAAATATTATATATGTATGTCTACAATATGAAACAGCGTGCAATTATGCATCAAATAAGGGGTATAAGCAATAAGGTATTTGTTAATCACCATCATGTTAATTATTAGAATATACGAGCTGACTCTTGAAGGTAATCAATGATTATGTGAGAGAGAGAGAGAGAGAGAGAGAGAGGTGAGGAGAGGACAGGGAGCATTCTGGACCTTGGGAATAACAAGTGAGAAAGCATAGAGACAAGAGATGGAGTGTTATATTTGAAGAGCTGAAAATAGTCCATACTGCACACTGTGTGGAAGGAAGTAATATGTAAGAAACTGGAATGGGAGAATGGGACCATATTATAAAGAGCTTTGAATACCAAATGTAGGAGTTTGTTTTTGATCCTAGAGTTAAAAGAGAGCCATTGGATTTTAGTGAGTTGGGTTAGAGGGCAAAAAGAGGAAAGGGAATTGATGTGGACAGACCTGAACTTTAGGGAAAGTACTTTGGGAGTTGAATGGAAGATGGATTGGAATGGAGGGAGACTTAGGCAGAGAAACCAATTAGAAGTATTGCAATAGTTTAGGCGAGATGTGATGAAAGCCTGAATTAGGATGGTGGTTCTGTGAGCAGAAAAAAGGGAATATGTGTTAAGTACTATAAAGACATACAGAATGATAATCTCATAATTGTATGATGGATGAAATATGAAATTAGTGAGGAAAGAAAGGTCAAGCTTCTGAGCATTTTGATTTATTAAACAACACATGCCAATTGCCTGACAAATTTGAGCCAGGCTCCTTCCTCAGCTTAGGGCTGGATCCTGAATGCAGGGAGAGAGACTTTTTATATTAAAAACAGACAAATAAGGTCAATTAATAAAAGGAAATAATACATAATTAGATGATCTGATTTATATTTGGAGAAAAGATTAGGGACTTTTCTTTTTAAATTAAATAATTAATTAATTAATTTAGAATATATTTCCATATTCACGATTCATGTTCTTTCCCTCACCTCTTCCTTCCCCCTCCTGGAGCTGATGAGCAATTCCACTAGTTTTACATGTATCATTGTTCAAGACCTATTTCCATATTATTCATATTTGCAATAGTGATCATTTAAAATCAAAATCCCCAATCATATACCCATCAAACCCCATGATCAATCATATGTTTTTCTTCTGTGTTTCTGTTCCCACAGTTCTTTCTCTGGATGTGGATAGTGTTCTTTCCCATAAGTTCCTCTGGATTGTCCTGGGTCATTAAATTGCTGCTAGTAGAAAAGTCTCTTAACAATCAATTGTGCCACAGTCCCTGTGTACATTGTTCTCCTGGCTCTGCTCCTTTCACTCTGCATCAATTCCTGGAGGACTTTCCAGTTCACATGGAATTCCTCCAGTTCATCATTCCTTACAGCACAATAGTATCCCATCACCATCAGATATCACAGTTTTTTCAGCCACTCCACAACCGATGTTCACCCCCTCATTTTCCAATTTTTTTGCCACCACAAAGAGAAAGACTATGGATATCTTTGTACAAGTCTTTTTCTTTATTATCTCTTTGGGGTATAAACCCAGGAGTGGTATAGCTGGGTGAAAGGGTAGGCATTCTTTTAAAGCCCTCTAGGTGTAATTCCAGATTGCCATCCAGAATGGTTAGATCAATTCACAACTCCACCAGAAGTGTATTAGTGTCCCAATTTTGCCACATCCCTTCCAACATTTATTATTTTCCTTTACTATCATACTGGCCAAAAAGATTAGGGACTTTTCAAGATGGGAGGAGGAGAGTGAACAGTGAGTTCATTCTACAACCTCAAGTATCTATAAATAATCAAAGGAACATGGAAACAATAACTGATCAGGGTGGGGCCAGTTTTCAGATAAGACAAATAGATCCCTTGAGGTATAGAATTGTGAGATAAGTCCTTGTATTCATTTTTAGGTGTGACTGAGGTTATGGCCAGCATAACATAGGTCCCTGGTTAAAGGTCTCTAAGCAGCAGGGAGAAGAGTTCTTATTTACCAGCCAGAAAGGGATAGATTGAAACAGTGCAATAAAGTTTTCTCCCAGTGTCCACATCTGAATGAAGTTTCCTCACAAGATAGAAATTGGACTAGACCCATAATTAAATTGAAACTAAGCTAGCACCAGAACTGAGTTACAAGATGGAAGCAATGTGTTTAGTGAGTTCCCACAATTAGCCACTTGCTGTCCTAGTTCCTTCAATTCCCTCAATAGAAAGGGACCTAAGAAGCCATCTATTTGAACTTATGTCTAAATGAGAATCCCTTCCAGAGTGTACTCAGCAAGTGGTATAAATTCGAAGCTAGAATTTCTCAACCCATAATTTTCCCCCTTTGCTTCTATACTGCTCCAAGACCAAGTAAAACAAGCATAATAACTTCTTTTTTTCATAAATCCTTTATAGGTTTGAAGATAGTTGTCGCATCTTCCTTTAGTCTTTCCTTCTTTAAGTGAAACATACTTAATTCTATCACGTGATCTCTGTATGGCTCATTTTGAGTCTCTTCAGTCTTGGTCACCCTCTTTTGAACCTTTGTCTGCTTATCAGTGTCCATCCTAAAATGTGGCCTCCAGGTGAGTTCCAACCAAGGCAAGAGGAAAGCATGACCATTATCATCCTTTCTTTGGACACTAATGTTTGACATTAATTTTTGGACATTAATGGTTCTGTTAGTACAATGTAAATTCCTATTAGCCTTTTTTTGGTTGCTATGTCACAATGGATTCATAATACATTGACAGTTCATTTAATTGCCTAGTTCATTTTCACGTGAAATATTATTTAGCCACATCTCCAGTCCATCCACCACTCTGGTTTTGTGCATTTGTTGGAGAGATCACTGTCAGATGTTCTGGTTAGGAAAGGCTTCCTGGAGGGGAGATGGAGTCTGCCTTAGACTTTATAGAGTAGAGAGGCCTTAGTGCAATATTAGTATTGGGAGAGGCCATTCCAGGTGACAGAACCTTTCTTCTTTGTTTTAACTATGGATTTGCATTTGGATGATGCTTTATACTTCCTAAATCTCTTGCACATGCTGGGTCTCCTTTGATGTGTGCATCAGCCCTATGAGAGAGGTAGGGCAGGGAATACCATTTTCCACTCTCCTTCTTTGTTCTAAGTGTGTCTTATAGCTCTGGAAACACTAAGATGAAAGGGGGAAAATGGGGCACTATGTGTACTGTAAGAGTGGTAATTGTATTAAGTGGCAAGCTGATTTGCAGGGAGAGGGACAAGGACAATCCCAGCAGGATGATTGCCTCGGCTGGGAGACTGACAATTTGTCTACTGAGGAAGAGGATTCCTTAGTCCTGGCTTAGTACAAACTGATGTGGGAAAGTCAGAGAATGCGAGAGGGGATGTTATCAGTGAGTAGCCCTCAGGCTCTGTTATGCCAGTCGAGAAGTGAGGAGTTGTAGAAGATTGAGGGACATTCTTACAGTCTGGAAGTTGTTGAATCACTTCACTTCTGTCCAACTCTGTGCCCCTATTTAGGGTTTTCTTAGCAGAGATACTAGAGTAGTTTTGCCATTTCCTTCTCCAGCTCATTTGACAGATGAGGAAACTGAGGCAAACAGGTGACTTGTCTAGCATCACATAGTGAGTAAGTATCTGAGACTGGATTTGAATTCATGAAGATAAGTCTTCAGAAGAGGGAAGACCTGAGTTCAAATTCTACCTTGAACACTTATTTTCTTTGTTACTCTGAGCATTTCTCATAAAATCTCTTGTGTCTTAATATCCTTGTCTATAAAATGGGAATGTCAACACCAACTACCCCACAAGGTTGTTATTTGGATCAAAAGAGATATTAAATGTAAAGCACTATATAAATTATTATTGTTATTATTATAAAGCAAGAGTGAAAAGAGTCAGCTCGAAGGATATGTTAGTGATTGTCTCTTTCTGATGGTAATTACCTGCTAACTGATAAAAAGCTAACGGTCATTGGGACTATGAGAAGAGAACACTTCTGTGCACTGCATAACTCTACTTAGAATGACAGAATATTATTGCTGGAAGGGTCCTTAGAATATAGAACAAAAATGGCTAGCCAAAATGAGAGAATCTGAGAGTTAGAAGGGCTCTCAGAGGCCATCTAATCTCAAGCACACCTAAATAAAATCCCATCTGCGCCTCTAACAAAGTGATCTTTATTTTTTAATCCTTACCTTCTGTCTGAGTGTTAATTCTTAAGGCAGAAGAGATGCAAGGGCTAGGCAGTCGAGGCTGAGTGACTTATTCAGGGTCATACAGCTAGGAAGTGTCTGAGGTCAGATTTGAACCCAGGTTCTCTTGACTTCAGGCCTGGTATTCTATCCAATAGGGTACCTTGCTGCCCCAATGAGTGATCTTTTAGATTTCATTTAAAAACTTCTATTGTCTCCTAAGACAACCCATTCTCGTTTTGTAGAGTGTGAATTTGAAATGTCACCAGTTAGCTAAGGTTGTGGATAAAGCCCTGGTCTTTAAGACAAGCAGACTTGAGTTTAAATTCTATCTCATATACTCATTTACATTGTGACCCTTGATTAGTCACTTAACCTCTTTCAGCCTCAGTCTTTTCTCATTTGTAAATTGGGGATAAAATGGCATCCAACTTACAAGATTGTTGTGATCAAAGAACAAAAGATGTAGAAAGTGCTTTATAAACATTAAAGCTCTATATGAATGTTAGTAGTAGTTGTTGTTGTTGTTATATCGAGCCTTAATCTGTCTCTTTGAGTCTTTGATCTGCTTCTCGACTTCTGAATCTGCCTCACCCCAAGGTCTTCTGAAAAGCCTGCTTGATGACCAGGCCAGGTCAAGATTCAGTAACCTATTTTATGACTTCTATGACCTTTGGAGAATGTTATTTCTCTTCCCTACTGCACATTAGTTTCCTTGGATTTTTTCACCACCCAGCTCAGATTCTACCTTCTAAAGGAGACATTTTCCTGGTTCTTCCAACCTTCCCATCTGAGATTATTGCTTGTTGTCCAGTTGTTTTTCAGTCTTATCTGATTCTTTCTGACCCCATTTGGAATTTTCTTGATAAAGATATTGGAATAGTTTGCTATTTCCTTTTCCAGCTCATTTTCCAGATGAGAAAACTGAGGTCAACAGGGTTAAATGACTTACAACTAATGAGTGTCTAAGGCTGGATTTGAACTCAGGAAGATGAGCTTTCCCAACACTGTGCCACTTAGCTGCCTTCTACACTTTTATTTATCTAGTACGTACTTTGTAATTTATATGTCATCTACCCCATTAGAATGTGAGCTCCTTGAGGGTAGGGACTGCTGTTAATTTTCTTTATATACCTAGCACTAGCTTATAGTAAATACATTTGAATTGACTTATAGTGTGATTTCACCCACTGCTTCTAGCTTTACCATCTGGGTTAAGCCAAAAAGCCAAATGCCTGTCCCATACAGCAGCTCACAAGTGGGTGAATAAAGCTATGTCCTACCTATTCTTTACATTCTGGATTTCCCTGGTTCCCACAACTCATGCTCATATGGCATTATCTTGAGCAATGCCTTGCTGTGGTCTAGAGGCTCTTCATCACAGGCACCTTCCT
Source organism: Gracilinanus agilis (assembly GCF_016433145.1). NCBI lineage: Eukaryota > Metazoa > Chordata > Mammalia > Didelphimorphia > Didelphidae > Gracilinanus > Gracilinanus agilis. The sequence continues at coordinate 388,107,492 of NC_058131.1, read as the reverse complement.
AGACACACTCCATCTTTACTGATATACATTTTTTAAAAATTTAAATGCATTTATTTATTTGTTTGTTAAATTAAAATACCCAGGTAAGTCTCCTTTCCTTTCCCTCCATTAGTGAAGGCATCATTTGACAAAAAGATACATGCATATATAAAAATATGTCTTGCTTATTTCTATTTATCGTTCTTTCTCTGGAAATAGGCATAAATATGATGCCCAGAGCTAAATAGGACACCTCATAGGGGTCTGGGTATAGAGGGGGAAATATCACCTTTCTAGTCTTGGAAACTTTGCCTCCTAATGAAGCCTACAATAATGTTGGGATTTTGTTTTCATTTTTTCTTCATTTGGCTTCCACATGACACTACTGACTTGTACTGACCTTGGAGTCTACCAAAACCTCTAAACTCTTTGCCAGTGAACTACATCTCCTATCATTGTGTAATTGTGAAGTTCTGGGGTTTTGTTTTTAACCTAAATGTAACCATAGTCAAGTAGAAAGAGCGAGCTCTGAATCTCTCATCAGAGGACCTGGTTATGCGTACTAGGTCTGCACTATCTGGATAATGTTGGACAAATTGCTTACATCTCTGATTCTTAGCTTTCTCATTGGTTAATGTATGCAGTGCTGGAGAGTTTTATCTAAATCTATGTTTCCAATACTTCTCATTTCTCTCTATTAAACTGTATCTTATTAGATTTCTCCTAACTTTTTTTCAGTCCATAAGTCGTCTTTGGATTCTGATTCTGACATCTAATTGATTAGCTATTATAATTATAACATTATTATCTTCCTGGCATTGTGTGATTTACAGATTTGATAATTTGGCCATATTTTATTTATCCATGTTATTAATAAACATTTTAAGTTGCCAATGACAGATTCCTAGGCTATTCCTTTAAACCGTGAGTGAATTCTCTTTGAACAGTTTGCTTCATTGGTATCAGTAGAATCAAACAGTTTCATAATTCATCTTGCATTTGTATGCCAGCAAAGTCCAGGAAGTTAGAAGAGTAGCTCTGCCATATCTTTGTCCATCTATTGTCCTTGTCCCTTCCTACACCACATCTTTACAGCAACCATTCTATATGCTTTTTGATGCTGTTCTTTTCTCCAATATAGCTTTTTTTAAAAAATCTTGCTCTCATAGCTTTTATAATAGACCCAGCTTAAAACATAGTTTGACAGAACTCAAAGCTTTAGAGGAAACTGAAGCAGAATGAGGAAAAATGACTTGATTTGTCCAGCCAAGAACACCTATTTCTTCCACTAGGACCCTGGTCTACTAGTTCTTCATTGAGTCCTTTGTCCTGTAAGTCACACTGTTTTCATCATTGCCAATCACTGAATCACATATCTGACTGCTGACAGGTAGGTACAATATTTGATTGACTTACCTAGAAACATAAATAAAGTTGGAGAAGGGCTTTCAGGGGAATCTGAATTCCTCTAGGCCTCCTCTAGAGGCTACTTGCCTACTGAATATTCAGGGAGAAAATTCAAAATCTAAGGATGGGTTGGTAGAGGAACATATGAAAATATGTCCTTTATCTCTGAAGATGTATTCCTAACCCACTACAAAATATATATTGTGTATATTTTGAATTATTATCTATGAAAGCATGATGTGATTGCATTGTGCCATCTAAACTTTATTCATGCTTCTTATCATCACTTTTCTTGCAGATATGAGGAAGTCGATTGGATTTATGTTAGGTAAATTTTATTCTCATGAAAAAGGGGATTAACTAGCCTAAAGAGGAATTGAACCTTTGCATCCTGACCTGAGATCACTGGGCACAGACATATATGATATCCCTTGGTACAGTGGAAAGTGAATTGGATTATGGCTTGGGTTGTTGCTCTGACTCTGCTAATTACCTGTCTTATGACTTTGGGCAAGGAATTTTATTCTCTCTCTGGGCCTCTATTTACATTTTTTATAAAATGAATGTGGGACTTAATGAACTCTAAGGCTCCTTACGTCCTCAGTATTCTATATTTGAAAGTCCCTTATAGATTCAGCATTCATTTGTCCTTTTCTTTCTCTCCTGCCTGCTCTGACTTCAATCTGAAAACAAACTTCCAAAGAGGTTAATTAGTAGCTAAACTTTCCTAATGAATAGTAGGAATGGCTTAGTTTCCTTGCTATTTGAAGAGAAACTGAAAGGATTACTGATAAATGTACCCCAGGAGAAAAGAGAAGAGAAATAATACAGATCCTTTAGCTGATTACTCAGGGGGGAAGGAAAAAAACTCTCAAACCTTAGAAATTCAAGCTGAAAAATGGTTAGGTGTCAGTAAGGAATGAAAAGTCTAGTGAAAGCAGTAAATGCCTCAGTAGACCTTCCTAATGGCTATTTTAGAAATCTCCCGTGTTACATTTCCTTTTATAAAATTCTTCACTAATGGAAGGAGTTGAAGATTTCTAATTTAGAAATATAGCAACTGGTGAAGGGATGGAAATTAACCATTTGCCATTTCTCTCAAGTAGCTTCAGAAGTCCTGGGGTTTGTAACCCCAGCTATTACACTTCTTAGCCATGTGACAATGGGCAAGTGCTAACCTCTGAGCCTTCATTTTCTTTGTCTGTAAAATTGGCATAATCATACCTGCTGTATTTCCTTACAGCCTTTCCTCTATTAAATTTCTAGATTCACCCTGTATATTTATCTTTTTTTTTAAACCCTTATCTTCCATCTTAGAATCAATATAGTAAAGGCTAGGCAATGGGGTTTAAGTGACTTGCCCAGTGTCAGACACCTAGGAAGTATCTGAGCTCAGATTTGAATCCAGGACCTCCCTCTCTAGGCCTGGTTCTCCCTATAATAATATTTTGTAACTATAATGAATCATTTAAATATAAAAAAGTATTCTTACATGAAAATCATGTTGCTCTTCATATGTAGGTTTTATTTATTGAGTTGTACTTTTTTAGAATATAGAATGGTAGTATGGAGCCATCGCTCTCCTTTTAATCAGAAGCAGCTGTGACTCAGTGGTTACAAGCACGGGGGATGGAGTCAGGCAGACATGAGTTTAAATCTCGCCCCAAACACAACCTATTTGTGTGACCCTGGACAAGTCATTTAACCTCTGAATGTCTGACAAAATGATCCATTGGAGAAGGAAATGGCAAACACTTCAGTATCTTTGCCAAGATAGCCCTATGTATAGCAGTGGACTATAGGATCATGAAGAGTTGGAATGACTGAACAAGTCATTTTAATCAATTCCCTTGTGATACAGGATGTACTTTGGGGTGATCATCTGAAGTCAAGTTATGAGAAGTCTCTCTGATTAATCAGATTCCACAAGAATCAAATAGGGACAGTATGTTATTGTGGAAAGAACTATGGAAAGATCGATTGCCATTTTGACCTTGCAAAAATCATTTCATCTTTTTTTGAGCTTCAAATTTTCATTTTTAAAATGAGTGGTTTGGACTTGTTGACATGTAAAGTCCTCCCTTCCACATTAAAATCTATGAGTACATGAGTTGTGAGTCCTGAATTTCAGTTCTGACACTGCTACTTACTGTATGTTTCTGAGCAAATCATCTTTCCTTTATGAGCTTCAGATTCCTTAACTGAATATATGATGAGACTGGGCTGGATAATCTCTGAATTATTTACATATCATGTGGCAACCAGTTTCACTGTTGGAGGAGAGAGCGAGCTTTGAACTGAGCACTGGATTCCTGGTTTCCCATTCTGATTTTATCACTAACTAGCTGTGTGACCTGAGAAAATCCACTGACTCTCTCTAAACCTGCTTTTTCTCCTCCGTGAAATAAAAAATTGGACTAGAGAAGATGACATCCTTATTCCAAGAGCACAAAGCAATAATAGACCCTTTCTGCCATTGGGAGATAGGTTCCATCGTATTGAAGTATTAGCTTTTTCCCAATCAATGTAAATTGCAGTGAGATTGGTTTCAGATCTATACAGGAAAAACCTTGACCACAATGAGAGTTGTCCCCAAATGGAACGGGTTGTCTCAGGAGAAAGGATATTCTTTCTCTGGAGGTTATGAGTTGCTATGAATTGAATTAGGTGATTTCTGGGGTTCCTTCCAAGGTCTGTATTCCATTCTTTTCTATTTTGTTCCATTGCATTTCTTCACTTGAAGCGTTAAAATTCAGATTGACTAAGTGGGGTTTGGTTTTACATCTGCCAACACAAAGTTACCCATGTGTTGAACCTTAATGAATAATGAATGCTTTGCTCATGACCAGTTGAAAATATCAGTAGTGCTTCTGAACCTTTTGCTGCCACCTTTAGCTGACCCCTTTCAGATCCTTCCAGTCAGATTATTTGTTGGGGGAGTCCTAGACTTAGCTTCCCTGTGCCCATTCCTCTCTTACCGTGCCAGGTATTGTCTGTGATAGCTTTTATGTGAAAGGTAATTCATAGAAATAAATTGCACTGTGTTTTCAGTCTGTGGCAGCCTGCCTCCACAACAGGTCTGCAAGGGGTTTTATAATAGCTTGAGAGCCACAGTGTCAGATTCAGGGACTTCAACGACCAGGAGGCAGACAAATACCAAGAACAAATACACATGCAGCTGTTGGAATCTCTGGCTGGAGAGGAGGACCAGCCAGCTTACCAACCTTTTTTTTTTCCTTTTAAATCAATCAAAGGCTGAATAGAAAAGGTACTACCGGAAACCCATGGCTTATTTAAGATAAATCATCCCAACCTGACAAGCTCAGTGAATTCACAATGGCCTCTCGATTCCACTTAAGGGGAGCTTTCAGTGGTTGGCCAGGTGAGAGAAGGAGCAAATAGGAAGTCTCCGTGGGAGCTGGAAGAATGGGTTAATGGTTGGGAAATGTGAGTAGCTCAGGAACTGGTACTGCCCTTCTCAGTAGGTCTGATCTCTCCAGACTTACTTCTGATTGTCTCTTCAAGTCTAGTGGAATAACTCACTTTATTCACTTGATGCCTTCACCCACCTCTAAATCTTTGTTCCTTGTGGCATCCACCTTCATTCCCGCTTTGTCCTCTTAAAATTCTCTTCACCTTTTGATAGGTGCCACACTCAATGGCTGCTTATTTATCATGTCTTTCCTGAGTCTTCTTCCTTTTCTTCCAGTCCATCCCAGCAGAAATATGAAGGCCTGCCGGAACCTGAAAGGTTTCTACATCACAAATCAATAGTGTCACTGGGGGCTGGGGGTGGAGAGCAGCTGGGTGGCTCAGTGGATTGAGAGCCACGTCTGGAGATGGGAGGTTCTGGCTTCAAATCTGGCCTCAGATACTTTCTAGCTATATGATCCTGGACAAGTCACTTAACCCCCATTGCCTAGCCCTTACCACCCTTTTGCCTTAGAACCAATATCCATGGAAGGTATGGGTTTAAAAAAATAGTATCACTGGGTAAGCTGCTCCTGGTTTGCCCTTCTATCACCTCCATTATGGAGAGACCAGAACCAAATAGAACCAAATGGATTGTGGGAAGTCAAGGAGTAAGTCAAGAGAAAACATAGTATCAGAGATCTGCTTCTGAACGGAGCTTAGAGGTCACCTAATCCAGTTCCCCTCACTTTTGTGTGTGTTTGTGTGTGTATGTGTGTGTGTGTGTGTGTGTGGTGTGTGTGTGTTTGTGTGTGTTCAGTTATATCTGACTCAATAATTCTATCTGGGTTTTCCTTAGCAAGGATACTGGAATATTTTACCATTTCTTCAGCTTATTTTATCAAGGCAAACAGGTTTAGATGCCTTGTCCAGGGTCATACAGTTTATACGTGTCTGAGGCTGGAATTGAACTAGGGTCTTTTTCTGATTCCAGGCTCAGTGCTCTTGCACCATCTAACTACATATATATCTTTTTTTTAACAGATGAGGAAATGGAACTCTGAAGGGGGGGGTTAAGTGATTTTCCCAGAATCAAACAGGTAGTAGCCATCTGAGGCCCACTTTGAACCCATGTCCTCCAACTAAATCAAGGACTCTTTATGCTTTACCCAACTACTTCCTAAAAACCAAATAGGTTCAAGAGGCAAAGTGATGTGTGAGGATATGGAAAAATAAGAGAGGCAACATGACTCAGAGAGGAGGGTGTTGTTGGACTTGGCATCTGGCAAACCTGAGGTCATATTCTGCTTCAGAGATGTATTTAGCTCCATGAACCTGGGAAAATCACTTAACCTATTTCAGCCTTAGTTTTCCATCCTGTGAAATGGAAGGAATGAGCTTCACAAGATTGTTACAGTTATAAACTAAAATAATAATTTCCTCATCTGTAAAATGAAGAGGATTAGATTGAATCACCTCTGATGCCCTTGTTGGCTCTAAATCTATTATCTTGTGATGCTTGTAAAGCACTCTGAAAGCTGGAAATGCTATATGCATATTAACAAGATGGCACATTGGTCTTCCAAGGCACAAACTGGAAATCTTGCCTGTGGTCAGACAAAGGGATCAAGAAAAAGGACTTTTAATCAGGCTTAATGTATGAAATATTGTCACGATGAAGAAGAATTAACTTTGTTTTCCTTGGATCCAAAGAAAAGTGGGGAAAGCCTATAGAGTAGTATACATTGGCTTGAGTTAAAGAATTTTCTAACAATCGCCCAATAAAGGGACAGGCTACCATGGTGGAGAGCGTATTCCCTATTAGAAGAGGTGTTAAACCAAAGGCTTCATGACTACTTGTTGAGGGTAGCATAGAGGAAATACCTGGCTGCCTCTCAGTCTTAAAATTCTAACACTCTATCTAGTAGGGCTTACTTGTCCAGACAAGAGATGGAGGTGTAGATACTCATTGTGACTCCAGAGACTCCTCTTTTCAAAATTTCAAAGTTCAACATCAGAGTAGCAGAAAAGGAAAATAAAATTTAAATACCAAAGAATCCGCCCCAGTCTTCACCTAGAACAGAGCTGCATCTCCTTGTGGAGTTGGGATTTTTGTACAGCTCCAGGATAGAGAACCAATCAGGAAGATATCAAGGAGAAAGGCAATGTGGTATAGGCAAAGGATTGAGGTCAGAAATCCTATGAAGAAATCCTGGATCTATCATGGCCACCAATGCCATTTTGAGAAAATCACTTCATATATGATAAAAATGGTTATTTAATTTTAAGTAATTAATAAAGCACCCTTGGCCTTGACCTCATAACTTATATGAAATCCATTAGCAATTCCTGTGGAGCTCATTAATCTTTGTCTTTGACTGTCCTGTGCTAATATGCCATTGTCCAAATCCCAGTTCTGCCATGAACATTTTTGTTTGACCGGAAAAGCCCACGCCAGTGTATTTGATTTTAGGCAGTAGTTTCTCATTTTCTAACTAATCATTGATCACTCATTGGGTCCATTATAGGAGAAGGGATTAGACCTATGTTGTGAAGGACCTAATAATAATATAAATTTACTGTGTTATCAAAAAAAGCATAACAGGTCCCCATCTCCCCCACATATTCATAGAGTATTAGAGACTACAGGAGACCAAATGTTAGAACTGGAATACACCTTAGCAATCAGCTAGTCCAACATTTATCTCATTCAATAGATTTGAAACAGAGAAGGTAAGACATTTTTCCAAAGGCACAGACTTAGTGGAGTCATCTTTGGTTTTCCACATTATCATTATACAATCACTAGGAAACAATCAAATTGTCAAGCTTTTAGATATAGAATCACTTTAGAGCTCAATTCTTGCTTCCCTTAAAGAGTTGTGCCATGTCAGAGGTGGGAAGAGGAGAGAAGCAACAAGGAAGGGAGCTGTCAGGATGGAGTAGCTCAGGAAGTATAAAAGACATCCCCTTAGGGATTGGTTTGGCATCAGCCAGTAAGAGTTAGCAAACACCCTCTCCAGTGGCATCTGGGTGAAGCCATCACTCTGCTGAGAGCTAGGGGCTTATGCACAGCTGGGACCAGTGCCTAGAGAAATCGGATGAGCACATGGAGATAGACACTTGAAGACCTTGTAGCTGGGAGGGGAGAGGCGCAGGGCAAGCTGGGAGAAGTCAAATCAAAAGGGAATTCAGAACCTATGAGATGGAGCTCTAGTTGGGGGAATAGGCAGCATCAGCCATGCCTACTGCATATTATAAGAGAGCAAAGTACAATTCAATCCTCTTACTGTTAACCTCATCTGACACTGTTCTTGCTGTCTCCAATCGAAATTAGATTCAAGGTCTCATGTGGAGACCAAGGTCTCATCCTGACAATATGGTCTCAGCCAGATAAAAGCCCTAATAATAAAGCAGTTTAAATTAAAGTAAATTAAAGATTTATCAAGAACCTACTATATGGGAACCCTGTGAAGCAGGGGTCGGCAATGTATGGCTCTAGAGCCATATCTGGCTCTTTTGAGGGCCAGATATGGCTCTTTCTGCAGGAGCCATAAAGTCAATTTTTTTTTTTCAGGCGCTGTTACAGGAGCGCGCACTGTGAACATTGTACGGCTCTCACGAAATTACATTTTTAAGAATGTGATGTTTATGGCTCTCATGGCCAAAAAGGTTGCCGACCCCTGCTGTGAAGGGAAAAAGAGATTTCAGTAAGCAGAAATGGGGTAGGTCTTCCATTCCAGGTGTGAAGAGGTATGGGAAGAGAACGAAGAATTAGGAGAGAAGTTAAGGGGGCTGCATTCTAGAAATAGGGGACAGCTGATGAAAAAGAACAGAGGTAGAATCTCTTTGCAGAACCTTCTTTGCAGCCTTTGATGCCATCAATCATTCTCTTCTCCTTGATCCTCTGTTCTCGATAGGATTCTGCAACAGTGATCTTTCCTGATTCTCCTTCTACCTGTCTGACCATTCCTTTTCAGTCTCCTCAGCTACTAATTGATCCAGGTCATGCCCAATAAACGTGGGTGTCCCCCAAGACTCAGTCCTGAGCCCTCTTCTCTTCTGCCTTTATACTATGTTGTTTAATGATCTCATCAGTTCCTGTGGATATAATGATCATTTCTGTGCTCATGATTCTCATCTATTTATCTAGCTCTAACCTCTCCCCTCAAATCTAACTCTGGATTGCCGATACTAATACCTGCCTATTGCTTGTCTTGAACTAAATGCCCCATAGACATCTTAAAGTCAGCATGTTCAAAAGTGAACTCATAACTCTTTCCCCAAAACCTTCGCCTCCTTCTAACTTATTCATCTTAAGAGAACAACCATTTTTCCCAGTCATCCATGCTCACAACCTAGGTGTCATCTTCTACTCCTTACTATTCATTACTCCACATATCCAATATAGTTCTAAGCCCTGCCGATTCTACTTTTACAACAATTTTATATCCCCTTCTCTATCAGGCTATCATCATTTCATGCCTAGATTTTTGCAAAACCCTTTGTCTCCATTTCTCAAATCTTTCCCCACTCACATCTATCTCCATTTGGCTGTCATATTGCACCTGTGAAAGCTCAGGTCTGATCATGTCAACCTCTTACTTAATAAACTTCAGTGACTCCCTATGACTTCCAGAATCAAACTCTAGTTGTCTTTTAAAGATCTTCACAACCTGACTCCTTCCTACCTTTTCAGCTTTCTTATACCTTACTCTTCTCTGTGTACTTTATGTTCCAGAAACAATGGTCTCCATGCTGTTTTTTTTCTTTTTTTTTTCTTTTTAAAAACCCTTACCTTCTGTCTTAGAATCAATACTAAGCATTAATTTCGAGGCAGAAGAGTAGTATAGGTTAAGCAATTGGTGTTAAGTGACTTGTACAGGGCCATTTAGCTAAGAAGTATCTGAGGCCAGATTTGAACCCAAGATCTCTCTCTTTATGCTTGGCTCTCTATCCACTGAGCCAGTTGGCTGCTCTAATTCCATTCTGTTTTACTCACAAGGTGCCCCATCTCCCAATGCCATACATTTTCACTGACTTATCTCCCATTTCTAAAATTCCCTCCAACCTTTTATCTGCTTCTTGGCTTCTCTGATTTCCTTTCATTGTCAACTCAATTCTCTCTCCTACAAAAATAACCTTTCCCAATTTATCTTAATATTAGTGTCTTTCCTCTTTGGATTATCTCCAATTATACACAAGTGTTTAAATGTGATTTCCTCTATTAGGTTGTGAGTTCCATGAGGGCAGGGACTGCTTTTTGCTTTTCTCTGTATCTTCAGAGCTTAGCTCAGTGCCTAACACATAGACTCATAAATGCTTGAGTTGAGAACAAAGAATCATAAACCTAGAAGGGTCCCTCAAGATGACCTAGTTGAGTCCAATTTATTTCAGATGAGGAAACTGAGGTCTAGAGTGGTTGTGACAACCAAAATCATATGGTAAATGGCAGACCTACAACTTGAACTCATTTCCTATGATTCTTAGTTCAGCATTCTTAGAATTTCATGGGAAATTGCAAATAAGTCAGTTTGGCCAGAATATAAAATACAAGAGGGGAATATGAAATTAACCTGGAAAACAGGTTAAAGGCAGACTGTGAAAGGCTTTTCATACTAAACAGAAGAGTTTTGTATCTTATCTAAAAGGAATAAGGAGCCACTAACATTTTTGAAGTAGGGGAGTGATATAATCAGAACTATGCTATAGGAATATCACTTTAGCACATGTGGAGGATGGATTTTAGAGGCAAGAGAATGGAGGTAGAAAGATCTGTTTAGAGTCGATTATATTCATCCAGACAAGAAGGGATGAGAACCTGGACTATGGGAATGGATTGGAAAAGGATACAGTGGATGCAAGGAAATACTGTGGAGGTTGAATCAATAGGACTTAGTGAATGATAAGGCGTGTGGGGAATGAAGAATCATTTTGAGCAAGCTTGACTGGAAGGATAATAGTATCATAGTAATAAATAGACCTTTTAGTTAGATGTCTGCATGAGTGCTTTTGGACAGGTTCCTTGTTTTCATTGCTGCCTCTGTCAATTCAGATGGACAAATGGAAGAATAACTCAAGAGTTTTCCAACACCAAATAGAGGAGAATTATCCTAGATTCTAAAGAATTCAGTAATAGGAATAGTGCTATTTATTTACTATCTGTAACGACTCAGAAGAAAAGGCCAATTGTGCATGAATCATATTCATGGATGATATCAAACTGGGCCAGATTACAAACACCATTAAGGATAACAAAAGAAATTCAACTTTTAAAAGTAGAGAAACAGGTGAAAGACTGTGAGAGAAACAGATGAAAGACCATGAGAAAAGTCTTTATCATAAAAGAGTCAGTTCCTATAGAGAATACAAAGTACTAATTATGATATCCATGTCCCAAGAACTATAATAACTATCAGTCAATAAACATTTTAAGCACCTACTATGTGCCAAGCACACTTAACCTCACTTTTTTCCTTTGTAGAATGAAAGTATTGGATATATTATCTCAAGTCTTGTCCAGTTCTGATACTCTACATATTATCCTAAAATTATGTTTAAGCTAATTTTTTTAATGTTCTACAGTCAGTTCCAATTAGACTGAAGCCCTTTTCACCTCTAACACATTATGTTCCCTCCTCATTTGTCTTCCTCCTTCCAGTTTACCCTTTCTCCAAACCATCCTCCACACAGCTTCTCAATTGATATTCTTAAAACAGAGATCTGACCCCATCACTTCCCCACACAAAAATCTTCTGTAGCAACTTAGAACCTCTAAGATAAATTACAATATCCTCAGCTTGTCTTTTAAAGGTTTTCACAATCTGACTTTTATCTGCCTTTAAAGGCTTATTTCATATCACTTTTTAAAAACCTGTACCTTCTGTTTTTGAATGGATACTATCAGGTCTAAGGCAGAAGAGCAGTAAGAGTTAGGCAATTGGGGTTAAGTGACTTACTGAGAATCACACAACTAGGAAGTGTCTGAGACCAGATTTGAACACAGGACCTCCTGTCTCCATGCCTGGCCCTCTATCCACTGAGCCAACTAGCTGCCCCCATATTACTTTCCTTTATGATTTCACCTCAAGCTTTAAGGCAACAGGGAGTCTAGCTGTTCTTCCTCTTGTCTTTCATTCATCTTGGGACCCTGGGCCACCCAGATGCCATCAGGACTTTCAGGACTTGAAAAAAGGGATATAACTACTCTCTCCATCTAGTTGAGATGAGAATAAATAATTCTAATCCTTCTGATGAAAAAGAGGGTCACCAAACCTTATTATCTACCCTGTCCCTTTGCCCCTAACATACCTGGGCACTGTCATTAAACTACTAATGTACTCCAAAGACTCTTGGATCTTGCCATCTCACTCAATGCCGAACCTTTAGGAATTCTCAGCCTTTCTATCCCTTTTTATGTTGTCTTCCCCAATTAGAATGAGATCCATAAGAGCAAGGACTGCCTCACTTTTTCTATTTATATCCCCATAATCTAGCACATAAATAAGTGCTTAATAAATGCTTAATATATGTGCTTAAGTGCTTTATAAATTTTTCATTCATTAATTCATTCATTCATGTGTGCTTTCTTCTAGTCAAACCAGCCTACTAGCTATGCCTACAAAACATTCCATCTCCTACCCCCTTGCCTTTGACCAGGTTCTCCTGCATGTATGGCATGCCCTTCCTTTTCATTTCACCCTCAGTGTTCAGGTGCCACCTTCTACAGACAGCCTTTTCTGTTCTATATATCTATGTCTGATCTATTGTTCTTTGTCTCCTAAAATTACCTCACCATTGCCCTCTTCCTGCTTTGTACTTACTTATATGGATACGTGGCATATGCCCTTAATAGAATGTCAGCAGAGAATGTTTTGTTTTTGTCTCTCTGTTCCCAGGACTTAGCACAGTGCCTTGCATATAGCAGATGCTAAACAAATGTTTGGTGACTCGGACTAAAATATTTTAACCTTTTTTGTTCTAAGATCCCTTCCGTTTCTATCATTGTGTGTGCTAAGGTCTCTTGCAGTTCTGATATTTTGTGCATCAGAGAATAAGAGTCCCCAGAGAAGGGGACATCATGTCGATAAGATTTAGGGCATGACATCCTCCAAGGCATTAAGGGAGCTTTACTTTGTGAAGAAGAAGGATGACACATAGAATAGCTTTGTAGTGTCAGGCTTCTTAAGAGGTTCTAACCAGAAGAGGGGGAAAAGGAATTATTGAAAGTGGTTAAGGAGGTGTGCAACAAAGAATAATGGCCTGACACCTTGGAAAGGAAATTACAGGTTTGGACATTAAGAGCCTCCTTCCCACAGGGGACAGAGCCAGTGACACATTTTGCTGAAATATGTTGATGTGGGTACAAGGAAGCAGGCAACCTGGAAGTCAATTAAAAAGTTTGTGGTTTTTTTCAAAAGGAAATTATTTTAGGTGAGAGGGCTATATTGGGCAAGGAGAATCAAAGAGGATTTCATGATTGTTGATGACCATAGAAGAATGTCTAGTTGCATATTCAGGAAAAAGTATATATTTACCTGATTCATTATCATTATTTTTCTAACATAAATAAGAACAACTGGCATTTTGATATCACAAATCATATTCCATATGCCAGCCTTATCGCTTAGTAGTAGAAGTGTCATTATCACCATCTTACACATGGAGAAGACAATATTTAAATCAAAAAAGAAATAAGTGGCTGTGTCCAGGATTAGAACTTTGTTCTCCTGACTCCCAAGTATATTTCCCACCACCACCATCACCATTGATCACTTCCATCACCACCATCACCACCATCACCACCACCACCACCATCACCACCATCACCACTATGACTATTACTACTACTATACAATGTTATTACAAACCAGCTGACATTATTTCAGAGACTAGCAGAGAACCCTGGACAAATCTGGTTCTGAATAAATGTTTCTTGTTGTTACTGAAATACAGCAAATATTTTCAAATATTCACAGAGCTGTTGTGTGAGAAAAGAATGGTACCTTGCTTGGCTTCAGGGATAAAGCAAAGAAAAGTTTTATGAAAGTTGACTTTTGTTCATGAGTTATATCAACTCAGAACTGGACGAGGACCTTCTTCCTTATTTTACATATGAGTAAAGTGAATTCTTAAGTTAAAAAGGTAGCAAGTTACAAAGCTTAATTTGAAGCCAGATTTTTATGATTCATCCTCTTCATCATTACTAATATATAGTTCTTATTAGGTACCAGGCACAGTGCTAAGCACAGTAACTCTGGGAAGTTGGCACTATTATCACTCCCATTTTACAAATAAAGAAACTGAGCCAAATAGGTGTTAAGTGATTTGCCTAGGGTCATATAGACTTAAACTCAGGTCTTCCTGACTCTAGGCCCAGTGTTCTATCCACTGCACCCCCTCGCTTACCTAAATCCAACATTCCCAAAAGGTAATACAATACAATAAGGAGAGAACTAGCCTTCAAGTAGAGGAGACATGGTTTCAAATCCTGAAACATATTCTCTCTGTGACTGTGAATGAATAAACTTCTGAAAAATCTCTAAATTGTACAAGCTATTTCAAAGTAGTTCTGATGTGAAAGTTCTTTCCTAGATAAAAATCACAGATCCAGACCCAAAACAAGAAGAGAGCTGTCCAAAAGCTGAATAAGCTTCTTTATGACCTTCTGATGAGTTCCTTCTAGCAGGAAGTGTTTTAGCAAAGACAGAATGATTACCTATCAAAGTTGTTTTAGAGAGGACTCATCCATTGGAAAAAGAGTCAAATTAAATGCCCTTTCAGTTCCCTTTCAGGGGTCACTCTCTAGGAGTCTACATTTCCAAGATGATGTGCCTTGAGACTTGGTTTAGTTTAATTTATTTTGTTTACCATTACTATCCAGTAGTCTTAGCCTCAGGACTTTTGACAAGATAGCAGCCAATTTCAGACCCATTTTTCTCCCTAGTTTTCAGTGGGTTATCGAAAGTCTCACAGGTGGCTTTTGCAATTGGGTCATTTTCACCCTAATGAAGTTCATTCAGCCTCAAGCTCTGTGAGTTCAGGTGGATCATCTGCAGTTTGTCCTTCCTTTGCCACATAGGGATGGGGTAGATGGTGCAGAAAGAGAAAGGAGGAATCCATAGCAATTGTCAGTCAACCAAGTATTTATGGACAGTCTTTTATGTGCCTACCTCAGGTTGTAGAGAAACCAAAAGATATGATCTCTAGCCTCAGAAAGTTACTTGCCATTTATCTCATCCTTTTCCTTTTAGTCATCATCCCTCATGTCTGTAAAATGAGGATAATAAACCTCATACTAGCTATCTCACAGAGTTGTTGTGATGAAAGTACTTTGTAAACCTTAAAGTGCTGCAAAAATGGGAGTCATTATATGAAACATTATGGGAAAGAAGTGCAGAGAAAAACTAACATGATGTAAACAGCATGCTGGACTTGTCAGGAACACCTGCTTTCAAACACCTCCTCTACTACTAACTCCAGCATTTAGTAAGTACCTGGCATACAGTAGGTGTTAAATAAATGTTTACTGACTGGACAAGCCAGATATCCTCACTGAACCTCCATTTATTTTTCTGTAAAATCAGAATAATACTGGTAGTAATTACCTCCCAAGGTTGTTGCAAGATTCACAAGATATAATCTATGTAAAGTAATTTTAAAATGTTAAATCACTACATCAGTGTCATCTTTTATTGTGTGTCCCTTGCACATAATAGGTCCTTAGTAAATGCTTGTTTTATTAGATATTTTCATTTAATTAATAATAGTAATAATAGCTAACATTTACATAACGTTATTTGGTTTGCAAAGAGCTTATGAATATTATCTTATTTGAGCCTCACAACAACTCTGGAATCTCAGTGCTATTATTATCTTCATTTAGCAGGTACAGATACCAAGGCAAAGAAAGATTAAGTGACTTGCCCAGGATCACACAGCTAACAAATATTTGCAGCAGGATCACAACTCCAGATCCAGTGTTTTATCCATCGTGCCACCTCGTCATATAAAAATGATTTGATTCTCAGCTCAGTCCTGTGGGGCAGATTATGCAGACATAATTATCTTCATTTTTCATATTGTAAGACTTAAGCTCAAAGAGTTTGAGTGACTTTCCCACTGTCACACAATCAATACATAGCATAGTCAGGACCTAAACTCAGATCTTCAGAATCCAAATGTAGAATTTCACAACCCTAAGCTATATCTTCTAGTTAGAAAGCACAAACAAATATACATCAAATCCAGGAATCAATCAGCAAGCATTTATTAAGCACTTCTTATGTGCCATAACTAGAAATACTAAGAAAGCAAAGTTCTTTCTGCCTTAATGAATTCAGTGATAAAGAGTAAAGTAAGCAGAGCCATGGAAACAGTATTCACAGAGACAACAACAATGTAAATGAAAGAACAAAAACCATGAAACAATTGAAAGTGAATGTTGCAAAATTACAGAGAAAAGATGGGTTGAAAATAATAAGGCATTTCCCCACAGGCCTTTACAGGGGAAAGATATCCACACAAGTGTAGAATCCTGCATATATTCTAGACAATTTCATTGTATTGATCAGTTTTGCTGTCCTCGATGTCATTGACTGTTTCCCATTTTGTCTTTGCACATATAGGCTTAGCAAGGTGCCTTGACTATAAAAGATGCTAGTTTATTTGAAATTGTCAGTTGAACCAAAAGATAAATAGATTTTCGAAAAGGAAAATGGAGTGAAGGATCTAGGGAAGGACAAAATCAAAAGCATAGGATATATTCTAGAAATGGTAAGTAACCCCACAACACCAGGAGACAATGTAAATGTAGGAATTTATTGATATTTATCTGAAAATGCAGATTGGATACGTGAATGCCAGGATCAGGAGCTATAATTTATTTAGCAGAAATAGGAGCCATTGGGAGATTTTTATTTTATTTTTAGTGTAATGAGGGTTGTATGCTATGGTTTACATGATCTGAACTATACTTTGAAAAGTTTATCACAGCAATATATTCAGGATGGAGCGAAGGGCAAGAAACTTGAAAAAAGGAGACCAGCTAAGAGACTACTACAAGAAATGATTCAGGCAATACCAAACAGATTATTATGATTAAGTGATTAATATGATAAATATTAAATTATCATATATAAATATTAAATATGTGGTACATACAAGAAATACCCTTCATAAGAGGGAGAAGTCTTGTTGGATTGGAGTGGTCTGGGAAAAAATAATGGAAAAGGAGGATTTGTAACTGGGCCTTGAATGATGGTTAGGATTCAAAAAGGCAGGGAGGGAAAATATTGCAATTTGGATAAATGGTGTGATCAAAAACACGGATAAGCTTTGGTCTGGCAAAGGATATAGTAGGAAAATGAAGTTGAAGAGACTTAGATTAGAGGGTATCCCATGTCTAAAAGTCCCATAGGTAATTGATGGAAAAAAAACTTGATTTCATTCTCCACATAATCTGCCTGCCAGTTTAATGCTCTTTCCATTTTACATCACGCCTTATTACTTTCTTAACTAAGTTTTCATGATTTTGAAGAATATTCCCTCATCCTTTCCTAGAAATGAGTGGTGGCATAGCACATACCTTGCATCTACTGTCTCAGGAATGAACCCAGGACCAGATTAGATACCATATAAAGCATGAGCCCAAAGATCTTTAGAAGCAGTAGAAAGGACAGTGTGTTTTGAGACTGAGGACCTGAGTTTGAATCCTGGATCTGCTACATATTTATCTATGAGATAATATGCAAGTCACTTAAACTATCTGGGCCTTAGTCTTCCATTTTCTTGAAAAGAAAGATGGAAGGAAAGAAGGAAAGAAGACTTGGTGATTTCTGAGGTCCTCTGCCCATCTATTTATCATTTCTTAATCTAGAGTTCTAAATTTCTAATTCAACTTTTATATGTATATTTATATGTATTTATTTATATGAACTTCTATATCCATAGATAGATAGATAGGTAGATAGATAAATATTTTGTTAGAGGAACATCAGAGTGTAGAATAGAAAGCTAGTCTTAGAATCTAGAACCTGAGTGGTTCAAGTTTGGCCTCTAACATACTGATTTTGCAGCATCAAGCAAACTCCATAACCTCTTAGTGCCCCAGATAACTCTAATATTATAAGTTGTAGGGTAGGTTTTGGTCTACATTGGGGGAGGGATTGTTTTTCCATTGGAGTTCCCTATGCTGTTGTAATTATGGGTCAATTAAGAAAAAATGCTTATTGCACTAAATGTTCATTTAATTCAAATTTATATTAACATATTAATGTCAAAAAACACACCCTTCTTTCCATTTAAAAGAGTATAAACTAATGAAGATGTATATGGTTGCATGCTATCATCTATTATAATTAACTCTTTTATGTAGTCTTGCTTGACTATTTTCAGAGATTGTACATTTAGGGGTGTAATTGTGATTTACATGCAATTTGCATGCTGTATTCAACAAAATTAATCAGTAAAAATGTGTATCATATAGAATCATAGTATGTTAGAGGTTGAAGAAAATATAGAACTTAGATGTTAGAACTTGGAAGATATCTTAAAAATCATCTAGTTCAAACCTTCCATTTCATAGATGTGGAAAGTGAGGTCCAGGAAGGGGAAGTGATTTTCCCAAATTCACAAAAGATCAATATGAGAGCCAGGATTTGATTCCCAGTCTTCTTGCATCAAATCTAGGGTTTTTTTCACTCTAGTATACCAAGGTAGTCCAATACCACCTAGCCAATAGGCTTCCATTCCTGCATGAATATATTTGCCCTCAGTTAATAAAAAATCACTTACACATAACATTCCATTCTACAATCATGCTGAATAGAGCTGAACTATTACTGTGTTATTTTGTCTAATAGCCTATCATAACTTCTGTATTTTGTGTCTCTGGGTCTTACAGTTCTGATGGGAAGCATAATCAACAAATTAATTTTGAACTTTGAGGTCAGAAACTCCCTGCAATACTGACCAAAACATTTATTATTGTAGGGTCATTGAGATATTCCTGCTTCCTCAGACAATTAAGAAGATAGTCTCTAGAAGTTAGCACTCATCACAGGAACTCTCATCAAGAAATGGAGAATCATCCATTTTAAGCCTTGTAAAAGTTCATTCCAGAAACACCCATAGAATTAATTTGATATTGGAAGAAAGATTTCTACAGACATGAGGATGATTAGGGTAAAACTAGACTCTCTGTTTAGCTGAGAGATCAGAAGATAATGAAGTTCCAAAAAGCTCGTGATACTAAACCTAAACAGTGAAAACCAGCAAAATGATTATATAGGATGGTGTTTGAGGGAGGAGGGATGGGAAGCTCTGTTCTAAGGGTTCAGGAAGTCTGGATTTTCTAGATCTGATTTTGTGACTTCCCACTCAGATTGTGAGTAGCTGTGGGACATGTTTAAGTTCCTACCCCTCCCTAAGTCTCATTTTCCTGCCTGTAAAAGGATGGGACTGAACTAACCCTTCTAGTCTTACAGTAATATTTTGTAACCAAATGGTTGAAAGGCTTCAGTATTCAGATGGAACTTGATACAGGTACTCCTGATATGAATATAGATCATAATTCATTTCTGCCTTCTTATCCACTGAAATAGTTGTCATTCCATAAATTTTCCACAAAAGACCTCCTCATCATGTTGGAAGTGATCATACAGGTCTTTTATTCTTTTGTGGATCCAAGTATTACACATCATCTATCTATCTGTCATCTCCTACTATATAATGGGACCACCTCTTTATTCCTTACTATGAATATCCTTGATGACATATTTTGCCTCATTTCTTTTTGGCAAAATGCTACACTCTACTCACTTTTAAAATTGCCTTTTGGGTCACTGGCAAGTTTAATGCTTCTGATATTGTGGTGTTCCATGATTAAACACTACATAGCACCACTGGGAGAAGACTGGTGTTAAAAAAGATGGGCTTTTGTGGTAGAGAGCAGCTTGGGATCTTTGAAAGTACTGCATAATTTCCCAAATGTGATCCAGCTTGATCTCTTCCACCTACTCATAGCTCCTATTGGGTCAAATATCTCTTAAAAATAATTAGTTTCTCCTCCATAAAAGTTGTTGGAAGACCATCATGCCAACATGTATTTAGGAGAGTTGACTTTTAATAATGTTTGAATTAAAATCCTGTCCCAATTGATAAGACTTCTGGGAGCCTTGCTTTGTAGGTAATCAAAATAAGGAATACCTTTTTAAAAATTCAACAGATGTGATTTTAAAATATCTCTGAAGTTAAAAAACAGATTCTGAATTTATTTTATAAATAATATCTACATAAATATAAAAGATCATACCATAATAATAGAAGAAGATGGGCTATCTTTCACAGCAATGGCTAAGGGGGAAATTTTACCCAAAATAGACTTTACAAAGGAAAAATAGTATTCCACTTCAAGCAAATTCAAAAGCTTTTGCATGAACCAAATCAATTTAGCTAAACTAAAAAGGAAAAATGTTGATTGAAAAATATCTTTGAAACAAATCTTTCTGTTATGGGTCTGATATCCAAGAAAACGAATATAAATATATGACTCAGAATCATTCTACAGTAAAAAAAAAGTGGTCAAAAGATCTGACTAAATTATTCTGAACAAAAGAATTGTAGGTTATTGACAACCATATGAAAGATTGTTCCAAAGCACTAATGGTAAAAAAAAATGCAAATCAAAACAGCTGAGTTTTTACCTCACATCTAGAAAATTGCAAAGATGACAAAAGATGGAAATGCACAATGCTAGAAAGTCTGCAGGGAGATAAGTAACCTAGTATATTATTGATGAAAATGGTCCAGCCAGGCTGGAAAGGAATTTGGAATTTTGCTAACAAAAAGCAATTAAATGTTCATATCTGTCAGAGGCAGCTCTAATACCAACACTCTTTGAGTTCAGATTTCATGTAGGAACAAAACGAGGTCCTCATTTTGAGCAGTTAACAAAAAGAGGTTTACTTTGCCCTAACATATAATTCATACAAGCATATGAAACAAGAGTATAATGGCAATTAGCTTCTTCGGAGGTGACCCAACCTCCACACCACCCTTACATTGTATCCTAGAACCAGGAAATAGCAAGGAATATGTGACTTTCTTAGTCTCCAGGAATACACACAGTCTGAAAGGCACACCTGCCTATGACTGGGATATTTACTGTCTTTAGTTGACTATAAAGCTGCTTTTTATTTTAGGGAAAGTTAATATCTAAACATTAGGGAAGGAGAAGGACCTAGGCTTCTACACTTGTAAGGTGGAGAAAGAAGGAAAGCCTTGGTAAATATTATTCCTGTCACAATACCTTTGGATCCAGAGATGCCACTGCTAGGCATATACCCCAAGAAGGTGAAATCTTGAAAGAAATGTCCTGTAGACAGCAAAATATTTGTTATACTTCACTCCTACAAAAAATATAGTATACTTTTTATAATAATAAAGAACAAAAAACAAAGTAGTTGGCCTTCAATTGGGGGATGGACATACATATTTTAGTACCTGAATGCAATAGAATATTATTTTACCATGAGAAACTGCTTAATATGAAGAATTCAGAGACGAATGTGAAAACGTACTTGAACTAAGACATTAAATTAAGCAAAACCAGAAAATAAAACAAAATGACTACAATAACATAAATTGAAAGATGGATAAAATTATTCCATTGGAGAAAAGAGATTAAACAATTAGAGGATGTTTCAAGAAGGCAGCTTCTGTCCTTATCATAATTAGTCCTGCCCAGCAATGGAACTGGCTGAATCTGGAGATTTTGAGTTTTCCGTGCCTCAAAAGATTCAGTCAGTCAGAGGTTTGGCAATCTGTCCATTGAGTAGAATGTTTCACTAAATCATGTCTAAGATTTTAAGACTCTATGGTTAATATTCTAAGGCTCAATGAATATGAAAATTTTTCCCATGTTTGTTCTAGCCACTAATGCTATGGTTTCCATAGATATTTTCTCTTTTCATACTGGTACGTTCTGTAACATGTCCCTTTACTTACTGGCCTTGTGAAGTTGTTCTCTACTTCCATGTCCATCTTTCTCTGATTTCAGAATAGAGCGACATTATTTTAATTACTGCAAGATTTGCTCTATCTCTTTTTGTTGTAATGGACTGTCTAGCAAAGTAGGAGACATAATTTTCATTGGGTTCTGTTTCCTCTGAAGGTGGTATGATATGGTGGACAGAAAACCTGGCTTGAAGCCAGGATGAGTTAGGTTCAAGTCTTGCCTCTGACACATGCTTTCTCTGTAATCCGGGTAAATCACTTATCTTCTCTGTTCTGGGCAACTTTCTAAAACTATGGGCTGCAGAGAAGGTGTCAACCTGCATCAGTAGAGAAAGTTTACTGCATAATTTCTGTCCAGAATTTCTAAAGAAAATTTTACAAATTGTATATGAAAAAGCTAAGGAAGATTTCCTATCTCACCCAGAACCCTATTTGCCCTTGGCTTTTCTACTTCATGAATTCCTTTCAGTCTGAGAATCTTTTAAGTGCCTGCTATGGACTGGACACAGGGCTGTGGATACAAAAGAAAGAATGAAACAATTTCCACTCTCAGGAAGCTTACTTTCTAAGAGTGAAGACAAAGTATATATTTAAACATTTATAGAATAAATATGATGAGAATAAATGCAACTAAATGCAAGGTAACAATAATAGTGAGCATTTGCATTATGCTGTAAGATTTGTGAAATACTTTACATGTGTTGTCTCTATTGATCTGCATATCATTAGGAAGAGAGATGTGTTAAGAAAGGCTTGAGCTGTGTCCTAAAGGAAGAGGGGAAATGAGAAGGCGATTCATTTCATTCATTGGGAGATGGCCAGTGTAAAGGCACAGAGATGGAAGATAAAGCCCAACTCACAAAAACTCAGGGAGTTTTCCCTAATTCTGATCAAATCTGCTCAAAGCCCTTTGTTTGCACCTCTTAAATGCAATTATCCTTTATTAACTAGGCATATTTTAGTTGTCTGGTATATACCCCAACCTGACTAAATTTAACATAAGCTGAGAGACTATCTCATTTAAATTGAATCTTTACACTGGCCTTGCCCGAAGCTGACAAAAAAAGGAGGGAAACTAAATTGCAAATCTGGTTTAAAACAAGCAAGCAAACCCCTTCACTTTGTGAAGTTTTCTTAAATCACCCCAGGTGTTAGTGAGTTAGTGTCCTCGTCCTTCCATCTCTGGATCCAAAGGTTTTGTGACAGGAATAATAACATATTTATTCAACATATGCACGTTGTTTGTTGTCTTACACAGAAGCAAGGGCTTTTTGTTTTTGTCTCTATATTTCTAGTGCCTTTAACATTCTAGACAAGTAATAAATATTTGTTCAATTGAATTGAATTGTATTCCCTATTTGAAATTGAGAGAACCTTATTTAGTAAGGACTCAGAGTAATTCTGGAGCTGAAAGTGCTCATCAAGCCTGTTCTTAAAAACCACTCTTGAAAGGGAATCTACCATCTCCTGGGGACAGTCTATTCTACTTTTGGAGAGATCTAATTGTTAGGAAGGTTTTTGCTTCCCTCTCCTGTGCCCTCCCCCCCCTTCCCCCATTTAAGCCTAAATTTTCTTCTGCAGCTTCCACTCACTACTCCAAGTTCTTCCCCCGTGGGGCCAAACTGAATGAGTCTAATCCTTCTTCTGCCTCATAGACGTTCACATATTTGATCATAACTATTATGTCTCACCCATGTCTTCTCTTCTCTAAATACATCTCCAAGCTAAATATTGCCAGTTCCTTTAACTACCCTGCCCATGATACAGACTCAGGGTCTTTCTTCATTTTGGTTGTCCTCTTCTGAACATACTGTAGCAATTGATTTCTTTCATAAACTGTGGTGCCCAGAAATGATTGCAATATTGCAATCTAATCATACCAGTAAAAAGGTTGATAGGACTATTACTTCCTTATTCCTGGAAGCAATGCCTCTCTTGTTCAGTCATTTTCAGTCATGCTTGACTCTTCATAATCCCACTTAGGATTTTCTTAACAAAGATCCTAGAGTAGTTTGCCATTTCCTTCTCCAACTCATTTTACAGATGAGCAAATTGAGGCAAACAGCTTTAAGTGACCTGCCTAGGGTCACATAGCTAGTAAGTGTCTGAGGCCAGATTTGAACTTAGGAGAAAATGAATCTTCCTGACTTCTGGCCCAGCACTGTGCACTGTGCCACCTAGCTATCCAATGCCTCTCTTAATGCAGCCCAAAATCTGACTTTTTTTTTGGCTGTCACATTATATTACTGACTCATAGAGCCTACATCCATTAAAACCTCTAGATCATTTTTTAAATGACTCTCTAGCCAAGTTTCCTCTCCCTCATCTGATACTTATGAAATTTGCTTTTTAACTCAAGTTTAAAACTTTACATTTGTCTTCACTGAATTCCATATTATTAAATTTAGTGAACTGCTCTAGTTTTCAGGTCAATTGTAGTCTAAACCACAATTTACTAAATTGTTCCCCTTGCTTCACCTACTACCTTTTATGTACATGATTGTATTATTGTATTATACTTGTCTATATTCTTACAGATCCTCCTTGGAAGATTTGCCTAGTGTGATATAGTATGTGAATTTAATATAAATTCTAACCACTAATTCCATTTGAAAACCCATCTTTGATTAATATCAGCCCCACTCTTTGGCCTCCTGTTGTGCTAGTGCCCTGGTGTGTGGAAAGGGCTAGCAGAAGTCCCTAATGTGGTGGGTGGTGTGGCAGAAAGACAGGACTTGGATCTGGACTGAGATTAAGCCTGTCCAACTAGAGAGTCCAGGAAGAGTAGCAAAAACTGGCTTCATAGGAGAAGGGACAGGAAGTTCCTGCTCTCTCTTGCTGGATACTTGTCACTCTCTCTCCCTTCTCTGGAGCATTTAACACTTGGCACACACTGGCTTATCTTCTGGGCAGCTTCTTGTGCCTATGCTGCCATAGTGTTTGGAGCTTAAGCCAGGACAGCATAAAAGCAGCCTTTAGTTAGCATGACCAGTTGTGCTCTCTCTCTCTCTCTCTCTCTCTCTCTCTCTCTCTCTCTCTCTCTCTCTCTCTCTCTCTCTCTCTTT